>NC_081406.1:350926761-351526761 GCF_030272615.1 Cryptomeria japonica
TCTTCTATTCAAGAGGCTACTCATATTAAATTTATTCTGGATACTTATACTGTTGGATCTGGCCAACAGATTAGCCCCCATAAATCCAAGATCTTCATTTTTAATACTCTTCAGTTGGTGGCTAATAGACTTGTGAATATCTTAGGTTTCCCAGTAGACTTTCTTCCTTCTACCTATTCAGGGATTCCTTTCTTTATGGGATTTGCTAAGTCATCTATTTGGAATTTGGTTATTGAGAGACTTAAATCTTGTATTTTTTCTTAGAAGGCTAGGTGGTTGTCTCTTTCAGGTAGGATACTTCTCATTAAAATGGTCCTATCTGCCATTCCCATTTACTATATCTCAGTTCTTCAAGCTCCCAGATCAGACATCTCCCAAATTGAAAAGATTATTCGATCTTTTCTTTGGAAAGAAAACATGACAGACGATAAAAAGATTATGCTGATTTCTTTGACCAAGATGTCTCTTTCCAAGCAAGTTGGTGGTGTTGGGATTCATGACTTATCTAAAAGAAATAGGGCTTTTGGGGGCAAACTAGTTTAGTCTATGTATACTAAGCCTCAATCTTTGTGGTGCCAAATTATGCAGGCTAAGTATTTGGATTCCCAGAACCCTGCTAGGATCTTCACAATTTCTAATCCTCCATAGGTGTCTGCTATTTGGAACTTTATGATCTCATGTAGGGAAGTAGTCTCTAATTTTCTCTCCTGGTAGGTCCATTCGGGGGAGAATATTCTTTTTTGGAAAGACTCCTGCAATGGATTTCCCCCTCTTTCGCAGCATGATTCTCTTGCTTCTGTTTTAGTTGTTCTTTCTCAATCATGGGGAGTTAGATTGGTTGATTATGTAGATAGTGTTGATCTATTTTCTCACAAGGTCTCATGGAAGGATCCATCTACTATACCATTGTCCTTGCAAGAAATTCAAAAATTTAAATTTGTTTTGCAAGACCGAGTGGCTTTCCTTTCTAACATCAAAGATCAACTTATTTGGTGCCCTTCTAAATCAGGAAACTACTTTGTTAAAGAAGGATATTTTGTTGTTCAACAAATGTCCAATCAAAATGCTCCTCATCGTGCCTTTTTGTTCTATTGGAATAACTCAGTATTACCTAAAGCTAGTGTTTTTTCCTGGCTTGCATTGTAAAATAGAATTTTGACTAGTGATCATTTAGTGAAATTTAATATTGCAGCCTCCTTTTCTTGTGTCTTATGTGGTAAAGCTCTTGAAGATGTCAATCATCTTTTTCTTCATTGTGAGTTTGCGAGTAGTTGTTGGCATTTTGTCCTACAAAAGTTATCTCTTTCATTCCCTTTACCTTTATCTTTATGGGACATGTTTTAGTCTTGGCCAGTTTTGTATTCATCTTCTCTATTTGCTTATTTATGGTTTATAATTCCCTCTTTAGTCATATGGGCCATTTGGTGGGAAAGAAACAAGCGCATTTTTAGATGTGACTCATCGGATTTATCAGTTGTTCTTGGGATTTTGGAAAAAAGTATTATTGAGCAAGTTAATGCTCATGTCCAGAAATATTTTAACATGAATTTAGAGTTCTCTTCTTGGGACAATTTTATGATCTCATCTTGGAAAAGTATCATTATTCTTGTATCACCCGCCTTTCCAAGGATTCTGAAAAACACCTGTAGACAAAAATCCCATAAAATGGCATCCTCCTAATGCCCCTTTTTGTAAATTGAATTTTGATGGATCCTCCCGTGGAAATCCTGGTGATTCAAGAATAGGGATAGTTTTTCGTGATCATTTGGGTTCTTTATTAGAATTAAAAGCTATGCCGATTTCTCCTGGCACAAATAATATGGCCGAGACTTGTTCTCTTTTAGAAGGTCTTGTTATGGCTAAGGACTTGAATTTCAAATACCTTCATATTGAAGGTGATTCAGTATTGTCATTAATGCTTGCAAGGCAAGAAAAGTTGATAATGCATTTCCGGTATATTCTTGAACAAATATGGACTCTTCTTGATACGTTTGAGCACCTCATCATCTCACATGTTTATCATGAAGGTAATGCATTGGCTGATTGCCTCACTAATATGGGTTGTGACAAAACTGTCATTGATTCCTCTCAATTGGGGGGTGATTTGATGAGCTTCCCAAATCTATTAATTATAGCCTATAGAGAGTTGAGGATTTAATCTTTCTTATTATATGATTTCTCATTTATACGAGTTGATATTCTCTTCTCTTGGTGAGGTATTTCTTTTCATAATTCCATTTGGTTTTGATTTGAGGTACTTTGCTTTACTTGATCATCACTTGGCATTCATTAATGATGAGTTGGTTGTTATTGATGTTGTTCGTGTGTTTGGTTCTCTCTTCTGGTGAGAAATCTGGAGATATTTATTTTCACATTGGGAATTTGTCCTTCATATGTCATTTAAAGTTTGACGTAGCATTATTTTCATGATTATCTCTGTACGCCGCTTCTTTTGGTTTGTTAGTTTTTTATGATATATCTCCTCTTTCTTTTCATTTACGACATAAAAATTTTGGGCTTAATTTCTCTCTAGAATTTCTGCATTCACCTCTTCTCCTTTGGCATTTTTCTATAATGGCAAACCACAGGTCTCATGTCATTGGTGTCAGTCATGTTTTGGAACCTTGTGTTTCTTGTAAATTATCTGCATTCTGTAGTATATATTTTTTGTTGTAGTTGTTTTTTGGTGCAGGGGCATGTCAATTTTGATTGCAAGGGTTCTTTGTTCTAGGGCATTCAAGATATCCCAGGAACTTATTTTGTAAATAAGCTTGCATGCTCCTATTCTATAAAATGAGCTTGCATGCTCCTATGTGTAAAAGAGCTTGCATACTCCTTTGCTGATCTCTATTTTGTAACTAGCTCCGGCTAGAGGATTGTTCACTACTTCTCTTCTATAATCATGTTGATGAGCAATGACTAGAGTTTTTCTTGCTGGTTCTTTTCTCTGGGAGCTCAGTTTGAACTAGTTTTTAAATATATTGTAAAAATTATTTATTATTAATAAAATATATCAAGTGGCATTGCCACCTTGCCAAATAATAATAATAATAATAATAACAACAAGTCATATCAAGGTCCAAAAAGAGGGCTATGACACCATTGTTTTCCCTTTGGTAGTTTTACTTTTAGATTGTTCCAGTGCTACAATTCTAGTTTTATCATGCACATCTCTAGGGGTTACTTCTGGTACATAAAAAAGTTCCTTGTCCACTAGATTTGAATGCACTGCCATCATAACCCTTTTTTTCAGAAATTGTTGCTCTTGAAAAATATTTTTCTTTTGTGTCTTCATTTGCAAAAGGTTTGTATCCATAGCTGACTTGACCAATACCACTATCATGTTCAACAATTTCATAATCATCACCACCAACTTCATCGCCACTATCAAATTCATTGGGATTCTCTATATTCCATAGTTTTCTAAATTCTTCATCCTATGGGATGCCATCAAGTTCTATAGTGTGCTTTGGATCACCTAGGTTCTTCCTCATAGACCAGAACTCAGTGGTTTTTTACTGTGACCAATTTTTTTTAATACAAGACAAATTTAGTTTCTTTGTTATTTTTATATAGTACATAATTTGGAAGCTCTTGTATAGAAATTTTTGTAGCTCTTGATTGGCATCTCTATCTCTAATTTTTTGTTGTTAGTGTAATTTCATTATTTTGATTGAGAATTTATCAAAAGAAACTCCTATCTCAATGGTTGTTTCCTCTGTTATTTTTTTGACCTCATCCCAAGAGATCTTGTTTTTTAATATTTCTAGTGAGGGTTTACTTTCATGTTGAATTAAAATTTCTTTGATAACATCACATGATCCATATTTCCAGTGACTAGCAAATTTAAAATTGTAAAATTTGAAAAAATGCCTTTACAACATTGAATGCTTTGTTGGCAAGAGACATTGTTTCAATGATGTTAGATGCATGGAGATTACTTAGGGGTTGTCATTGATGGAAAATCAGTCTAATAATCCTATCTGGTACCTATATATTTGATCTACTGGAAGTCATATTGACTTTAGGCATAAGTCCGATAGAGTGTGAACACAGTGTATAGATTCACTAATCACAACTCATTTTTGATGATGCAACTTTGGTTGTGATGATTGGGATAGTCGATTGGTTATTTAAGATAGATCATCTTATAATTATAGCCTCCAGTGTTGATTCAATACATGATTCTTGGTCCGGTATCTAGTGATTCTGGAAGAGAAGAGCTATTGTGTGGACAAGTTGGGTAATGTGTATTGCGGAACTGTAGGGATGATTTTGGTGATTGGTGTTGTGTTCGAGGAGTTTGTGGCATTGCGTGTGAAGCTTGTGATCACATTTTTTAGGTTCGATATATGGATTTGTGGTGGATTGAGCCGACATAAGACTACACATTTTATATTTTGCAGTTTTGTTAAGTCGACTTGTTGGAGATCCATTTATGAGAGTTGAGAAATACAACACCACATGAGCCCAAATGATCTCTGCAAGCTGAATAAACCTGTTACAAGGAGAAGCAAGGAATAAATAGAGAAAAATAATAAACACAGGAAAAATGCTGAAGAATATGAGAGCTCTGTATTTACAAAATTATGTAATAGAATAATAATACAAAGAAAAGAATTCAACCTCTAATAGGTCAAGAAACCCTAAAAGGGAAAACCCTAGGATTATTGGTATTTTGGTATGTTTTTGTCATTAATGTCAACACCTACTATCACTTATCAACTCTAGCACTTTCAAGAATTGGCAATGTTCACTGGCAAGCAAGTGACTTATGCACAATCACCGATATCTAGTACATTGGCAAGATATAATGTTCATCGGCACCTGGAATGGCATGGAAAATACTTGGTTATGTCGAAGACATCGTTTGGACACTTTGGCTTGGAGATTTTTTCGTTGGCATATTTGTGTGCATATTTGTTATCATCGACAAATATGTCCAGATCATTCACCGTCAGGCTTATTTATTCCAAATCAGCACAACACACTATGAAGATGTTTTATTAATGTTGTAATTGCATTGAGCTGACATGATGAATCGATTATTGCATCGGATATTGTTTTATTTGTAAAATGATTTTATTGTAATATCCTTTAGAGCCGACCTACTAAAATTGGTGTTAGGTTATGATATAAATGTAAGATCTTATTTGTAAGATCAATGAGGAATGTGAAACAGAAATTGTGTGAAGGTATATGCGAGAATAAGTAGAGCTATACACGCTGACATCATTTGAAGGTTGAAGAAGGGTTTTTGTGAAGACAATTAGAACTACACCGATACTGAATCCAGCATAGTAAGATGCTATTTTGAGTAGTACATCCTTATTGGATTTAACCATCCAATTGTAGTCAGTGGGACTCCTATTGTGTTTGAGCAGTGAGCTCTGGGCACTTGACCTTTCTGCATGTGCAGACCCCATTTGTATACACATACTATCTGCAGTAGTATCATCTGATTGTGGGTAAGGTTTTCCACTGTGGTTTTTTTACCTTACAGGGTTTCCATGTACAAATATTGGTGTTATGTGTTGTGGATGTTATTGTCTTTCTGTTTCATGCATTTATCTTTACCGGTACTATAATTAACTAATAAAACTATCTACCGGCATACAAGTCTGGTTCACCAGTATTAAGCATTAGAGTTGGTTAAGTTGTTTTGGTTTGAATTTATTTGACAACTGATTCACCCCCCCCCTCTCAGTTGTCCCCAGGACCTAACAATTGGTATCAGAGTGTAGTCCTCTTTTTGTAGAAGTTTAACAACTTGAAGAGATCCAATGTCTACTAACTATTTCAGGAAGGACAGTCCTAAGCTTGATGGAACCAACTATGGAAGATGGAAGATCAGAATGGAGACACATCTAAATTACATTGGAAAGGACATCTAGGATGTTACAAAGAATGGCTATACAACTCCTACAACCAGTCAGCCTAATCCACCAAACTTGGCTAAAGATGAAGAAAATGATTGCAAGGCAAGAGAAGCACTTTTGAGCGCATCAACAAATCAGCAAATCATGGGATTATCAGATAGATCAACTACTAAAGCTATTTGGGATCATCTAGAAACATTGAATGAAGGAGATTCGATAGTCAAAATTGTGAAACTTGAAAGCTTCTAGGTTAGGTATTAAAATATGAAAATGGAAGAAGATGAAAGGATTTCTGCTTTTATGGAAAGAGTAAATGAAATTGTTTTGGGTATAAAATGTTGTGGAGGAACCTTAAGTGAAGATGAAATTGTTTCAAAAATTTTAAGAGGATTGCCACCGACATATAAAATGAAGGTTACTACTATAAATGAGTTAAGAACAATGCCTAATACATCAGTAACTAGGGATACATTGATTGGAAAACTTTCAGCTTTTGAAATTGAGTAATTTGGTCCCATTGCTACTATAAAGATAGATTTAGATTTTAAGGCATCAACATCATCTGCACCATCTTTTGACAAGTCTGATTGGAAATCCTTTTATGCAAGAGAATTTGAGGAAAGCATGAGAGAAAATGAAGAACTTGAAGAACTTGAAGCACTATTTGCAAGGAAAATGCCTAAAGGTCCAGTTGGAAGTAAGTATGAAGGTAAAACACCCTTTAAATGCTTTAACTGTAATAAGATTGGTCATATGGCTTCTAGATGCCTTGATAGACATGCTAGACTAAGAGAAGAAGCTAGAAGAATATACAAGCCTAACCCTGAATATCAGAGATACAGATTTAAGAAGAATAAAGACAAATCTTGTTACATTGCTGATGAAGGAGTGACTGATGATTCTGATGAGGATCCGATAGACAATGGATGGGTTTTTGTTGCTATAATAGAAGATCAACCAGCACCTACTGTTCAACTGGTAGAGCAAGCCCTGGCAGCTAAAGTTGAAGTTAAGGATGAATGGATCATTGATTCATGATGTTCACATCACATGATTGATGATAAAGGTAAATTCTTGAACTTTCAGGAATATAATGGAGGTCTAGTAAGATTTGGAGATGATAAAGCTTGTTTGATCAAAGGTAAAGGTACAATATCTCTTGATGGTAAGCATAATATAGACAATATTTACTATGTGGAAGGTTTAAAGCATAATCTTTTGAGTGTTGGTCAATTAGTTGAGAAGGGATTTCAGTTACAATTCAAGAATGGTAAATGCAAAATTATGAACAGAACTGGCTTGGAAATTACAACCGGTAATGAAACTAGAGGTAACATCTTTCATTTGAATAATAGTGAAAAGACATGCTTGATTGCACATATTGATGAAAGTTTGCTATGACATAAGAGACTCTGTCATGTAAATTTTGATTGCATGGTAAAAATCAGTACTACTAAGGCAGTTAGAGATTTACCTAAAATTGTCAAACCTCACAATCCAGTATGTAAGGAATGTCAATTTGGAAAACAAGTTAGAGCATCTTTTAAAAGTATTCCAGAAAAATCCAATAATGCTCTTGACCTAATTCATACTGATTTATATGGTCCAGCTAGAACTAAAAGTTTACAAGGTGATAGATATTTCATGCTAATCATTGATGACTATTCTAGAATGTGTTGGGTTACTTTTCTCAGAGAAAAATCAGAAGCACTTGGGAAGTTCAAACTATTCAAAGCAATGGTAGAGAATGAAACCGGTAAGAAAATCAAATGTCTAAGATCATATCAAGGAGGATAATTTACATCTAGGGAATTTAATACATTCTGTGAAGTGAATGGAATTAGAAGATAGCTATCAGCACCCCAAACACCACAACAGAATGGAGTCATTGAAAGGAAAAACAAAACTATCTTGGATGCAACTAGAAGTATGTTATGTGAAGCAAATCTATCACATGTGTATTGGAGAGAGGTAGTAAGCACAACAGTCTACACATTCAACAAAGTTCACATCAAAGGAGAAACCGGTAAGACCCCTCATGAACTATGGTTTGGTATTACTCCTACTCTTAAATATTTTAGAATATTTGGAAGTAAATTCTATATTAGAAGAGATGAGTACATTGGTAAATTTGATCCTAGAAGTGATGAAGGAATATTTCTTGGTTATTCATCTAAGAGCAAGGCATATAGATGTTTTAACAAGAGATTGCAGAAAATTGTTGAGAGTACAAATGTGAAGATTGATGAACGATTCAGAGGAACTTCAAGGTATATAGACTCTAAACCGGTAATAGAGATTCTAACAAATGAACCTACATTGAACCCACCGGTATAGAATGAAGATCTAGTTACACCGGTATCATCTGAAAATTCCACAGTAACTAAGGAACAACAACAAACGAAGACACCCCGGTATGTAAGACTGAATCACTCTGAAGATCAGATAATTGGGAACAAGTATAAAGGAGTTATGACAAGAGGAAGACTGGAAAATGAAGAGGTGTGTCTTATTTCTCAAATTGAACCATCATCAATTAATGAGGCATTTGAAGATAAACACTGGATTAAAGCTATGGAAGAGGAACTAGAACAAATTGAGAAAAATAACACATGGACATTAGTTCCCCGACCTAAAGACAAAAATGTGATTGGAACAAAATGGGTATTCAGAAACAAACTTAATGAAGATGGTAAGGTAATCAGGAATAAAGAAAGACTAGTGTGTAAGGGATATTCTCAAAAAGAAGGAATTGACTATAATGAAACCTTTGCACCAGTAGCTAGAATTGAGGCAGTCAAATTATTCTTGGCTTTTGCAGCACACAAGAACTAAAAAGTATATCAAATGGATATTAAATGTGCATTTTTGAATGGATATCTTGAAGAAGTTTACATTGAACAACCTGATGGATTTTCTTTGACAAATAACAAAGATATGGTTTGCAGGTTAAGGAAAGCTTTGTATGGGTTGAAACAAGCTCCAAGAGCTTGGTATGCAAGATTGGATAAGTATCTTTTGAAGATTGGTTTTTCTAAAGGTAACGCTGATAGAAAATTATACTACAAAGTGACTAATGATGACATCTTGGTTATAGAAGTTTTTGTTGATAATATAATGTTTGGAGGAGAAGATGGATTATGTAAAGACTTTTCTATTGAAATGCAACAAGAATTTGAAATGTCTATGATTGGAGAGATAAAATTCTTTTTAGGATTGTAGATTTCACAGACTGATAAAGGTATATTCTTGAGTCAATCCAAGTACTTGAAGGAGTTACTAAAGAAATTTGGGATGGAGAACTCTAAACCGGTAAGCACACCTATGACTACAAATGACAAATTATCACTAAGGGATGAATCTACACCTGTTAATCTGACTAGGTACAAATCTATGATAGGAGGTTTACTGTATTTAACACAAACAAGACCTAATATTATGAATGCAGTATGTATTGTTTCAAGATTTTAGAGTAATCCTAGAGAAAATCATGAATCAATAGTAAAAAGAATTTTATGGTACTTACAAGGCACTACAAATCTTGGATTATGGTATCCTAGAGATGAAAACTTTGAATTATGTGCATATACAGATGCAAATTGGGCAGGAGATGTGGATGATAGAAAAAGCACCACTGGAGGAGCATTTTTTCTTGGTAGCAGATTAATTTCTTGGTTGAGTAAGAAACAAAGTTGTACATCTTTATCAACAGCTGAATCAGAATATGTTGCAGTAGCAACTAATTGTACACGAGTATTATGGCTTAAGTAAATGTTGAAGGACATAAGGTAAAATGCAAGGAACCCATAACTATCTATTGTGACAACACTACAACAATTGATATATCTAAGAATCCGCTATTACATTCTAAAACTAAACATGTTTCTATCAAACTGAATTTTCTAAAGGAGAATGTTGAAACAAAAGAAGTAAAACTGGATTATGTGAATACTAAAGAGCAGATTGCAGATATTTTCACTAAACCTCTGCCTAAGGAGACCTTTGAATATCTCAGAGACCAGCTTGGGGTTATACCCCCACCGGTAGAGACTTAGACAGTTGATGTTTGTCATCAACCAGTAGAATCAATAGAGAAATCTTTTATTCCGGCTTTGATGAGGAAGCTACTTCTTGGGGGGAGTAGTTGGTATATTGAATTGGTTGGTATTTTGTATTTACATCTGGTTTTTCATTGGCTTTGACATTTGATGTCAAAGGGGGAGAGATTGGTATGGAAAAACACAAGAAAAACACATGTCACTCCCAGGGGGAGAGATTGTTACTCTGGGGAGACATTGTTTATATCTGAATTTTGATTTCTAGTTATGATCTCCTTTCGGGAGATTGTTGGTTTTTGGTATTTGTCATTTCTATTTTGGCACTTTGATGGTTTTTCCATCTTGTGTTGCCATCAATGCCAAAGGGGGAGATTGTTGGTATTTTGGTATGGTTTTGTCATTCATGTCAACACCTACTATCACTTATCAACTCTGGCACTTTGAAGAATTGGCAATGTTCACCAACAAGCAAGTGACTTATGCATAGTCACCGGTATCTGGTACACCGACAGGACATAACGTTCACCGACACCTAGAATGGCATGGAAAACACCTAGTTATGTCGAAGACATCGTTTGGACACTTTGTCTTGGATATTTGTTCATTGACATATTCGTATTTGCATATTTGTTGTTACTAGCAAATAGGTCCAGATCATTCACCGACAGGCTTATCTATTCCAGATCAGTACGACGCACTATGAAGATGTTTTATTAATGTTGTAATTGCATTGAGCCGACATGATGAATCGGTTATTGCATCAGATAATGTTTTATTTGTAAAATGATTTTATTGTAATATCCTTTAGAGCTGACCTACTAAAATTGGTGTTAGGTTATGATATAAATGTAAGATCTTATTTGTAAGATCAATGAGGAATGCGAAAGAGAAATTGTGTGAAGGTATATGCAAGAATGAGCAAAGCTATACATGCTAACATCATTTGAAGGTTGAAGAAGGGTTTTTGTGAAGACAATTAGAACTACACTGGTACTGAATCCAGCATATTAAGATGTTATTTTGAGCAGTACATCCTTATTGGATTTAACCATCCAATTGTAGTCAGTGTGACTCGTATTGTGTTTGAGCAGTGAGCTCTAGGCGCTTGGCCTTTCTGCATGTGCAAACCCCATTTGTATACACATACTATCTACAGTAGTATCATCTGATTGTGGGTAAGGTTTCCCATTGTGGTTTTTCCCCTTACAGGGTTTCCACGTACAAATATTGGTGTTATGTGTTGTGGATGTTATTGTCTTTCTATTTCATGCATTAATCTTTACCAGTACTATAATTAACTGATAAAACTATCTAGCAGCATACAAGTCTGGTTCACCGGTATTAAGCATTAAAGTTGGGAAAGTTGTTTTGGTTTGAATTTATTTGACAACTTATTCACCCCCTCTCTCAGTTCTCCCCGGGACCTAACAAGGATTGCACATAATAATTAATAAAAGAATTAATTATTATGCACCTAATGTTAGCTTAAGAGTAAAAGAGATAAAGGGGAACTTAATTAATTAAACAAATGTCATTTAATTAATCAAGTAAAGACCCGATTACTCTAACACCATTTTGGCGGTGCAGATATATAAGATCGACTTGGTTGATGATTTTGGATAGAAGGTGTGAGAGAAATTGTTTTGGGAATGATTGAGCCTAGTTTCACATGCACATGTTGAGTCTTGGTGATTCGATATTTGGTAGCAGAACAAAACATAGAAAATTTTAATATTAGTGGTAGCAGATCATTTTGAGCTTGACCATAACTGATTCCTGGCATTTGTAGATGTAATATTCTAGTTCAGACATTGTATTTTTTTTTATATTTCCTTTGTCGGATAGTGAGTCCTTCGGGGTTGTAACCCTATTTTGTATTTGAGCAGTGAGCTCTAGGCAGTGTGCCTGAATGTAGTGCATTCACCTTTTGTAATATTGTTCTACTACTGGCCATAGTATAATAATATTGTGGGTTCAAATCCCACCATGGTTTTTCCCTTTCCGGGTTTCCACGTAAAAATCTTGGTGTTATGGTTGTTTATTTTATGTTTCTACACTTGGATTACTTTCTCATGCATCAGGTGGTTTAAGAATCAGATTAATAAGTTTACAAATTATAAAACATTGGTTCACCCCCCCTCTCAGTCTTCATTGATTCCAACATGCTTTTCTCTCGAATTTGAACCCTCCACATGAGAAAGGTAAAGAAGGAAATATGGTCTTCATAATGATGTCTTTGGAAGTATATGTGATCTATACTATTTAGTTGGCATACATATTACTATGCAAAAACCCTCTTTGTGACATGAATGGGAAGTTTTTAGTGTTGTTCTATTGATCCATAAAATCTTAGCACAGTATAATATTTCATTAAGTACTAATCAACCAATTGTATTTTTTATCCCAATTAAATGTAATTTTTACAAGACTCAAGCAATTGAGGCATTGTATTATTTGTAATTGCTTGATACAATGGAGCCAAAAAGTAGCCTACAAAATATTTGTTGTTCCTTCTATTATCATGCATCCTTATCTTATGGGTCCACTCATATACTGAAAGTCGATCCAATGTTCTTACCGTACACCCATCACCATGAGTCTTATTGAATGTAATCTAGGATTTGTTGTCCATTTCCACAAACTTTTGACTATATTTCTATAGAAATAAATAGCACAAGTAGGTTGTGAACCTAAATGTATTAGTGGAACCTCCTTGAGTCATTGCAAATTGTTTCTACATGATTTTTGCAATATGCCCAATAAATCCACATTTAGTAGGTGGATTAACAAAATGAATAATATATATCATTTCAAGGAGGCTTGGACCCACTTCCATGAACTATCCAATCAAAGGAAAAGTGATAAAATAAAGAAAGTATATTGAGGCCATGATTTAAAAATATCAATACTATAAGGATGCCTATGATCCTATGGGAGTGGGATGCCTTCAAGTTTTTCTTTTTAGAAAATCATTTTCTTGTTGTTGACTGATTCCTTCATACTGAATAGGCAAACTTTCAAGGTCAATGGGGATCACTCCAAAATATTTTGTGGTAAATGCTAATAGTTTACCAAGTACTTCTATAGTGTTGTGTAACACTACTTCCTAGCTATCTTTCCTAATGATTGGTTTTTCATTTGCATCATAATTTTGGGTGCAAGCCATTATAAATTTTGGGCAAGGGAAGACCTTAGACAACATCATGCGACCTAATCTACTCATCCATGGTTTCCTCAAAATAGGGTTTGGTATTGTTTGACCATGTACCTTGGCCGTATTCTTAAATAAATATCTAAGGGTTGAGGTAAGACAACCATAGACTGTAGAATCATAAATATCATGGTACTCATTATTGAAACCTAGGGTTTTAAGTAGATCAACATAGTCTATTTTTTTGACTTTCTCTTTAGTGTTAGTGTTATTGCTGGTGCTAGACATACTTGTAAATAGACAACCCTGAACCTTAAGAAATTAAAATTATAAACTATTTGGAAAGTTTGAACCTTACCTATAATTTGAATAGCCAAAGAGGAAATTTGAATGTTGGATTGGTTGAAGGGACTGGAATATTAAGAGGGGAGGTGAATTAGTATTCCCACAGAAAATAAAAACTTTCTTGCTACTCTTGAATTCTTTACTAATATATCAAATTTATCAATTACGCACATCAACATGAAATAAAAAATACATAATAAACATGAAAAAACAACCACAAAAGGAATACCAGATTTTATTCATGGAAAACACAAATGAGAAAAACCATGGAGAGTGTTAACTCTCAAGATAATATAACTAGTTATAAGGTGTTTATAAAATGGGTGGCTCACTATCGGATGACTCACTACCAAATTACAAAAATGGCTCACTGCTAGAAAGCTCAGTGAAATAAATAAGAATGAGCTGAGGAAAGTTGCTTCTCCAAATATATGAAATCAGTTCCAAGTTAATCTTAGATTAGAACTCACAAAACTTTTAGCAGATCTAATAAAGGATCCTTGTACCACTAACCACACACACCTATAGCAGATCCAGTAAGGGATTACTGTAATACTGTCTGCACACTGACTCTATTCCAACTGCTTTGATGTCCATAACTCGCATTTAACACACTACTTCTTACTTGTCCTCACCACACACATATCCATGCATACATAAACTTCTATATATACTAGAAAGCTTACACACCAGGATAATATGTTAGCCAAGCTCAAGTAATATACTGGTCAGATCAATACATTATCCAATAAAGCCTTAATTAAAAACATGATAACCAAGTTAGCCTTTGCAAGATCTTTACACACTTCCTTTATACAATTCATTCATCGATCCATATACCTTAACTACTAGAATAGAATAGGGGTCAACCGAACCCATAGATGGTGACCCATAAACACAAATCTCCAAGCATAGCAACTCCAAAATCCAAAATATGAATGTCATGCATACCACAGATACCGATCCACAAAACATGAAAGATACAACTGACATAACTAAAATAGTTGATACCAAAACACACCACTGATATTGGGACCAAAAAAAGCATAACTCAGGACTGTGAAAATGAGGATCATCCGGAAGTAACTTCCAGTAGATCATCTACACCTTACTACATCATATCCTAGTAATACCAAAACCGCATACATCATCTTCACACACACATACATATATATATATATACATATATATATATATATGTATGTGTATATATATACATATATATATATATACATATACATATACATATATATATATATATATATATTTGTGTGTGTGTGTGTGTGTGTGTAATGCCCGCCAAAATACCCTAGAGAATTAATCTATAACTACTTGCAAAATATTTTTTATTAACATTCATTTCATTACTCCAACATTAACATACATCGATACATCATTATTTCAAACACTTAACACATGAAATAATCAAATAGAATTTTTGTTAATCCATTTTGCACAAGCGGAGTAAATCTTCTAACATATACACATAACAAAATATACACTTGCAACACAATTATTTCCTAGGGTGTCGTAACATCACTACTAGCATTATTCCTTCTTAATATCCATTAACAAAAGATCAATTCACCTAATCCTCTAACTATTTACTTTTCATGCAACCAAGCACAACCATAACACTTACAAAATCTCTCATTTAGGAATCTCTCAAGAGAACAATATGAATTACATTTAACCATTCAATTTTCATTAAATATTTAACTATACAAGAGAAGTTTTAAATGCAACTATTCTATTCCTTTCACAAACACATAGATTCCATAAGCATATTTTACATATAAATCAATCTACACTTAAAGGATCATCTAAACTTCCTCCCTAGCTTCTACAACATGTCCTATTACAATTACAATAAGAATGCATAGTCTCTTACATAATCAATCTTCATTATTATCTTATACAATTCCATATCACAAAACATTAGGGTATAATAGAGAATAACACAAATCATTTATCCTTAAGTATCTATGACCTCCTAATTACTCAAATGCGGATCAATGCTATCCATATATCTACCTATAATTCTTTTACTAACATAATGTCATTCATAAGATAAATGGAATACATCTCAAGTACAAATCTACTAATCCATTCCATGTTTATTTTAATCTTATAACAAGCACTTTATACATTATGAAACAATCATAGGTCTATACCTAATTCTAAAATAAAGTCCTATTACAACTTTCCTCCTAAAATACATGATAGTATAATATCAAAATACATCCTTTCTTGTATATGCGAACTCCATTATGACATAATCTTCTTTTCACGAACATAAGAATCCAATAGTGAAGTCTCATAAAGAATCCAATCCATGCACGCATGCCAAGGAGAGTATCCCAATGGAAGAAGTCAATAAAACACCCAACCATGTGGAAGCAATGAAGGAACCACCCTCCATGCTAGGAGATGACAAAGGTTCCAACATACACTCAAGACCTAAACTAATACCTAACAACCAAAGGATACAACAAGACTCCTTGAAACCCAAACATAAGAATACAAATATCCTCCAAAGGAAAATCAATGAAACAAGGCATCTGGACAATGGATAAATGTGAGTTTTAGTGTCATCACATGCTAGACTCATGTGGCATCTGTTTCCACCTTGGAGTAACTCAAGGGAGATCGGGTATACTACTCCAATGGTCTTCCCAATCTAGGATCCCAAAAATATCTCCCTAGGTCCGTCCAATTGGGGCATACCATATCATATTATTTATCTTGATTAGATATATTACTAATACCCATACCTATAATCAATTTTTATCATGTTATCACTTTCAATTATACCATAAACTCTTCATGTGGTTTCCTAGGTTTAGACCCCTTCCTAGAGGCCTAGTACTCACAACCTAGTATCGACACATGCAAGAGCCCACTCTCCCATCCATGAACCAAGGCCATAGGGTAAAGATACAAATAAAAATAATAAATAACACCATCATGAAATATCAAGAAGGTACAACAAACATATCAGCAATTGAACACAAACTGAGCAACAAGGATGCAAGGGTCACTCAAAGGAGGAAACCTTCACAAATGCAATATCAAAATAAACCAATAATGGATGAAAATCATAAAATGAGGTCCAAATAACATAAAATAACAATATTGAGGCATAACACATCTCACTAGAATCATAAAAATCAATCCCTCAACAACGAGGCATTCTCCCTCTCGCCGAAGCATCAAATGGCATAGGAAACAGTTCATCGGTAAGGCATGAAACCTCTTATGAGAAAAATTGAAACAAAAAAAGGGATAAAAAAACATCATAATAAACTCTAAAAATGTCAATACATCTTGCACAAGCCTCTGGAGAATTCACCCAAATCAGAAAGGCACAAAAACAAGCTAAAAACTGACTTCTGGAGACCCCCGGGACAACTTTGCGCTTCTGAAACCTAGGGTAGCACTCCTGCTAGTTATGGTAGCATTTTTGGTATGTATTATAGAATTTTGGGTTAGTATGGTGGCATTTTTGGTCTCTGGGGTGGCGCTTTTAGTCATTTTGATTGAATCTACAAATCAGGATCTCAACTCTCCTTGTCAGTTTGGCAGAGCATATGGTGCAAACAGTGGTACTTCTAGGATGTAGGGTAGCATTTTTGGGATGTAGGATAGCACTTTTGGTAAGTATGGTAGAACTTATGGGTGTTTTAGGGGCATTTCTGGGAGAAGTGAGAAGAACAGAGCCTATCTGAGTCCTTAAGTTAGGGAAGGGGTACAAAGGGTCTTAGGAACCCAAAACAGACCTCCTAATGTAGTCAGGGGGTCCAAAATACTCAAATGACATCAAAGAAGGCCAACACACTCAACTCCAACTTCATAGCAAAAAGATGCAAATGAAGATCTCTCTCCCACTGATCAAAAGACTGAGAAATGTGAAGCCTAGACCACTAAGGAGAGGGAGAGGAAAGTAATAAACAACATATTTTGACTCAAGCAACCAAAGAAAGATCCAAAAGTATCCAAACAAGTGGAAGGAATATTCCACACTCCCACAAAATAGCCACAATGAAAACACAGTAAACCCAAAAGGAACATACAATCAAATCTGCACTTCCTCCCCATTCCAAACTTTCATATTAGATTGAAAAACCAATTAAAGGAGATCATTACCACAAAAAATCAGTCCTCATAACAATTTCCAATCAAATTTGCAGACACAGAGAAGACAATCTTTTCCAGAAAGAAAATGCAGAAATAAGAATCCATCAACCTGCAAATCGCAAGACAAAAATTGAAGTAGAAATCTGAATTTGTCAAGCCTTTCCCAATCCAATTCGCAATCCAAAATAAATAGGAAAATTAAATTTAACCTATAGTTTCCTCGACCAATAGAAAAATTCCAAGAAACCATATATCTTACTTACCCTTACAAAGTTCGAAAAAGGCATTATATATATATATATATATATATATATATATATATATATATATATATATATACATATGTATGTATGTATATATATATATATATACATATATATATATATACATATATATATATATATGTATGTATATATATATGTATATATATATACATATATATATATACATACATATATATGCATATATATATATATGTATATATATATATATATATCTTACCAAACAAATCAAACTGACTAATCATAAATAAAGGTAGGTATAAATAAATTAAATTCATTTACTTGTAAAATTATGACAATAAATTGGGAAATACAAATATTTCCTGAAAATAAGATGGTAGGTACAAATAATATTATTTACCCATACTTTATTAAATAACTCCCACAAAATAATCATTTTTATTTATATTAACACCAATAAATAAAATAACATAAATAGAACTCAACTATATAATAAATTAAAGTCATCTCAACAATAAATCAACAAATTAAATAATTTAAACAATAAATAAAGTTCAATTAAATCCCAATAAATTAATTAACCAATTGAATTCTTAATAAAATAAATAATTCAATCATGAAGTAAATCCAATAATCATGCCATGATAGACCAAAATAAGAAGCCCAAGAGATTTGACCTCACAACCTATGAAACAAGGTGGAAGAATCTTAACCAATACACCACAACTCTTAGTTGACTCAAAAGGGAAAACAACCAAGAAAACAACATCACAATGATCTAACAAGGTATACATTTCAGACCTAGAGTTGTTAGATTCAATGTCAGTCCCAAAGACACTGAGAGGGGGGGGATCAGTGTCTAACTAGTTAACAAAATATTTAAACTTATTTATAACTTTGCAACCCAAAACAGTGTACCGGTAAATAAGAATTAATATAGTAAACATAAATAACAGAGACAACATAGAAACACGCCATAACACAAGATATTTAATGACGAAACCCAGTGTGGGAAAAACATCTATGGGATTTGTTGAGCACTATTTTTAAGAAAAAAAAAATAAAAAAAAATAATAATATATGTTTCCATAAGCATGAAGACTAATGGATATTTCGGCCAGTAAACTGTATCGAGCACTGCAGGAGAAGTTTCATCGAAAGAGCATTTTCATCGACACAGGGCATATAAAGCATTAAGCAAAGGTATTTCGGCAAAAAGTTACCTTCGATGAACGCAAGAAACCGCTCATCGATACTCCAGGTTTCATCGAAAAGGTAAAAGCAAAAAGCGAAAAGGCAAAAGGTGATTTCGAAGGAATGTTGTTACCGAAGAAACTTAAGATACATTCATCGAAATGCAAGTTTCATCGATGAACGTAATGTCGAACAAAAGAAAAGCTTTTTCATCGATAAAAAAGGATATCGATGAAAAGGGGATATCGATGAACACTCATAAGCCTTCACCGAAGAAAGAAACTCATCGAAAGTATGGCATCGATGAAACTCACGAGCAACTTGTCGAAAAAGGGGACTATCGATGAAAAAGTGATTTCGATGAGTCTTAAAAGAGGTTTCTCGACGTGAGCTTTTCACCAAAACAGTTGTATCAAAGAGAATAAGCTTTCGATGGAAGATTCAAACACTCGGCCGAAGACAAGGGTTTCATCGATAACTTGAAACGCGCGCACTTTGAGCGGACTGTACTTCCCACGAAGGAGTTAAAGGCCCAGTTGAAAAGTATCACATCTGCAATTAAGTTTAAAACACTTGAATAGCCGTTACAGATGCAGAACATTAACTGTACACAAGTTGCCCATTCAATTATAGTTGAACTGAGTGAATTTTCGTAAGAATCAGATCGATGCTAAGAGATTGGAAGCTGTGAAGAACTTGTAGAGATTTGCAAACGATAACCAGAAGAGTTGAGAATTCTACCAAGTAAGTGTTGTCTCTCTTATTTACTGTAACTATGGAACCTTCGTCTTCTTCTTCTAAAAAGAGTAGGAAAGGAAAAGAGTTAAACCCTGAAGAGAAGCCCAAGAGACAGAAGAAAGAAGGGAGAACTTTGACTCAGGACTTATTAGACCAGTGTCCATCATCTAGTGTAAGGTCCAAAAAGATTAAAAGTGAAGAGGAAGGATTAGAGGACAAATTTGAAAATCTAGGAGACATTTGGACTGAGATAAGAGGGCATGAGTTATTTTTGTTTGGATACAAAAGAAGGGATGCACCCAAACCCATTAGTAATCTATGGAAGAGGAACTTAGGCAAATTAGTAGTTCCAAATGTGTTTGTAGACGTAGAATTAATGAAAGCTCTGGTAAATTGCTACAACCCAAGAACTAAAACCATATGTGATTACAGAGGGAATACATTAGTAGTAATCAACAAGCAGACTATTGATATGGTTTTTGATCTAGACTGGGAAGTCGAGGAGAGCATCGATATGAAGAAGCTTTCACAGGAATTCTTTAGTTTGGAAAATGTCTACCTGTTCACAGGCCAAAAGTGGGTGGGTCATTTGTTCAATTTGGCAAAAATGACAAGGTGCCATTTGATGTCAACCACTTCCATCCATATTTCAAATATACGTATTATACTGCAGCCCAAGTACTAGGCATAGAGGCTCATCCACTCATGGATATTGGGATTATGGTTCTGTGTGCTGATATTCAATCAAAAGACCCTAGGTCATTTGATTTTGCTACTTATGTTGCGGATGCCTTGAATCATGGGCTGGAAAAATTGAAAGGAGACCTTGTGAATGTTCACTTTTCGTTATACTCCATGCTAATGCATATTCTTCTTTATTGTGGACAAGAAATTAACTTCTGGCCAGATGAGTTCAGCATCAGGTCTTATGATAAGAATGGTCTAAAGAAGCCGGTTCAGTTGTGGGTATCAGCATGGGACCAGAGGTTTATGAACAACCAATATTGGCATTTTCAAGAATACTTTGTGAAACCTCTCAGTGCAGCTTTTGGACAACACAGGGATTATACTTTGTCCCCTGAAATTAAGAGGTTCCTCAGGCCAAAGGATTTCTCTCCAGAGTCACAGATTGAACATAATTGGGGTGATTGGTATTGCCATGATAATCACACAGAGATAAGGGTATTTGGATATGAAGGGCAACCGCACATGCTTCCAATTACGATGCCAGACAGAGCGGCTAGCTTGGAGATTATAAGGCAATTGTCTATTGCCAGTGCTAAACATTTAACTGATTTTGGGAGAATTTTGATCCCGAAGGATATATAAGAGCTGCCAGAGCCTCACAGAAACTCAAAGCTGGGATACATATGGCCAAAATGCCAGATGACCTAATTAAGAACCTTGAGCGAGAGGAGGCCAAAGCTTTAAAAGGAAAGAGTGAGTTAGTCTGGGAGGCCTACAAATGGAAAAGGGCAAGGGGAATGATAGATGGAGACCTAATTGGAAATCTCCAAGATCCTCTGGAGGTAGCTAAAAGGCTGCTCCAACATGAAGCTGAAATTATGCACAGAGTTCCTTCACAATTCCTTCGCTTCATTAATACTGAGAAGGACAGTCAGCCCCTAGCTCACATGTCACCGAAATCAACCGCCAGTAGTATCCCACCTGATTCTCCTAGAGAGGATTATCCTCCTGGTTTCGAAACAGAAATGAACATGGACACAGGAGAAATCAACATCAAAGATGTTGTTGACATAAGAATGACTGAGCATGAGGACTTCGTTGCTGATGATGGATTCGCCTCCTCTAGGGAATTCCTTTCATTTCTATATCAATACAAAGGGGCTCATGTCAAACGAAGCATGGCTGGAAAACCAGAGGAGGAACAGATGAAGAGATTACAGGATGAAATTGATGTCCTCATGAAAGACATGACTCCTGAAAAGGGGAGGAAATTATTAAAAGAGGCCGGTGTGATCATCTTCTCTGGTTGGGATATCAACTCAGCACTCTTATTTGATGGCTTTTTGAAAAAACAAGATTTGAATCAGCAGGTATTGCCCCAGGAGGTAGATAAACTGTTCCTAGGCTCTAGATATGATCCAGACAAAAAGGCTCTCTTACAGTGGGCACTATATCCAAAAGGGAAGAGGCCAATCATTGTGGATATAGAAGAAACCTTTGGGCATCTCATGGTTCATCAGGTTGGAAAGACTGATCCTAGGGTCACTGCAAAGCTCAACCTGGATGTTGCAAGATTGAACTTGGACCAGACAGAGTTTTTGGTCAGAGAGAACATTACGTACAAGGGATTATATGAAAAATCCAAGGAGGAAAATCAGAAGCTGCAAGCAAAGGTATTGCAATTAGAAACGGGGACTCCTATCAGCGAATACACCTCATACCCCGCAGGACGCAGCTTGGATGACGTCTCTGATGCCCTGTACTGGAAATATCAGGCAGAGAAGGCCAAGAAACGCGCAGACAATATCCAGCAAAAGATGGACAAATTGGTCAACGACATCATAGGACATCGGTTTAACACCATGCTCTTACAGGTCGAACCATATTGGATAGTTTACAATGGAACAATAAAAGCGCTAACAGAGCATGAACGGTTAAGAGCACGATTGCAGGGGGTGCTAAGCAATAACGATACCATGACGCCAGAAGAAAAGGCTGAGGGTAACGCGTATATGGATAATCATGTCAAACTTGAGGATATGCTGAGAAGAGATTTAAAAGAATTAGATGATGAAAAACCCGTTGGAATGCCTTCCGTCTACAAGGAAGGAGAGGTAATAACCTTGGAGGATTTGCGAAAGGAACTTGTCAGCGTCAAGGATTGGGCCTTGTCAGAAATTGATCGGAGTAAGGATATGGCCCCTACCGTCAACCAGATAATATTCAAGTACCTGACGCTAGGGGATGAATTAAAAAAGCAAACACCTCGAATCAGAACATTCAAAGATGATGATTACATTCATCATTTGGGGCTTTTGAATCTCTTTTTGCTTAAGTTTAGAAACACTCAAGTTAACGACTAATATTTTGAAAAGTCGTGTCTCTTCGTGAAAAACTTTCGTCCTCATATATATATGAGAATGATTTTTGTAAACATAAATATAGTAAACATAAATAACAGAGACAACATAGAAACACGCCATAACACAAGATATTTAATGACGAAACCCAGTGTGGGAAAAACGTCTATGGGATTTGTGACCCACAATATTTACTCACTAGCCAATGAATAAATACTACTTACAATAAGGGGCCTTCACATGTAGGGAGGCCAATAGCCTAGAGTTCACTACTCAAAACAACATCTCTAATGCCAGGTTCAATACCGGTTTAAGCTCAAATAAATACCTTATCCAAAAACCTTTGTTGTCACTAAACAATTATTTTCTACCATACATATCATATATGTCTCTTCAAATGACCTATAAGATCTCATACATATATGAGTCTTTTACAATATACCATGTCGGCTTACAAAAGATAAAATATATTACAATAAACAAAAGTTCATCCCATGTCGGCTGGATTGCCGGTATGCTTTGTTTATGATGTAATCTGAATGTCGGTGTAAGTACCTACCGGTGCCGATGTCTATAATATATGTGATGCCAGGCATGTAGAAATCTATTGTCGGTTGGTTGCCAATTGGTTTCCATCAATGACAACATCAACTATTTTCATAAGAGTGTAGAATGCCAACAATCTTCCCCTTTGGCATTGATGGCAACACTCATAAGAAAAATCAAAACTGTTATCCCAAAACTAAAATCCAAAAACATGTGCTCCCCCTAAGCGAGTGATCTCCTCTGTACACACATTTTTTTCTCTACTACTCCCCCTTTGACATCAATGACAAAGGATGTCATAAATAATCAAAAGAGTACAAAAATGCTACCTCAAGGTTTGTAACCGGTTGGTTACTATCTGAAAGATGTCCACCAAAACTAGATTCAGACTTTGCATAAACTTGTTGTTGTTAGTTAAAGTTTCCTCAGTCTGCTGGATCATATCGGTGAGATAGTGCATTTGCTGCTCTGGTGATCCTTCTCCTTGAACTGTTGCCTTAGATAATTCAACTCTCTGAGTAATCAGCTTATCCAACCTTGAACCAAGTTTACTTTTGAGTTCCTGGGCATTGGACCTTATTTTTGCCTTTTCTTTCTCAAGCTTTTCCAACTTCTCCTCAAAAACTATCATTTCCTACTCAAAAAATGATATAAGTCCAGATGAACCTATTATATTATCCACAATGTCATCAATTTCTTTTTGTGTCTTTTTAATCTTTTCTTCAATGTCCTCTGTCAAACAGTGAGGTTTACATGCTTCTCTATATAACTCCTTATACTCCAAAATTGTAGAATTGAGTACCGGTAAAAGTGTGTCCAAGTGATTGGTACATTTCTTTATGGTGTTCTCAAAGAATGTATTTTTCTCTTTTCCAGCTCTCTCCTTAATGGTATCCTCATTCACCTTATCTATGGTCATTACATTATCAGCAATGAATTTGGACAATGTGTCCAATTTCCCTAAAGAATCATTAATGTGATCTATCTTGCAATTAGGTGCAATCATCTTTAGAATAGGTAAAGTTTTATCAATTGTCTTAAATGCTAAGGCATTGCAATTAGTAATACTCTTAATGGAATCCAAAAGAACCTATGTAATGTTAGTGGGTTTGAATTCACCTGTAGATGTGCTCGGTTCTGCTATGGTTTCTTCTCAACAGATGTCTGACCAATTGCCAAGTCACTATATCCTCTTTACTTG
Source organism: Cryptomeria japonica (assembly GCF_030272615.1). Classification (NCBI taxonomy): domain Eukaryota; kingdom Viridiplantae; phylum Streptophyta; class Pinopsida; order Cupressales; family Cupressaceae; genus Cryptomeria; species Cryptomeria japonica. The sequence continues at coordinate 350,951,300 of NC_081406.1, forward strand.
CATTAGATGCATCCACTTTACTTACATTTTCTTTTGGTGGATCTGTCTATGTCTATACCTCTACCTTTAATTGTTTCTCAGTTTGATTAAGCTCCTCTGTAATTATTGGTGTCACAAACTCAACATGAACCTCTGCCTTAGATTGTTTCTCTGTCTGTACCACTGCCAGTTTCTCAGATTCTGGTGGCCCTATGCTAGTTGTCTTGTCCTCTATTGGTTTATCAGTCTCCGGTTGCTCTACTTGGGCTGGTATCTCAGTGTTTAGAGAATCAATAGTTTGAGCCTATATCTCAGAGACCTTGCTGTCTTTGAGATCATCTACCTTAACCTCTTTAGTTTCTTTGTCCACAACAATGTTTATATCCGGAGTATCTACATTCATTGTAAAAAGTATATCGGACTCCGGGTTAGTATCATCATGGGTTATACCTTCAGTAGCCATATCCAGTGAATTAATTGTATGTACTGGTGATGAAGGTGCTAATGGAGGGGTGTCTAGAGTTGGTGGAGGGATGTTATCTATTACTTTTATAGAAGGTACACCACCTACTTTACCTTTTCCCTTGTCATTCTGATATACCTTGAATGTCTTTTCTACTTTCGGTCTGCTTCTTTCCTCTTGCTTTTCCTTCTCTACAAAGAATATGTCCTATTTATCTGCAGTCTCATCTACAATTTCCTTAACCCTTCCAGCCATCAGGCTCACTTGCCGGTGTCCACTAACAAATACTGACTGGTTAGCTTCAGAAATAAGATCATCTATCTCTTCCTTAGAATTTATCAAATGTACAACCAAGAGTGCCTCAACTTTCGACTTCTTATCCAGTTTTATCACCGATAGCCTTTTAGCTTCCAATCTCATGTATAAATCATCAATTACTTCTATCAAAACTTTCTTGTAAATATCCAAATGTAGAATAATGCTTACTTAAATGGTGTTTTTGTTAGAATCATTAAAATAATTATACAATTTGTTTACATTTACTAGATTACCTTCGTGTGTAATCTGATTCAGTAGATCATCCAGTGTAGGGGTAACCGATGTCTATTTCTCCTTTGGTGTAAGTTTCTTCTACGGTTCCCTAATTACCTGTTGCTTCTTCCTTAGTGTCCTAGTTTTCTTAGGTGAAGGAGATGGTACCGGTGGGGTTTTCCTTTTCCTTTCCACTCTTTTAAACTCAGCAACCTTGCCACTGTCAGTATCAGAGGATTTTACAATCGGTGAAACATGTGCTTCTGGTTGCAGTCCTTCTAGCTCACTTGCTAATATACAACTGATATTCATGACATTTTCTTTGATTTCTTGGACCTTCTTGGAGGCATCTCTGATAAAATTTTCTCTTCTTTTTGTCCTCTTCTACATAGATACATTACTCTCAATGGTTTCTGCATTACCAAAGAATTTCTCAGATGGCTCCCTTGGTGCATCAAGTAGAGATTTTTCATATGTTTCCAAAACAGGTAGGTCTACCTCATATCCCATCTCAATAACCCAAATAGTTCTAGGGCTTACTGCTTTCATCTAAGTTTCATCTCGCTTAATGACAAAATAGATTTGCTTGTCATACTTATCAATTATGCTTTGTGGTAGTCTCTCTCTTGCTCTCATCTTAGTTTGAAATATTTTGAAGTAGTCTATAATGTTCTTATCACAATCAGTGCCCATACTGGTGAAAGCTTCCAGTATCTGTTTTCCTACTGGGATGTCATAACCAAAATCTTTGTGACCTATGTCGGGTATCTCTTTGGTAAAGTATAGCATCAGGCATACTAGTAGCTTTCCAAAATGGAAAGTACCTATCTTATCTCCCTTAATCTTCTTTAAGTTATCAATCAGTTCATCTTTAAGCCATTCACACACATCAATCTTAGCATTATTGTTCGCCATCTCATATGCACTATGAATACAAAGGCTAGAAACATAATTCAGTCTATTTGCATGAGTTGCTTTGTATCCTAGTACCATACTTACAAATTTCACATTTATATCCATAACAACATTTACTCTAAGTGATTTGTTATCAGATGTGGCTTTGGTTAACTCCATAACTCCCTTGTTAGGTATTTTCTTGGTTTTATTAGGCCTACTACCGGTTGAAGGTAAACCAGTAACTGCCTTAATTCCTTCCTTGATTATCTTGCAGACTGAATCTAACCACATGAACTCTCCATGGACTCTACTCAATACAAGTCTTACAACTTCCTTTGGAAATTCGGGAATGTTCAGAATTTCTACAAAACCTAAGTCTTCCACAATCTTATGTTCTAGTTTAATCACACCATTTCCTTTGGCAATAATATCAATAAATATTTTCTTCAAATCCTTAGTCCCTAGGTTTTCTATGTTACAATGTATGTAGATTCTAGGGTCTTCAGCAAATGCTAAACCCTTTAGAATTTTTGAAAAAGCTCCGACATAATAATCCCGCTTTGCAATCTTAGGGATAATCTTAAACACGGGTCTAGGGTGTTTGATGTTTTCTACAATGATAGGTTTTGCAATAAACTCGGGAACAGAAGATGAGGTTTCCATTTCAAAAGATAAATACCTCTAAACCGAAATTCTGAATGCCTAAAAATCACTTCGCAGCTTCACCTTAGGATGTCCTTGCTTAGTTTAGCGCTCTTTGATTGTTTGAATTCTCAGTGAGTTCGAAATGAGGGTTTTCTGGTTCTTTATAACCAAAAAAGTTCTTTAAAACTGCATTAAATGCTTGCTGGTTAAGTGAAAACTTAACACACCTATTGGTAAAGAAGAAATGTATCTTCTCACCATCAACCGAGGGTAGAATGCATGATTTTAAACTTGCTGCAATACCCCCTAAGGATTATTCCTTAGTTAGATGAAGAATCTCCTACCAGTGGAGGGTTACTCTGTTCTATCAGTGCAGAGATAGATTCATAAACTTTCTGATCTGCCTTCTTAATCCATTGTTTTGAAAATTCTTGCTTTACTTCATCTACCTTTTCTTTTCCCTTCAAACTAGATCCTTTATTATTTGCCAGTGTATTCTTGCTTCTATAGAATTTTGCAATATGTCCAATTTTGTTACATGCATAACAAGTTATATTATTCCTTTGAATAGCCTTTCCATATCCTTGATCGGTTTGTGATCTGCATTGATTAGATAAATGCCCAAGTCTTCCACAAACATAGCATTTCACATTCATTCTGCAATTTTCTTAATTATGACCAACTTTGTTGCATTTGGAACATTCACCGGTGGGTGAGTTTGTATTCTGATTATTTCTAAATCTACACTGATTTTCTCTGTGACCATATTTGTTGCAATTAAAACATTTCCCATTAAATTTATTAGCATTAGGTTGTCTTACCGGTTTCTTCTGATCTTGATTATTTGCAGTACCGAAGCTTTCTCCAATTTCAAATCCAAGTCCATTTGTATCTCCATCAGGTTTCTGTCTTTTAAGCATGTCATCAAGCCTTTCTAAACTTTTCTTGAATTTGTCTTTGTGTTTATTTGCAGTGACCAACTCATTTTCTAGAATTCCAACTTGTCTCACAAGCTCATCTTTATCCTATTGCATGTGAATCAGATCTGTCTTTAGCATATCATTTTCATGACCAGGTCTCAAATTTTCATTTCCTGCATCATTAAGTCTCCTAGTCAAGTCTTCTTCATTCTTCTTCCTATCTTCAATATCCTTACATAATCTCATAGTCATATCTTGCATTTCATTCTTCATATTAGTGTTCTCTTGTCACAACTTATTTGTAATATCTCTAAGAGTTTCCTTTTCATCATCATCATTCTACATTTTCTCATGAAGTTCCTTTCTCTTATTTTGTGCTATAAAAAGGTTCTCTTGAAGTCCTTTAATGAATTCCTTAGCATTCCTTAGATCTTCTTCAAGTTTGATATTCTTCAATTTTTCTGCATCAAAATCTTCAAGAGCTCCTTCCAACAGTTTTCTTAAGTTCTCCATCAGTACCAGTGTCAGAATCTCCTTCAAGATGTTAGGCTTTGGCAAATAGAGGACCAGGCTCTGATACCAACTGTTAGATTCAATGACAGTCCCAAAGACACTGAGAGGGGGGGGGGGATCAATGTCTAACTGGTTAACAGAATATTTAAACTTATTTATAACTTTGCAACGCAAAACAATGTACCAGTAAATAAGAATTAATGCAGTAAACACAAATAACAGAGACAACATAGAAACACACCATAACACAAGATATTTAACGAGGAAACCTGGTGTGGGAAAAACCTCTGTGGGATTTGTGACCCACAATATTTACTCACTAGCCAATGAATAAATACTACTTACAATAAGGGGCCTGCATATGTAGGGAGGCCAACAACCTAGAGCTCACTGCTCAAATAAGAGTCTCACTGACTACAAAATGGATAATTAAATCCAATACAATGTACTGCTCAAAAAATCATCTCTAATGCCAGGTTCAGTACCAGTTTAAGCTCAAATAGATACCTTATCCAAAAACCTTCATTGTCACTAAATATTTATTTTCTACCATACATATCATATATGTCTCTTCAAATGACCTATAAGATCTCATACATATATGAGTCTTTTACAATATACCATGTCGGCTTACAAAAGATAAATATATTACAATAAACAAAATTTCATCCCATGTCGGCTGGAGTGCCGGTATGCTTTGTTGTCGATGTAATTTGAATGTCGGTGTAAGAGCCTGTCGGTGCTGGTGTCTGTCGGTGTATAATATATGTGATTTTTGGCTTGTATAAATCTATTGTCGGTTGGTTGCCAATTTGTTGCCATCAATGACAACATCAACTATTCTCATAAGAGTGTAGAATGCCAACAAGAGTGTGTGAGGGAAACTATGTCATCTCCGTCAACTTGCCATTGGGATAGAGATACGCTCAGACCTGTGAATCTAGGTGGAATCGACGTCTGCTACCTGCAATCCTGCATCAAAGACCAACACGACATATACATATACCTCACAATAAATAGGCAAGTGGTAGAGAATCGCGACAACATATCCCGCTTGCAATGAGTGATATGACATCGTCTCTACTCACGAAGACAATCATGCATTATAATATCAAAAGATCACATAGAATCATCATCATTAAGTAGGGTTAGTATCATCATCCATCTCATTATCCATATAAAAAATAACCATATGTAAATCCATGAATCATATATATCCATTCATCTAGGAGATACCAAATCAACATCCATAAGAATCAAATATCATATAAGAAGTCTCACATCGTCAATCATAAAGAGTCATCACAAATACCATGAACTCGCAAAAAGTCCTAGTATCACGAATACCATCCAATAATAGAAGAGTCATAAACAACCATCAAATAACCATCATAAGTCTAAATAAGTCTATTAGAATGCAAATCAAAATGAAAGTCTAGGAGGGACACTACAATATGTATATATGTATATGTATATATATGCATATGTATACATATATATATATGTATGTATGTATATATATATATACATATATATATATATATGTATACATATATATATACATATATGTATATGTATATGTATATGTATATATATATGTATATATACATATCTATATATATACATATCTATATATGTATATATATGTATATACATACATACATACATATCTATATGTATATACATACATACATATCTATATGTATATATATATATATATGTAGATACATATATGTGTATATATATATATGTGTGTGTGTGTGTATATGTATATACATATATGTATATATAGATATATATATGTGTGTGTGTGTGTGTGTGTGTGTGTGTGTATGTGTGTATACACACACACACACACACACATATATATATATATAAATCCACATATATCATCAGGAACAAACCAGATACCTAGTTTGACATCAATGACAACAATGGAAATATTCACATATATATATATATATAACAATCTCCCTCTTTGTCATTGATGGCAAAACATAAAGAAACATATATGCTTGCAACTCCCCCTAACTCATATATCTCCTTACTTCAAAACCTTTCTCCAATTGCCATATACCTTTTTATATACCTTTCTCCCCCTTTGACATCAAAGGACAAAGGATGTCTTTGATGAAAAATAAAAGAAAGAAAGAAAAACAAGCGAACACTTTCAATTGCAAAAGGAATGTCAAAATTTGCATACCAGCTCATGTAATTTCCTCAACTTCTCTTCTTCAGAAAGATTAGCTTGTACTTATCATTTAGTTCTGGAAGAAGAACCTCCCAAGTATTCATAGCCAATTTGATGCTAATTGATAGACTCCTACATTGTACCAGCAAATCAATAGCATGGGTAATGTTACCTATTTTTGACACTAAGGCCAAAAGTAGCCTCCCTTGTTATGTCAAAGATCTCATACTTTTCTTATCTTGAAGGTTACACTCTATGTGTTAAGAGACTATTATTAAACTCAATTATTAGATTTTTTGCCATTACCTTTATTCTTTGTAAAGGGGGTAGGAAAAAGTAATAAAATGAAGGTCACATGGTGTCTTTCTTTCGAGGGGAATTGGAAAATTTATTCTCAATTACGTGTCTTTTGAGCCAAGTTTTTAATAGAAAAGGGTATTTTTGTGTTAGAAGGAACTATCTTTAAGGCATATTCAAACATATCCTAATTTTAGCACAAGAAAAACTCTAAGTTTAAAGCCATTGTGAAAGAAAGATTGGGTTCAATAAAAAGAAGACTGCACTTACAAGAAAAATGCCCTAGTTAGAGAAACTAATGGATGCCATGCCACTGATTTTTAACATATTCTTGAGGAAAATTCATATTTTTGGAAGGAGACAGGGTGTTCAAGAGATAAATAAGGTTTTGAGGTTGCAGACATTCAAGATAAAGGTGCAGAGATAACTCAGAGAAAGTGCAAGTTCTTTTATAGAATATTTTGCAAACACGTGGAGGGTCACAGAAGATAGATCTATGAGTTCTACTTTAACTTCTCTCTTTCCTACTATTTATAAAGGGTTATAGTAGGATATTAGGAAAGGAGATTGTGAAGTAATGGTGATGTATTGCATCCCTTTGCATGTTATTTTTTTCCCCTCCATGCATCTCATCAAGAAAACTAGTAAAACTGTTAGAAGATCTCACATCAAAACAAAATTTGTAGGCAAGGGTGAGATATACAAAGGATGTATAAAAGTCAAAAGGAGAATGAAAAATATTGAAAATAGAATTATTATTGAAATAAATAAAGGTGTAGGGTCACAAAAGACCTTTCAAGGAACATAGGACAGTCATGCTACAATGCTGATACATAAGAAGGAAGGTCACTGCCAATAGATGACTTAGAAGTACATTCACTATTAAAAGAAACACAAAGATAGAGTAACCTGTAGCAACAACAGTTTCAATCATCAAGGATCTTCATGAATGACAAAAATTAGTCATATTTCATCTTCACAAAGAAGCATCAAAAGACAGTAAGAAGAATCTAGTCATCTCAAACACAAGTCACTATTACTAAACAAAATATTTTGTAATAATAGAAAGGAATGCAAAAATGAGGGTTTGTTGATAGAAATAAGACCATAACAGTCAATAATGCCCACCTTAAAGATAGTGAACTGCAGTATTAGGCCATCTAAGCATATTGAGGACAATATCTGCATCCAAGAATAACAAGTTCTAACCATATAGGAAAGAAGTCACAATGATGATATTGTAGAAGGACAGTCTTAAGAAAACATATCCCAGACACTAGGGGTTGGGACAATGAAAATGAGAAGTCATAAGCACATAAGAATAGTTAGTTGTCGTAAAACAGTGAAAGGAAAGATCAAGGAGAATAGAGATTAATAGATATATTCACAGTAGCTTCAACATATACAGTCTCAATAGCCTTAAAAGTAGTTATATGAGAGTATTAGGTGACAAATGCAATTTTAAGTACAATGGTTTCAAATATCCAAAATGGTCAAAGGTCTCACAAATAAACCTATGAACCCCGGTAAAGAGTACTCTCTATTCAACATTGACAGTCATAATAAAAGATCTCATGAGGAATTTACAATGAATGAAGACATCATTAAAGATTCTAGAAAATGATAGTAATCATAGCAACCATAAAAGATGACAGAGATAATAATAGCAACCTTCAAATATATACTACGCATAGTCCATTAAAAGCATAGTCCCTAGTGGTTAATAATGAAAAGCTTAATAGTGACAACCTTGAGATCAAAAGCAAAAATAGACCCCATAAAGGCTAGATCACAAAATATGACAATTATTACCTATTAGCAACCCTTACTTCACTGTAACTTCATAGTCATAGGGTTTTTGTGCTGACAAAGTGTTGGGTCTCAAATCAACAGATTGGATAGGTTCTAAGGAAATGCCAACTCCTATGATCAAACCCTCCAATTAACTTGGCCAACATGTAGAGTGAACCTGTTTGGTTGTTAACTCTCTCGCTTCAGGCTCTGCAGGACCTAGGCGGGTATACCTATTCACCAGTTGTCTTTTAATGACCGGTGCTTTTTATAGCAGATTAAGTGTCCTGATCTGGTTTCCTCCTATCTCAGAATGGCATAAGTTCCTAGGATGGAGATATAGCAGATGAGTTCAAGATTGTTGTTGTAGAAGCTATTCGATCTATGTTTCTTACTTAGTTACTCATGTTGCTTTAAAATAACATATGATGAGTATGGTGATAAGTGTAATCTATAAATAGCCAGTGCCTTCTTCGCTGTTTGGGCTACAGAGTCATTATATTTTCTTTAGGACTTACTGTGCGGACCTGTGAGACAGTTTTTTAACCCACCCCTTTATGGACCTGTCGGTTATTATTTCTTTTGAGATCAATTGAATGCTTATATCATAAGTTGCTTGAATGAATTTAACCCTACCTTTAAGGGACCATTCAAGTAAGTACTGCGAAGAACAATTATAATTCGCAAGCAGAACTTTTATTTCAACCTTATAACATACAACATAAATATCATTCCAAGAATATGAATAACCTTATCTCTTTAGATAATATCACAAGCGATTGCCAAAACAAAATGAAATAATCCACAACACATACGCAAAGAAAAACAACTGATCATAGCATGTATTCCATCAAAATTTGTATAACAGAAAACTTACAGGTTGGCATACATTGCTATCTTGTTCCTATGTCTATTGTTTTTATATTACAAAAACCTCTCTCACATATATATGAGAGCAAAAGTCATTTATGAAAAGACGTGTCTTTTCAAAATACTAATTGTTAATTTGAATATTCCTAACAAACTTAAGTAAAAAGAGATTAAGAATTCCTAAATGATGAATATAATCATCTTCTTTGAAAGTCTTGATCTTAACACTCTATTTCTTCAATTCTTCTCCTTGTGAAAGGTATTCGAAGATCATCTGGTTGACGGTAGGGGCCATGTCTTTGCTTCGGTCCAATCTTGACAGAGCCCGATCCTTGATGTTTACAAGCTCATTCTGCAAATCTTCCATAGACATTACTCCTCCTTCTTTATAGAATGAGGGCATTCCAATAGGGCTCCCATCATCCAATTCTTTAAGATCTCGCTTTAGCATATCTTCGAATTTAAAATGATCTTCTATATATGAAGTCCCTTCAGCCTTCTCCTCTGGTATCATCACATCAACACTGCTTATTACCTCATGCAATCGTGCTTTTAACCTTTCATGCTCTCTTAATGCTTTTATGGTTCCAGTGTACACCCTCCAGTAATGTTTGACATGTATAAGCATGGTGTTGAACCGGTGTTCAATGATGTCGTTAACCAGTTTATCCATCTTGATACTTCCAATATAGAGCAAAAGAAACATCATCCAAGCTCTGTCCTGTGGTATATGAGGCATAGTCATTCAAGGGAGTCCCTGTCTCAAGTTGTAATATTTTCATTTGTAACTTTTGGTTCTCCTCTTTAGAATTTTCATACAAGCCCTTATAGGTAATATTTACCCTGACCAAAAACTCTGTCTGATCTATATTTAATTTGGCTACATCCAGGTTCAACTTTGCAGTGACCCTAGGGTCAGTCTTTCCAACCTGATGAATCATGAGGTGTCCAAAGGTTTCTTCGATATCCACAATAATTGGCCTTTTTCCCTTCGGATATAATGCCCATTGTAGGAGAGCCTTTTGATCAAGATCATACCTGGAGCCTAGGAACAATTTATCTACCTCTTGAGGCAACACTTGTTGATTCAAGTCCTGTTTCTTCAAGAATCCATCAAACAGAAGTGCTGAATTTATGTCCCAACCAGAAAAGATGATAACACCAGCCTCTTTTAATATTTTCCTCCCTTTCTCAGGGGTCATATCTTTCATGAGGGTATCGATTTCATCCTGTAGTCTCTTCATCTGCTCTTCTTCTGGTCTTCCAGCCATGCTTCGTTTCACATGGGCCCCTTTATACTGGTACAAGAATGAAAGGAATTCCCTCGAAGAGGTGAATCCGTCATCAGCAACAAAGTGCTCATGCTCTGTCATCCTTATGTCAACTACATCTTTAATGTTGAATTCACCAGTAGCCACATTCACCTCTTCTTCAAAACTGGGGGGATAATCTTCTCTAGGAGAGTCAGCAGGGATGCTACTAGCAGCTGATTTCGGTGACATGTGAGCCAGTGGTTGACTATCCTTTTCAGTATTGATAAAATGAAGGAACTGTGGGGGCACTCTATGCATAATCTCTACTTCATGTTGAAGTAGCCTTGTAGCTATCTCCAAAGGGTCTTGGAGGTTTCCAAGCAAGTCTCCATCCACCATCCCCCTTGCTCTTTTCCATTTGAAGGCTTCCCAAGTCATTTCGCTTCTTTCTCTCAAAACCCTGGCCTATTCCCTTTCAAGGTTCTTGATTAAGTCATCTGGCATTTTAGCCACATGTATTCCAACTTTTAGTTTTTGTGACGCCCTGACAGCTCTTATATATCCCTTAGGATCAAAGTTCTCTCTAGGATCACCCAGAGTCATGCCATAATAATCTAATTTATTTTGAAGTAAATGATAGCTTTTTGAACTTTTAACAATAAAATTAGAAAAAACCAATAACCCTGGAACAATGGATTGTTTACCAAAATCCGTAAGATGTTTGGCACTGACAGTAGATAATTGTCTCACAATCTCCAAGCTAGCCACCCTGTTTGGTACGGTAATTGGAATCATGTATGGCTTTCCTTCATACCCAAATACCCTGATTTCTGTATGATTATTTTGGCAATACCAGTCACCCCAGTTGTGATCAATCTGGGACTCTGGAGAGAAGTCTTTTGGCCTGAGGAATCTCTTAATTTTAGGGGACAAAGTATAATCTCTATGTTGTCCAAAGGCCGCACTAAGGGGTTTCACAAAATATTCCTGAAAGTGCCAGTATTGGTTGTCCATGAATCTTTGATCCCATGCAGAAACCCATAACTGAACTAGTTTCTTCAAACCATTCTTATCATAAGCTCTGATGCAGAAATCATCTGACCAGAAATTGATTTCTTGTCCACAATAAAGAATAATGTGCATCAATAAAGAGTACAATGAGAAATGGATATTCACAAGGTCTCCTTTCAACTTTTCTAACCCATGATTTAGGGCATCTGCAACATAAGTGGCATAATCAAATGACCTAGGGTCTTTCGATTGTAAATCAGCACACAGAACCATAACCCCAATATCCATGAGAGGATGAGCCTCTAAGCCTAATACTTGGGCTGCAGCATAATATGTATACTTAAAATACGGATGGAATTGGTTGACATCAAATGGCACCTTGTCATTTTTTCTGAATGGAACAAAGGACCCGCCCACTTTCGGCTGGTGAATGGGTAATCTCCATGTCCTGTAGATGTTTTCCATGCTAAAGAATTCTCATGACAGTTTCTGCATATCAATTTTCTCTTCTACTTCCCAGTCTAGATCAAATACCATATCAATAGTCTGTTTGTTAATCACCACCAAGGGATTCCCTCGGTAGTCGCATATGGTTTTGGTTCTCAAATCATAGCAATCCACTAGAGCTTTCATTAATTCAACATCCATAAATACATTCGGCACTACCAATTTCCCTAAGTTTTTCTTCCATAGGTTACTTATGGGCTCAGGAGCATCCCTCCTCTTGTAACTAAACAAGAACAACTCATGTCCTCTGATTTCTGTCCATATGTCTCCCAGACGTTCAAATCTATCCTCCAATCCTTCTTCTTCACTCTTGATATTTTTAGACCTCACACTGGATGTCGGGCACTGGTCCAGCAAATCCTGAGTCAAATCTCTACCTTCCTTTTTCTGTCTTTTGGGCTTCTCTTCAGGGTTTAATTCTTTCCCTTTTCTACTCTTTTTAGAAGAAGAAGAAGGTTCCATAATTTCAGCAAATACGAGAAATCACACTTACTTGGAGAATTGTCTAACTCTTCTGATTGTTGTTCATGAGTTTCAGCAAATTCCTTGCAACTTTCAGTCTCTTGGCATCAATCTGGTTCTTATGAAGATTCGATCAGCTCAGCTGTAATTGCATGGGCAACTTGTGCACAGTTAATGTCTCTGTGTCTATAACGGCTATTCAAATGTTTAAACTTAATTGCAGATGTGACATTCCTCACTTGGGTTTTTAACTCTTTCACAGGAAGTACTATTCAATTGAAATTATCGTAAATCGAGTTTTCAATGAAACCCTTGTCTTCGGCCGAATACTTTGATCTTTCATCAAAAGCTTACTTTCCTCGATATCACTTCATTGGCGAATAGCCCATGTCGAAAAACCATTTTCAAGTCTCATCGAAATCATATTTTCCTCGATGAACTTTCTTTCGATAAGTCATTCGCAAGTTTCATCGAAATCATATTTCGATGAGTTCTGTTCTTCGGTGAAAGTTCATGCAAGCTCTTCGAAAGTCTTTTTTCTTCGATATCCCCTTTATCGATAAAACCCCTCTGTTTTTGTTCGATATAATTTTATCGATGAGATTTGTATTTTGATGAATGCTTTTTGAACTTCTTCGGCAGTTGTATCTCCTCGAAATCACTTTTTGCTTTTTGCTTTTTGCTTTTTGCTTTTCGATGAAACTGGAGTATCGATGAGCGGCTTCCTTCATTTATCAAAAGTGATATTCTGCCGAAGACATCTTTACGTAGTGCTTTACACGTCATGCTCTATTTCGATGAAAGCATTCTTTCTGTGAAACTCCTTTCGAGATGCTCGATATGATATTTTGGCCGATATCTTTTAGTTTTCACGCCTTTGGGAAGATTTTTTTTAATTTCAAATATAGTGTTCAATAGCGGCTCTGACTGAGGATGGAGGCATATTGTGTATGTCTTCAAGAATTTAGAATCTCTAGTTAATGAGGATACATTTTGACAAGTCATGGTATTTACAATGGAAGTGGATCCTAATCTACTGTACATGTAACAGAACACATCAAGAAAAGAAATTTTTCAAGAACTGTCCATGTATTGGCAATTCTTGGACTTCCCCTGTTGTATTTTGGAGCAAGTAGGAGTCTTCTCCTTTTTTATCCATAATCACATATGGTCCGATCCATAAAGCCTCAAATTTGCCATGTTTGCCTTTGTCTTGACTCCTGGCATTCCACATTAAGACCCAATCACCCACACAAAATTTTCTATCCGTTGTCCTCCTGTCATACAACCTCTTCATCTGATTTTGAATCTTTATATTCTGTTTCTAAGCCTCTGTTCTGACTTCATCAAGCTCTACTAACTACATCATTCTCTCTTGTGTGGGGTCTTCAACATCTATCCCTTCTTGAGTCACGAACCTATGTATAGGCAGGAGATTGTCCAAAGGCAATCTGGCTCTTTTGCCATAAACCAACTCAAATGGAGACTTTCCCGTAGATTTCTTCATTTTTATTCTATCTGCCCATAATGCAAGACTCAACTTTGAATCCCATGCCTTCTTGTTGTGTCCTAACACCCTTTTAATGATCTTTAGGATGTTCTTGTTGCTTGATTCAGCTTGCCCATTTCCTTGGGGGTGGTAAGGAGAAGAATGAGATATTTGAATGCCATACTCTTCACAAAAAGTGTTGAATTCCTCAGACCTAAAGGACATGCCATTGTCTGAGATGATCTTTGCAGGAACACCGAATCTGGTCATAATGTTCTCCATTATGAATTTTATTACTACTTTACTAGTATCTTGTCTAGTGGGTATTGCCTCTACCCACTTGGTAAAATAGTCTGTAGCAACCAATATCCATCTGTGTCCTCCGCTGGATCTTTCAGATATTTCTCCTATGAAATCTATTCCCCATTGTTGAAATGGTTCCTCAGCTAGCATTGGTCTTAATGGAAGTGACCCTTGATATTTCATTTTGCTTGAAAATTTCTGACAAGCCTCACACTTTCTAACATATCTATAAGAGTCATTGAAAACTCATGGCCAAAAGTATCCAGCTCTCAATATCTTATGTGCAGTAGTCTTAGCCGAAAAATGACCACCACAAACCCCATCATGCATCTCTTGGAGAACCTTCTCTGCTTGGCAGTTATCTAGGCACAATAATAATATCCCATCTCTGTTTTTCCAATACAAGTCCTCATTGACAATCACATATCTCGCAGATTTCAACTTTAAAGTTCTTCTCTGATTATCAGTCATACCATCCGGGCATTTCAAGTGCTTAAGGTAGTATATGATGTCAGTGTACCATGCTGTATTCTCAATGCTGAAGTTGGCTTCTTCTAATCCCACTTGGTTTACACAAGACTCCTCAATTTCAGTCCCTGTCATGAGTTTGGCCAACCCTTGTCCTTTGATAACTTGTGAAATTTTGAGTTCAATGTTGAACTCTTGTATTTGGTTGATCTATTTACATCTTTTGCCTGTGACCTCAGTTTGTCTGAAGATATCTTTCACTGCTGCATTAGGAACATATGCTATAACTTCAGCCCCCACCAAGTATGGTCGAAACTATTTTACTGATCCGACCAAGGCATAAGCTTGCTTTTCATTCAACTCATATTTTATTTCCGAAGGGCTTAAAGACTTGCTAAAATATGCAATGGGCTGCTCATACCCTTCTGGATTCTTCTGCAACAATACTGCTGCTATTGTATGACAAGAAGTGAATGAGAATATTATAAAAGGCTTGCTAAAATCTGGAGAGATTAGTACTGGTGCTTCAGAAATTGCTCTTTTGATCGCTACAAAGGAATCAACTGCTTCCTCAGTCCAATCAATTTGGACTCCCTTTTTTAACATCTTTACTATAGGTTTTATTATGTCTGCAAAATTTAGAATAAACCTTCTTACAAAATTTATTTGTCCCAAGAATGATTGAATGGCCTTGATAGTTCAAGGAATGGGAACCTCATTGATAGCTGCCACCCTTTCAGGGTCAATTCTTACCTCCTCCTTGGATACTATGAGTCCAAGTAACTTTCCTTCTTCGACACCAAAATGGCATTTTTTAGGATTCAAGGAAATCCCATACTCTAAGGCTTTCTTGAATATCTTCTCAAGGTGCTCACAATGATCATCAGCCCTTTTTGAGTATGCAGTTAAATCATCTTGGTATACTACCATGATTACATCAATCAGCTCTGCAAAAGCCACATCCATTGCTCTCTGAAATGTGGCACCAGCATTAGTCAATCCAAATGGCATTCGTGCATATACATAAGTGCCCCATGGAGTTGTAAAGGTTGTTTTATACTTTTCAGTTTCTTTAACTTTCACCTGATTGTAACTTGAAAACCCATCCATCATAGATAACAACTCACACCCTATCACTTTCTGCAGCATGTTGTCCATATTTGGCAATGGGTAATTGTCCTTTAGAGATGATATGTTTAAGTTTCTAAAGTCCACACACAATCTAATATCCCCATTCTTCTTTCTGACTGGTACTAAGTTAGAGACCCATGTGGAATATCTGCAGGGTTCAATAATTCCTGCATCTTTCATTTTTATGATCTCTTCCCTCATTTTTGGTAACAATGTTGGATTAATAGGTCTCTGCTTTTGTCTGAATGGTTTAGCTTCTGGCTTAAGCGGTATCTCATGCTGAAAAAGATCTTCTCTATAGGCTTTGAGATCTTCATAAGACCATGCAAACACGTGTTTATATCTTCTTAGTAATGTCATCAGTTGTTGCCTCATGGCAGGAGTTAGCCTTCTCCCAATGAAAACATTTCTAGGAGTTTCTTCACTTCCTAAATTGACTTGTTCCACGTCACTTTCTTTAACAGCTGATCCTTTAGTCTCAATTACATCCTGAGCATTGAAATTCCTTTCCAATGCTACTAAGCCTCTTGGTAATTTATTTGATTTCAATTGTATGATTTCATGTCCAAACAAAGTTTCCTTAGCTTCAGTCTTTTCCACGAAGTCACTGAAATTTATTGCCTGAGTCTGATAGTGATCAACACACTGTAAGAATTTTAGTAGGTCCGTATCATCTTGAAACACTTGCCAATTATATAGGTTGTCAGGAACTGATGGTCTTACTTTCATCTCCACTTCAGATATCCTAGTTAATGTTATGTCATTATCCTTCAATGCAATACTGGCTAAAAAGTCTGCCATGATGTTCTTTGACCTGTCGATCCAGTTTATTTGAAAAGCATCAAAAAGTTCTATAGTATCCCAAACAACATTTCTATACTGTTTCAGTCTTAAGTGCTTTGAAGAATACTTCTCCTTTACTTGTGAGACTATTAACTCTGAGTCACCAAACACACTGAGTAATTTAATTCCATGTTTAACTGCTATATTAAGACCAGTGAGTAAGGCTTCATATTCTGCAATGTTATTTGTGCATTCAAATAGCAATTTGAAAGAATATTTGTAAGTTTCCCTTGTGGGTGAGATAAATAGGATTCCAGCCCCACTCCCTTCCTTGCTACAAGACCCATCAAAGAACATTTTCCATACTTGATCATTCTTCCCAACTAGACCTGATTCAATGGGGATCCATTCATCAACCTTAGGTTTCATCAACTATACTTGGAAATTGTCCATATCAATTTGCAAGAAACATATTTGATTTGTTGACTCTTCCATGTCTTCTATGATATATGTGGACTGGGGTTCCCTATCAATTTTTTACCTCCTGCCCATTTATTGGAATCGTAGCATATGATAAATCTAACTGCACATACCCTCCAATCATGTTTGACCATTGCCTAGATAGCAACATCCCATAGTTTGGAGGGACATCCACCACTGTAATATCTGTCTTGTACGATGCTTCGGGACAGGCTGCCAATTTGAATTCTACATCCTTCATGATGCCAACCATCGGGACCGACCTGTTGTCCATGGCATAACATTTCCCAAAGGTAGTATCAACTTCCAATCCAAGCTCTTTCATCACTCCAATAGGCATAACATTTATGGCTGCTCCTGAGTCAATCATACAATTCTTTACTTTTTTATTGTTTACCACCAAGGTGAGATAAAATGGGTCTACTTGTGTTGGGTTTTTGGTTATGGTAGACCCTAGATATATAACTGGGGCCATTTGTTCACTATTATTACCTTTTGGAACCTCTTGTTTCTGTTCATTCACTTTTTCCTTCTGGACACCTGAAATTATCTCAAGAGTCTTTTCTCTGTATTCAGGGAACTTCATTATTTCCATTAGGGGAACAGAAACTTTTAATTGCATTAATGCATTTGAAATATCAAATGAAGTGGAATGTTGTGCCAAAGGAAATTTTGTTATATCTTCCTTTTGAACATCAGGACCCCTTGTATTATTCTTTGGTACATCTTCCTTAGCTACTTTATTTGTTTGCTTGGGTGTTTCATCATTTTATTTTATAGAAAGACTAGTGAGTTTGCTTTGCTTTGGATTCACCACCCTATTCCTCAAATCATAAGTTCTTTTTTCTTGTGCAACGGCATAAGCCGTAATTCTTCTCTTTTCTTCTTCAGTGGGGATTCTGAGCTTAACACTTTCATTTATGTTGGTGGTTACGGGTAACACAGAGCATTGATCAATGTTCATGGAATGTGATCCTCCTTCTTCTGCAAAGGATATCATGTTAACAGTTGGGTCACCCATATGTTCTTCATAACCATTCTCTTCCTCCTGCAATCCTTTTGCTACAACGCACAAAGAGGGAGCATGTGGCATATTGCAAGCATAACACCACATGTCATCATCTTGAGTATAGTTTACTGTTCTTTTCAAGGGATCTGGAATTTGCTGGTTGTCTCTGTGATTCCTGTCTACTGGTTTTCCATCTTTCCAGGTAGTTTTATAGGGCATGTCATGCAGTCTGGGCCTCTCAGGATGATAATATTGCTGCTTCTTTGTTTTGTTTACCCTTATAGATAAATCTTTCAGGGCATTCAAAACCTTGTCAAGCTTATCCTCATCTTTATTAGCCTTGGGTGCTTTAGGATTGTATAACCTGGCATCTTCTCTTTTCCCCACTTTACCAACAGCCTTCCTGTTATTTTCTATAACAATGGCATTTTTCATAACATCCCGGAGGTCTCTAGGATTTCTGGTTCTCAGCTCATAGTTCATTTTACTATCATAAGCATTGATGTAATATAGAATGCTTACCTCAAGTACTGGTTTCATCCTATTGGGGATTTTGTTCAGAACCCTATTAAATCTTTTATTGAAATCTACCACTGATTCATTTTGCTCCTTTTTTATGCTAATGATCTCATGCAAAGAAAATTCAGGGCTGTTATGGTCTCCATACTGCTCAAGGAATAAGTTTTTGAACTCTGCAAGATTTCTAATAGATGCATTGGGCAACGCCCTAAACCAATCTCTTGCATCTTCTATTAATGATTGCATAAATAACCTGATCTTAACATCTTCATGTGGTAAACCAAAATCCTCAATTACTGCATCAAAGGCTTTACAATGAGCTTCTCCTGAAGTTGCATTACTTCTCGTGAATCTTGGTATTGCAGTCCTGATTTCATTTGGGATAGGATATGGGTATACCATCATTCCTGAAAAATCAAACTGCCTCATTTGTTCCATATTCATTAATCCATGTCCCCCATGAGGATTCCCAAAGTTTTGGTTCATATTACCATATGAGGGCATTTGATTTTGATAGGGAAAAGGGTATTGATTCTGGTATTGATATTGAAATTGATCAGGGGGTGGATTTTGGTTATAAAATTGACCTGGAGGCGGAAATTGGTTGTGAGCAGCAAAGTTTCTATGTAAATTTGGCTGGACTGGTGGTGCACTTGATTGCACATGATCATCCCTTTTGTTACCAAACAAGGGGTTCTCATAAGCCTTAAAATTATTACTCTTTGCTTTACCCACTCCCTGAGCACATTTTTTCTTGTAGTTGTTTACATCTTTATTAAAGTCATCCTCACCAACATTTATGCCTAATTTAGCACACAGCTCCAAACATTCCTGAGTCCTTCCCGAATCTCTCATTTCAGCAGCTGCCTCCATCATTTGTCTAGTTAAATTTGTGAATCTATCTGCAGGATGTGCCATACTTGATCCTGATGAAAGCGGTGTGTTTTGTCTGGATCGTGCTTCATGATTTACAAAACCAGTGGGAATTTGATATTGTCCCTTTTGGGCTTTATATGCTGCAACCAAATCCTCATTTACTAGGCTTGAAGTAGTTGCTTTATCCTCCTCTCTTGAAGGTGAATGTTGGTTGCTTTCATGTTTATACTAATTGTATCTTTCTCTCATGAATTCATTCATGGGTTCTTTGTTTTTGTTCTTTCGTTGAGAGAAATCTAACTGGGATAAAGATTGTCCTTTTGTGACTGACCTTGTTTTGTGCATAGATATTCCTCCCTTTTATCTTTGAGTCGCCACCTCTTTTCTTAAGAGGAAAGTTTTTCTTTCTTTTGAGTTCTCTCCCACAGCAGAGTCTTAATAATTTTCCCCAGCAGAGTCGCCAATCTGTTGGGTCTCAAATCAACAGATTGGATAGGTTCTAAGGAAATGCCAACTCCTATGATCAAACCCTCCAATTGACTTGGCCAACATGTAGAGTGAACCTGTTTGGTTGTTAACTCTCTCGCTTCAGGCTCTGCAGGACCTAGGCGGGTATACCTATTCACCAGTTGTCTTTTAATGACCGGTGCTTTTTATAGCAGATTAAGTGTCCTGATCTGGTTTCCTCCTATCTCAGAATGGCATAAGTTCCTAGGATGGAGATATAGCAGATGAGTTCAAGATTGTTGTTGTAGAAGCTATTCAATCTATGTTTCTTACTTAGTTACTCCTGTTGCTTTAAAATAACATATGATGAGTATGGTGATAAGTGTAATCTGTAAATAGCCAGTGCCTTCTTCGCTGTTTGGGCTACAGAGTCATTATATTTTCTTTAGGACTTACTGTGCGGACCTGTGAGATAGTTTTTTAACCCACCCCTTTATGGACCTGTCGGTTATTATTTCTTTTGAGATCAATTGAATGCTTATATCATAAGTTTCTTGAATGAATTTAACCCTACCTTTAAGGGACCATTCAAGTAAGTACTACGAAGAACAATTATAATTCGCAAGCAGAACTTTTATTTCAACCTTATAACATACAACATAAATTTCATTCCAAGAATATGAATAACCTTATCTCTTTAGATAATATCACAAGCGATTGCCAAAACAAAAATGAAATAATCCACAACACATACGCAAAGAAAAACAACTGATCATAGCATGTATTCCAAAAAAATTTGTATAACAGAAAACTTACAGGTTGGCATACATTGCTATCTTGTTCCTATGTCTATTGTTTTTATATTACAAAAACCTCTCTCACATATATATGAGAGCAAAAGTCATTTATGAAAAGACGTGTCTTTTCAAAATACTAATTGTTAATTTGAATATTCCTAAGAAACTTAAGTAAAAAGAGATTAAGAATTCCTAAATGATGAATATAATCATCTTCTTTGAAAGTCTTGATCTTAACACTCTGTTTCTTCAATTCTTCTCCTTGTGAAAGGTATTCGAAGATCATCTGGTTGATGGTAGGGGCCATGTGTTTGCTTTGGTTCAATCTTGATAGAGCCTGATCCTTGATGTTTACAAGCTCATTCCGCAAATCTTCCATAGACATTACTCCTCCTTCTTTATAGAACGAGGGCATTCCAATAGGGCTCCCATCATCCAATTCTTTAAGATCTCGCTTTAGCATATCTTCGAATTTAACATGATCTTCTATATATGAAGTCCCTTCAGCCTTCTCCTCTGGCGTCATCACATCAACACTGCTTATTACCTCATGCAATCGTGCTTTTAACCTTTCATGCTCTCTTAATGCTTTTATGGTTCCAGTGTACACCCTCCAGTAATGTTCGACATGTATAAGCATGGTGTTGAATCGGTGTTCAATGATGTCGTTAACCAGTTTATCCATCTTTTGCTGGATATTATTTACCTGTTTGGTTGCCTTATCTGCTTGATACTTCCAATATAGAGCATCAGAAACATCATCCAAGCTCTATCCTATGGGATATGAGGCATAGTCATTCAAGGGAGTCCCTGTCTCAAGTTGTAATATTTTCGTTTGTAACTTTTGGTTCTCCTCTTTAGACTTTTCATACAAGCCCTTATAGGTAATATTTTCCTTGACCAAAAACTCTGTCTGATCCATATTTAATTTGGCTACATCCAGGTTCAACTTTGCAGTGACCCTAGGGTCAGTCTTTCCAACCTGATGAATCATGAGGTGTCCAAAGGTTTCTTCGATATCCACAATAATTGTCCTTTTTCCCTTCGGATATAATGCCCATTGTAGGAGAGCCTTTTGATCAGGATCATACCTGGAGCCTAGGAACAATTTATCTACCTCTTGAGGAAACACTTGTTGATTCAAGTCCTGTTTCTTCAAGAATCTGTCAAACAGAAGTGCTGAATTTATGTCCCAACCAGAAAAGATGATAACACCAGCCTCTTTTAATATTTTCCTCCCTTTCTTAGGGGTCATATCTTTCATAAGGGTATCGATTTCATCCTGTAGTCTCTTCATCTATTCTAATTCTGGTCTTCCAGCCATGCTTCGTTTCACATGGGCCCCTTTATACTGGTACAAGAATGAAAGGAATTCCCTCGAAGAGGCGAATCCGTCATCAGCAACAAAGTCCTCATGCTCTTTCATACTTATGTCAACTACATCTTTAATGTTGAATTCACCAGTGTCCACATCCACCTTTGCTTCAGAACCGGGGGGATAGTCTTCTCTAGGAGAGTCAGCAGGGATGCTACTAGTAGCTGATTTCGGTGACATGTGAGCCAGTGGTTGACTATCCTTTTCAGTATTGATAAAATGAAGGAACTGTGGGGGCACTCTATGCATAATCTCTACTTCATGTTGAAGTAGCCTTTTAGCTATCTCCAAAGGGTCTTGGAGGTTTCCAAGCAAGTCTCCATCCACCATCCCCCTTTCTCTTTTCCATTTGAAGGCTTCCCAAGTCATTTCGCTTCTTTCTCTCAAAACCCTGGCCTCTTCCCTTTCAAGGTTCTTGATTAAGTCATCTGGCATTTTAGCCACATGTATTCCAGCTTTTAGTTTTTGTGACGCCCTGGTAGCTCTTATATATCCCTTAGGATCAAAGTTCTCTCTAGGATCACCCAGAGTCATGCCATAATAATCTAATTTATTTTGAAGTAAATGATAGCTTTTTGAACTTTTAACAATAAAATCAGAAAAAACCAATAACCCTGGAACAATGGATTGTTTAACAAAATCCGTAAGATGTTTGGCACTGACAGTAGATAATTGTCTCACAATCTCCAGGCTAGCCACCCTGTTTGGTACGGTAATTGGAAGCATGTATGGCTTTCCTTCATACCCAAATACCCTGATTTCTGTATGATTATTTTGGCAATACCAGTCACCCCAGTTGTGATCAATCTAGGACTCTGGAGAGAAGTCTTTTGGCCTGAGGAATCTCTTAATTTCAAGGGACAAAGTATAATCTCTATGTTGTCCAAAGGCCGCACTAAGGGGTTTCACAAAATATTCCTGAAAGTGCCAGTATTGGTTGTTCATGAATCTTTGATCCCATGCAGAAACCCATAACTGAACTGGTTTCTTCAAACCATTCTTATCATAAGCTCTGATGCAGAAATCATCTGACTAGAAATTGATTTCTTGTCCACAATAAAGAATAATGTGCATCAATAAAGAGTACAATGAGAAATGGATATTCACAAGGTCTCCTTTCAACTTTTCCAGCCCATGATTTAGGGCATCTGCAACATAAGTGGCATAATCAAATGACCTAGGGTCTTTCGATTGTAAATCAGCACACAGAACCATAACCCCAATATCCATGAGAGGATGAGCCTCTAAGCCTAATACTTGGGCTGCAGCATAATATGTATACTTAAAATACGGATGGAATTGGTTGACATCAAATGGCACCTTGTCATTTCTGCTGAATGGAACAAAGGACCCGCCCACTTTCGGCTGGTGAATGGGTAATCTCTATGTCCTGTAGATGTTTTCCAAGCTAAAGAATTCTCGCGACAGTTTCTGCATATCAATTTTCTCTTCTACTTCCCAGTCTAGATCAAATATCATATCCATAGTCTATTTGTTAATCACCACCAAGGGATTCCCTCGGTAGTCGCATATGGTTTTGGTTCTCGGAATCATAGCAATCCACCAGAGCTTTCATTAATTCAACATCCACAAATACATTCGGGACTACCAATTTCCCTAAGTTTTTCTTCCATAGGTTACTTATGGGCTCAGGAGCATCCCTCCTCTTGTAACTAAACAAGAACAACTCATGTCCTCTGATTTCTGTCCATATGTCTCCCAGACGTTCAAATCTATCCTCCAATCCTTCTTCTTCACTCTTGATCTTTTTAGACCTCACACTGGATGTCGGGCACTGGTCTAGCAAATCCTGAGTCAAAGCTCTACCTTCCTTTTTCTGTCTTTTGGGCTTCTCTTCAGGGTTTAATTCTTTCCCTTTTCTACTCTTTTTAGAAGAAGAAGAAGGTTCCATAATTTCAGCAAATATGAGAAATCACACTTACTTGGAGAATTGTCTAACTCTTCTGATTGTCGTTCACGAGTTTCAGCAAATTCCTTGCAACTTTCAGTCTCTTGGCATCAATCTGGTTCTTATGAAGATTAGTTCAGCTCAGCTGTAATTGCATGGGCAACTTGTGCACAATTAATGTCTCTGCGTCTATAACAGCTATTCAAATGTTTAAACCTAATTGTAGATGTGACATTCCTCACTTGGGCTTTTAACTCTTTCGCGGGAAGTACTATTCAACTGAAATGATCATAAATTGAGTTTTTGATGAAACCCTTGTCTTCGGCTGAATACTTTGATCTTTCATCGAAAGCTTACTTTCCTCGATATCACTTCATCGGCAAATAGCCCATGTCGAAAAACCATTTTCAAGTCTCATCGAAATCATATTTTCCTCGATGAACTTTCTTTCGATAAGTCATTCGCAAGTTTCATCGAAATCATATTTCGATGAGTTCTGTTCTTCGGTGAAAGTTCATGCAAGATCTTTGAAAGTCTTTTTTCTTCGATATCCCCTTTATCGATAAAACCCCTCTATTTTTGTTCGATATAATGTTATCGATGAGATTTGCATTTTGATGAATGCTTTTTGAACTTCTTCGGCAGTTGTATCTCCTCGAAATCACTTTTTGCTTTTTGCTTTTTGCTTTTCACTTTTCGATGAAACTGGAGTATCGATGAGCGGCTTCCTTCATTTATCGAAAGTGATATTCCACTGAAGACATCTTTACGTAGTGCTTTACACGTCATGCTCTGTTTCGATGAAAGCATTCTTTTGGTGAAACTCCTTTCGAGATGCTCGATATGATATTTTGGCCGATATCTTTTAGTTTTCACGCCTTTGGGAAGATTTTTTTTAATTTCAAATATAGTGTTCAACACAAAGCAGTCAAAGCATACAAATTATTTAAAAAATAGCCAACACAAAGCATTCAAGAGCACATAGTTTGAGGCAATGATTGCCAAAGACCAAGAAAAGGGGAGTCCATAAAGCAACTTGGTAGTGCTACAAACTATGTGAATGTTTGACAAAAAGAAACAATCACCATGATGTATAGCTCATAGGTATGCTAGGGAAATAGAATGGACATGTAACAGGGATTTTGGTTTGTGCTACTTGACAACCATGATAAGCCACCAAAGAAATACCAAATCAAACAAGTGATGCTAGGGTCAAGTAAAGGCATATTCATATGGAACACTATCAAAGAGACCTATCAACAACGAAGCTCACTGTCAAAAGACAGTAAACTGCAATGATCTTTGAATGTTGAGGTTTTTATAATGCAAAGCTACAATCACAAGCAATAAGAGAAATAGTACTGATAGTGATAGGGTACTATCAGAAATACATGTTTGTAGGCTTTGATCATTTATGATTAGTAAATAGAGATTAATAAAGAATTTTTCAGTCATAATTATTGTTCTAGTAAAAACTCAATAGCAGTGAGCAAAGAGACTAATTTGAGACACATTTGACAATTCTAATGGAAGAATGCAATCATGAAGAACCTGATACAATAAAAATAACATTGATCAAACTTTTGTTTGATATCCAAACAAAAGGCAAGAGAAATCATCAAAGATGGCTTATTTACAACCCTAGTGAAGTATAAGAGTCCCAAAGCTATGCATAAAGATAGTTAAGCAGCCAATGCCATAGTGAAAAAGATATCCTTGCTGCCTAATGATACAAGATTTCAAGGATCAACATAAGAATAAGGAAAGCACAGTCATAGCACCTTCATGTTGAGATCATAATAGAGGGAGAGGGTTAGGACATGATACACAGGGTATGAAGGATCACTCCTCAAGAGCGATTTACCAAGGATAGAGTTGCTTCCAAATAGAGAGCGGTGATTTCAGAAAAATAAAGTGCATGATACAATCACACACTATAAAGGGTATACAGATCACAAATAGGACTGCCATAGTACAGGTAGATGAATAATATGTTGTCAAAATATTATATAAAGAAAATAGTGAATGATTAAGGCAAGGATTTAAGATAGTAATAACAAAGAGGTGGTTACTACTATCAATTATAGCCACTGTCACATTCAAAGATGCATATTGTTTGTTGATAAGTAATCAAGATTACTATGGAAATGGCTTATTAATGATTCAAGGATGATTAGATGCCTTTGACTTGTAGTGATTAAAGGATTGTCATTAGAATGGTAGGAAAACTTCAAATATACTCAACATTCTTGAACTTATTTGTCAATATGAATTCATCTCAATCAAGAACTAAAGATCAGTCTAAGTGTTAGAAGATAGAGTTTCAAGTCCACATCAATTTGACCCTTGAAAAGGGGGAGTTTGGAGGTGTTTCTAGTAGATAGACTTTAGTTAATGACTTCTCATAGATGTAGTGCCACTTAAAAACTCCTTTTACAATAGTTGATTATTAGTTTGACATAGTTACACCTCATTTTTGCATGGCTTTAGCTCAAATTCAACCCCCAAGCATCATTCATGCATATTGGAGATAATTTCAAGGTGGAAACACTAGTTGAAGCTGAGTTCAAAGACTAAGATTTGGAATTCATCTCAGTGAAACCTTCAGTGGTGAATGCAACCCTTTTCTCTATAAGACTTCTTTCTCTCTCTTTCCATTCTAATTTTGTTTTTCTCTCTACCTTTTGTCTATCAGCAACATGGCATGAAGATATTGTAGCTCATTATGAAGCATTATTCAATTGGTATCAGCAACTCTTTCAGTATTTAATAAAATACAACAAGTTTTCCTCCTTAATACTTTATGTGTTGTGTTGAATAAAGGATTTGATCAAATTTTTGTGGTTTATATGCAAATCCTTTGATTTTGTCTCTTTCAAATAGTATTAATGCAAGAAGATGCATGGTTAATATAGGTTATAGATTGTGTTCAGCTGGTCTTATGAGTTTGAAGTTGTGATAATGATTTGTTTTCCTTCAAGCAAACTTTGAAATCAGTCCCCTTTATATGAAATATTTGTGTTACATGCTTAGTTGAGCTATGATAAACAAAGCTCTTTTTGTTGAGATGTGTTGTGAGTTAGTGCAAGTGATTAGACTTCTCAAATATTTGGTGCATCACCTCTTAGGATAGGTTTCCATTCAAGCATTCTTCCTATCCCTTTTCTGATCAAGTCAAGTTTACAGGAGGTTTCATCAAAGAGAACCAGCTCACTCTAGAGGTTAATTTCCACCACAGGCAACCCATAGGCTTGGAAATCTTCCAATGTTCGACAAGATTGTTGAGCTTTCGGCTCATGCATCATGGGTGGAATCTTGGTGACAATAGGGAACAGTGTCCGGAGCAGATGGATTTTGCTAATATTCAATTGCACTATCAAGTAATATTGAAAAGTGTTCTTGTTGTCATGAAGGATTGAACCCATGATGCTAAGTGTGAAACCAAGCAATCCTATAAAACATGGAAACACCTTCGAGCTTGTGGGTTGCTCGTGCAAGGGCACTTAAAAAAATTTGTTGACTTTGTTTCCAGGATGTTGGAATCATGTTTTATTTTTGTAATAAGGCCAATAGGCCATTGAGTGTGTGCTCAAATGATTGTAAGGGCCCTAAGAGTCTTTGTTTGGCCAATGTTGGCATGTGAGCTCTTAAGAGTGCTAGGTAGAGAACTTAATAAGATAAGTTATTTTTGGGTTAATATAGGTTGGTTGATGTTGTTTTTAAGTTGTTAAGGTTATATGAGTCACTTGGAGGTGACCAAGTTTGGGTTTGAGCAAAGTTTTGATTAATTAGAAAAACAAGTTTTCAGGACCTGAAACCTTTAACATAGGAGATTAAGAAATGTCATCATAGAGTATCCAGAACATAAAAACCTCTTACAAAATGACTGGCAATAAAGCAAGTCAATAGAAAAGACAACAAACGATAGAAACAACAAAATAACAGAAACCAGGAAAACACTGCACAATTAAAGAGTCTTCAGAAAGTCCTCTGCCTTAATCACTAGTTGGTCATAGGAGGCCACAATAGCTTTGAGCTCATCCAGGTCCTTATTAGGCTTCTTCTCCTTCTTTTTACCTCTGGTTCTTATTCTGGGTCCTTGAACATCTCCCGTACCTTCAGTGTCAAGGTCAATATCCAAGGTATCCTTCTCCTCATCCAATTTGCTGATGAGAGTTTTAGTATTGCCCGTAGAGACCTTCAGGATGTTTAAGCTTTTCTCTGCAATACTTTTTAGACATTCCTCAATTTTATTGACTTTACTGATAGTTCCCAAAATAGTTTGATCCATAGTGTTAGAATTTTTTTTCCTCTCCAGCAGGTCTTTCTCGATTTGCTCAAATCTGGGGTTGAAGGAGTCTCTTATATTTTTGGCTTTAGCAACAATATTGTCAAATCCTCCATATAATCTGTCATAGTTTTCCCTTCCCCAATGTTGATAGTTTCCAGAATCTGGATTCTATGGCTGAGCTTCTTGTTGTCATCCACAACTTTCTTGTAACTGGTGATTAACCATTCCATGGTGTCCATAAAACCTTTCATACCCTCAGGAGGTCGGTTCAAGGAGAGATCAATCTTATCGGAGTTGTCCTGTTCCTTATTTGGAGTGTCACCAATAGTAACTTTGTCATCAACCCTATGAACTTCACCAGTGGTCACCTCCTCCAAGTTCTGGTCATCTTCTGGATTCTTTTCTGCTTATGATCCTCCAACTCCTTCACATTCTCATCCTTTCTCTTTTGTTTGTTTCTGGTCTGTGTATGGACTTTAGTTTTCTTTTTAAGAGAACCCTGGGGTTTCACCTTCTCTAAATCTTTAGAGACCTCCTTTGAGGAGGAGGAGCTAATCTAGAGAATTTTTCCTTTGGATTTCTTTCCCTTTGAGGAGGAGGGCCTGGTTTTCAAATATTTCCTCTTCTTACCTACTTCAACTTCTAAGTCATCCATACTCTCCTCAAACTTGCTCGTTGGATCACTACTAGAACCCTCATCCAAAGAAAAGACAGAGTCTGACCCATCCTCCTCAGACTCTAAAATAGAGGGTTGTGGGCGGGCTATTTGGTTAGCCTTGAGATGGTCATAAATAAGAACCATTAAACCCTGATGCATGAAAGTGTCCCTCGTACGGTTCTCTTTATAGGCTTTAATGGTGGCATTCATAGAGCATAACAGAAAATAAGGAATGTTGACCTTCTCGTCATGCCTAAAATAATTTAACAAAACAAAATGGTAGCCGTATACTTTAGTGAATCTACCATCCAAAGTGATATAGCGCATTATAACAAAAAGGACCTCCCTCCATGGTTTACAAAAGCCCTAGGGGGATAGTAAGTTTTACTTAGCTTCACCAAGCGTTTTTTCTCCTTATCAGATTTAGGATATCTTTCAATGGCCTCCTTGCTCACTTTTCTATCTCTGTAGTAGTTGCTACCTTCCCTTTGGAGACCTGTGGCCTGGGAAATAAGGTCTTCATCTATGACAACAGACTGGTCTCCCGTCTTCAAAGTGCCCTTTCTCTAGTTTTTACAGAAGAAATTGGTGGTTGTGGTGTCCCGTCCATGAAGCCTCTCCATAAATTTTGAAAACCCACCCTTGTACAGAATGTTTCAGACCACCTCCTTTTGCTTCCATTCCTTGCAGCTGCTAGGTTCGCATCAGCGTCTGTTTCTGCCCATATTTTTGCTATTTAGAGAAAAATGTTGAAACTTGTAGAGCACTTTAGATAGAAATTTTCTCGAAGCTACCAAATTTACCCAGAAAGCATGGGAATTGATTGATTGAGTGTTATAATAAATGGTGTTGACAATATTATAATTGCTCGAAGTACTCCTTTTAATCCATTTCATTATATTTTTGTCCATCAAAAATCTCTAGGATGCTATTATATCGGTCCTTAAAAATGATTAATCTGACATCCTCAAGGAGGCCTTGTTCAGCCTTCCAAGTAATCATTTCATCTTGATTGACCGTCGCATTGGCTACCCAGTCAGTAGACCCATTAACTTCATGGTAGATATGAGATATGTAACTTTTCTCAAAAGTGTTAATGAGGTCTCTAGCGGCTTTTATAATGTTATTGATAGACCATGAGGGCTTAGAGGTCCCCTTGAGGCATTTGATGATGTTGTTTGAATCCCCTTCAATCCATATGTAGGGGCAATTCCATCTTTTTGCGAGGAGAATACCTTGGAGTGCTGCCATTGCTTTTGCTTTGTGGTTTGTTTGACTTCCTATTGGAACAACAATTATTTCCATGCATATACCTTTATCATCTCTAAGAATAACTCCACATCCCACAGGGCCCAGATTACCTTTTGCAACACCATCAAAATTGACTTTGAACCAACCATGAGGGGGGGTTTGCCACCTTGCTTCTAGTCTTTTGTTTTTCTTGGGATCAGAACTACCAACATTCTTCAAATTCCAGGAACTTAAAATGTAAGATTCCATTAGGTTGGTTAAAAAATAGGGACCCCCAATGATCCCAATATTCTCCACAATTGGCCATTGTATTTTCTGGAACACAAAATCCTGAGTAGGAGAGGTGTCCCTAAAAATTCGATTGTTTCTTTCTTTCCATAATCCCCACAGAATGTGAGGGAGTGATAACTGCCACAAAGATCTCAAAAAGGAGTTAGACCAATGGTAATTCCAGGAGTAGAACAACTCATTGATAGTGTTAGGAAACACCCAACCAATGCTAAAACTCTTAAGAAATCTTTCCCAGATTGAAGCAGAATAGGAACAGTGGATATCTAGGTGGTCCACTGACTCTTCCTCCTTAAGACACAGAGCACATCTATTAGGAAAGGCAAATCCTCTACCCTTGAGGTTATCTAAGGTCAAGATTTTATTTTGAATAATAGTCCAATAGAAAAAGTTGATTTTGGGGGTCAGACCCTTTATCCAAGCTTTAGACCAAAAAGGATTATCAGAAGGGGCCGGGGAGAGAGAACCATACATTGAAGAGACAATAATAATACCTTTGGGTTCATATTTCCAAATAAGGGAGTCTTCCTCTTTATTCAACTAGGCCGAAGATAGATGGTTCTTAAGCTTAATGAGGTTTGGGTGGATACTTTCAATGTTCTTCCATTTATTGCCTATCCAATACCCTTCAACTAAGGGACCAAAAGTTTTAATACAAGAGGAGGCATAAAGGGCCCATTCTAGTATATTAGTCAAAGGTTTATCAAAAAGCCAAGGGTCTTCCTAGAATTTAACTTTCCTACCATTTCCTACTTTCCAAATAACTCCTTTATCAATTCTATCTCTACACTTAGAGGCATGATTCCAGATGTGGGACCCATTAATACTGATTTTAGAATTGATAAAGCAGGAAAGAGAGGAGGACAAAAGAAAGTACTTACTTCGCCAGATTTTACACCATTCATTACTTGAGTGGAACATTCTCCAAACTTGTTTGGACAAGAGAGACTCATTTAAGGTCCGAATTCTTCTCAGGCCCAAACCTCCTTCACTTTTCAGTCTGCATACCTGTTCCCAAGCCACAAGAGACATTATTTTCTTGTCCTCAACCCCTGACCATAGAAATTTTCTTTGAATTTTCTCAATTCCATCAGCATACTTAACTGGAATTTTGAAAAGGCTTAGGGCATAGATAGGTATGCTTTGAAGTGAAGCTTTTAGAAGTTGAAGCTTTCCAGCTTGACTTAAAAGGGCTCCTTTCCAACCAGCTAGCTTATTATGAAATTTGTCCACTAGAGAGCTCCAGAAAGAATCAGGAGGTGCAAGCCCAAGGGAAGGCCAAGATAAGTGGCAGGAAGATCAACAATCCAACATTCTAGGATTCTACTGATTCTCTTTTGTCTTCTCTCTGGAGTATTGATGAAAAAAACTTCACTTTCGACCCAATTAATTAGCTGACCAGAAGCAGAGGCAAACTTACAAAGAGTGTCCTTTAGGGTTCTAGCTTCAGAGATACTTGATTCCCCCATGACAATGGAATTGTCCATAAACTATTGGTAGGAGTAGATAAGATCAACTGAGGAAGGCTGAAGTCCCTTAAAAGAACCTCACATAACCATGTTTTCCATGGATCTACCAAAACATTCAACCATAATAATGAAGAGGATAGGGGAGCTAGGATCCCCTTGCCTCAGTCCTCTCGATGCTTGAAAGAAGGGGGAGGGGGAGCCATTGACAAGAACATCAACAAAGGCTGAGGTAATAAGTTGACTGAAGAGGTCAACACATTTGGTGGAAAAACCATAAGCCACAAGAACCTTCACAAGAAAAGACCAGTCAACCTGGTCATAGGCCTTAGAGAGATCAAGCTTGAGGATGAGACCTTGTTTCTTAGCCCTAACAAGAGAATGAATATTCTCATGTACAATAATAATGGAGTCAAGAATTTGTCTTCTAGGGACAAAACCATTTTGCTGATGATTAATCAAAGAAGGAAGGACAGTTAGAATTCTGGTGGTAAGAACCTTGGAGATAATCTTATAAAAAGAATTGCATAGGCTGATTGGTCTGAACTTGTCCATGGAGTTAGCACCTTGGGTTTTAGGAATAAGAGCAATGAAAGTGCCATTAATTTTGTTCAAAAGTCTTCTAGCCCCAAAAAATTCCTTGACCCCGTTGGAAACATCTTTCCCGACAATGTCCCATAAATCTTGATAAAATAACATGGGGAAGCCATCTAGACCGGGGGCTTTGTTACCACCAAAAGAAAAAATAGTATTTTTGATTTCCAAGATCAAAGGAATGGAAGAAAGGGAGACATTCATCTACTCATCAATGAGACAAGGAATATTTTTAAGAAAAGAAGATTGAGCATCAACATCCAACCTATGATCCCTACTAAGAAGATCCGAAAAGTACCTTTTGGCTTCAATCCTTATTTCTTCCTCCTCGATCAGCTCCCCATTGTCCACTGTCAATTTAGTTATCCTGTTTGCCACTTTATGTTTGATCATCAACAAATGAAAAAATCTTGTATTCCTATCTCCTTCCTTTAGCCAAATGCATCTTGATCTCTGCTTCCAAAAAGTTTCCTTTTTTGCAATGATTTCATGGTATTTTTTAAGGGTCTCATTTTCTTCAGCAATAGACATAGTACTGAAACCATCCTTCTAAATTTGGACCTATATTTTCTTGAGGTCATCTTGGACTTTTCATTTGGCCTCAAAAATGTTCCCAAAATTGGATTTATTCCAAATTCTTATATTGTCCTTTACACTTTTAAGTTTCTTTACAACTCTATACATAGCAATTCCCTCAACTTGGATACTCCACCATTTCTGAATATTATGAGTGATTTCTGGGTGATGAGTCCACATTTTTTCAAATCTGAAAGGAAAATGTCTTCTTCTATTAATTGGGTCAGAAATGAAGGTGATGGGAAAATGATCTGACCCAACCCAGATATGGGTAGATATGGAGAAGAAGTAATGTATCTACCATTCATCAAAGATAAGAGCCCTGTCAAGGCAAACTTGGATAAGATCATTACCAGTTCTCCTATCAGTCCAAGTGTAATTGCATCCCTGTATCTCCACATCATTGAGAGCCTGAGTATTTATAAAGTCCATAAGGACCAAGCTACTTTCCAACTGAGAGGGGTTGCCACCCAATTTTTCCTCCTCTCTCAAAGGAGTATTAAAGTCTCCCATGACCAACCAGCTAAGATTTTTGAAGATGTCCCTAACTTCTTTAAGTTTTTTTCAGAAGGAGTTTCTAGCTTTCAAGGTGTTGGGTGCATAAATATTGGTGAGGACCCATGATGTTCCATCTTTTAAATGCTCAAATTTGATGCAAGAGAAAAAAATTTCTTGAATAAGAACATGGCCTTTGACACTATTAAGATTCCAAATGGTAGCTATACCTCCTAAAGCACCTTCCAAAATACCACCACTGATACTCCCATTTTTAAAAAACTTCAAAGATTCAACTTTTTCTCTACTCATTTTGGTCTCTCGAATAAGAAAAACATCAGGTTTTCTATCCCTTATCATATTCCTAATAATATCGTGTTTGTGAGGATTATTAAGTCCCCTAATATTCCAAGAGATGATCTTCATAGTTACTTACCGATTCCTAACTCCTTAAGAGTCTTTTGGATCCCATCAGCAATGTTCTTGCTAGCCTCCTTGTCTCTAACTTTATGGTTAGAAGGTCGACCCGGGGAAGAGGAGATATACCCAACATCAACTTGAGCTATTATGCTGGATTTCCTTAGTTGAGAAGCCGAGGGAGTGGATCCTTTCTTGTTCCTATTTTTTGGTATTTTCCAATCAGATTCTTTCTCAACAATCGCTTATGGGTTACTGAGGATTCTGGATATTTCGTCTTCATTGCCCTAGTTAGGGAATCTGGAATCATGTGAAATATTGTTTATTGTTTTTGAGTTTTGATCTGAATCTGAAAGGTTTATCCAGTATTGCACATTTTTGGGCTTCTTGTATTTCAAAGCTTATCATGAGTGGAGAAGAATTAGTCTTTTCTTCTTGGGAGCCAGGGATCTCCCCTTCTTCAGGTTGATCCTCTTTCTTTTCTATTTCCTTACCAGCATAAGTATCATCAATTACCACTCCAACTATGTCTTTTGAAGATTTAGTCTGTTCTTTCAATTCCTCTATTTGGATCTTCTCTGTTAGAGAGTTGTTTACTTTGGTTGGCTCATTTCTCAATACATCCTGGGTTGGAGGATTGGAGACGGAAGTTGAGGACACTTCCTTATTTTCCCCCAATGGTTCAAAATAGTTGTCGTCAATAAAGTCAGCTTCCTTATTCTCTAAGTTTTTAAATTGCCATACCTTTTTTTTTTGGGACCTTTTTACTTTCAACCGGGGGTTTAGTCTGCTTGAACTCTCCTTTCGGCTTGATAGGACAAGATTTTGCCCAATGACCAACTTTCTTACAATGGAAGCAGGCAAAGGGGATAGATTCATATTCCATTTGTTGTTTCCATGTCCCCAACTATGACACTATATCTATCTGTTTTGGCATGTCTGCATCATGGGCTATCCCTACACAAAACCTAGCATGAGTGAGTCTCCTTTTTTAAGATGTGACTGGGTCTATAGAAAGGAGTTCACCAAAGGAGCTTGCGAATCCTAAGTGTAATACCCTAAAATTGGTCATCTAAACCATGGGCCCCTAATCTCGACAACATCACCAAGGTCCTAACCAAAGGAAATTAAATCAATCTTGAGCACATTATTAATTCTTTAATTATCAAAAATCACATGGCAAATCAACCACTCAATATTAATTAAATATTTATTTAATTAATATAATTAGTTCAAGAATAATCATTTTGATCAATTATCCCATTTTAATTTATTAAATATCTTTGCATATTTAATTAATTAATAAATTTGTCATTCAATCATGTGAAAGAATTAATTTATTACAAAGAGTTGAATTGAAACAAAAGTCAAAAAGAATTGAATTGAGACAGAAATCAAACTTGAGATATTATTTCTTTTTCTTAATTTAGAACTTGAAATCAGAAAAGCAATTTAATTGAATTGTTGAATTATTCTCTAAAATTGGAACTCAAATCTTTTCAAAAAAAGAAGTTCAGTTGCATTAAGAAAACTCTTTTCTTGATTAAATTGAAGAATTATCTATTTTTATCAGATATGCATGGAACTAATTTATTATTATTTTCCAATGCAACTTGGACTTCTAATTTGAATGCATTTCAATTAAACTATAATTGGAATCTATCTCAAGGTTAACTCAACCTGATTTCTCAATTATTTTCAATTAATCCTAAATTGAGCCTTTTGTAATTCTCTATAAATTCAGTCTTCAACTCTCATTCCAATTCACCCCAGAGATTTTTGAGAACACGCTTGGAAATTATTATCACGCTAATTTCGCTCTGAAGTCATTGAAATCATTGTGCTTTTTTAGATTACTTGCATCCATTTTACATTCATTATTGCTTGAATTTGCTTGAATTATTCATCTTGCAGCCAGATAGCTTAATATCATATAGATTAAATCCTTCGTCTTGGTGTAGTCTAGTCACTGGTATTGCTTATAAAAATCTGAGAGCAATCTTATACTCGCATCTTTTAGAAGGCAATTAGTCGCTTTGCTATGGTTTATTTCTTATTGATTATTGATTACTAACCATGCATATAATGACTTAATTGAAGTGTTGTGCTTGTAGCTATAGGTTCACTTTTTCACACACACATTTCTGGTGCCCATCGTGGGGCCCGAAGACTACATTTTTTTCGGCCTCCAAGACTAACTGCTTTATTTTTTCTTATTTTCCAGGTTTCAGATTTTTCGGTTTTTCGTCCGTACATCTCATATGACAATTCCCACAGGCTGAAATGACAAATTGCAGGTGTTGCATGAATTACAAACATATTATCGTACAAGTAGACACTCTATCATACGAGCAGATTCTCTGTCGTACGAGTAGTAATAATCTGTTGTACGAGTAAACATCATCAGCAATCTGGTCTCATAATATACTATATCCTATCTCGTACGAGTCGAGACTCTGTCGTACGATTCTATATTTTCTGGTAAAGGATGCAAAATTTCATATTTTTCATTTCTGACAACTGACCTTGACTGTTTATCTGTCTGTCTCAAAGTTTTTCATAGCCTAACTAGTTTTTGCAGGATGCTTGTCGAAGAATATTGCTTGTCGCACAAAGACAATATGACTACTAATTCGTTGTCTTTGCAAGTTGCCTAAGGAGAATTGACTAAACATCGTGTATTCTTTAAATTCGTTTTTAGGAACCTAACTTGCTATCTGGTTAAAGAACAAATTTGTCTTTTGTGCTTTTAGAAGATTCTGAGAGGTAGGAGAGTATGCTCTTGTCTTTTTCTAGACAATTAGAAATCCAGACCCTTGAAGCTTTTTCTTTGTTTGAGATTTGTAAATCTTTAACAGGCCTGCCCTCCCGAGAGGTTGAAAAACTCTTAAAGCCATTACAGCCGGTGTGAGGGGAATGACCTAAGTGGGAATGGCTAGACACCAAGTACTCCAACCCACTATAAAATAAACATGATTTCATGAAAATCAAGTCAATGGCAGTGCTCGGGAATAGCTCTCCTCTGTACCTTCGGGTATATTAAACCTTGGTTTTCAAGGCTGGGAGACCTCTTAATTGAGTTTATACCTCGACGCGTCGAACGGATCCCTAACTAAATCCAATTTAAAATTAGAAGCTACCCGGTTCATCTCCAAAAGGGGGATAATCTTTGTGCAAGAGAGATAGTAACTCTCCCAAGATACTTGTCATTTCGTGCCCCCATTAGCGTTTGGAGTCGGATAATACGACATTGAGAATCCATTGCGTGAGACTCAGTGACCGTATTCTGATTAGCTATTGGGTGTGTACCTGAGTCTACAAGCAAAGGTTTTCTTTCCTCACCAAATTCCTTAGGGTTTGCATGCTGTGATTGGAGTCACTATAAATACTACTTGTTTTCTGTGTTTTTCATCCCTGAAACAAACAAAAAAAATAAAAATTGAAATACCAAAAATTAGTGAAGACCAGAAACAACTCAGTGAGTCAAAACTCTATCCGTGTCAGAAACTAGTCCATCTTAAGTCAAAATTATGTCCGTGTCAAAAACTAGTCCATCTTAAGTCAAAAATTTGTTCGTGTTAGAAACTAGTCCATCTTAAGTCGAAACTTTGTCCAAAATCAGTCTATCCTAGTCAAACATCAGTCCATCTCAGAATTAGTCATACTCAATTGGTCATACTCAGCAGTCAGAAAACCTAGAATTTTTAGTCTCTGCCCTGTGAACAGTCAAACGAGTCTGCTAATTTATCGTGCTACACCAGTCCTATGTCGTACAAATCTACTCAATTGTCGTTCTATAGCAGATTATCTGTCATACGAGTTTAAATCATTCATCATCCTGCACTGTATTCTGTCTTGTACGAGATAGAATCGACCTTAGTATTTTGTCGTCCTGCACATGTCCATTAGTCATACGGTATAAGACAGCAACTCATACGAAACGGAACTTTTGTTGTCCTATAACTGCTAAATTGTCATCCGGTACAGAAAACCCAGTTGTACGAGTCTCTGGTTTTGTCAGACAGAACATTCAAAATGGACAAAAACATAGTCTACAGTGAACATAATACTGGTTATCATTTTCCTGAGCATAAAACAGATCAAGATAGTGTACCTCTGCCATTTTTTGTTGCATGATTTGGTCGATCACCCTTCAGCTAGTTCAATCAAAATTACCTATCAAACTTAAGTCACTTCGATAACTTCTTACATAGGATATATTGTTCCTGAATCAGACTGAATCTTAGTTATGATTTTAGAATCAACCCAGGAAAATTTCTTAGTCCTGAAATCAGACAAAATCTTAGTTGTTTCTCCCAAAACAATATGCTAAATAGAACAAACTAGCTCTGAAATTGATCTTGACCTCTGCATCACAAAACAACTCTAGGTCACACTAATCCATAAAAATGCCTATTCAAACCAGGAGTTCTCGTAAGACAAAAGCCAAAGACAAAGAAAAAACCTTCACTTATCAAGATAATCCATTCTACGTGAAGGATCCCCTCACTGACATACCATCATCATCAAGCGGACTGATTTTTGATGAACTGAAATCTCCCACTATACATGAGACAGAATACAATGATGGAAACAAAAATGACTATAATATTCCTGAAAATCATAATGACTCCTCATCATCAAGTGAGACTGACAAAGCTGCTGAACCTCTAGAAAAATAAATCCTTGACTATCAGAAAGACAAAGACTTTAGAAAAATGATGAAAACTATCATGATCCGAGAAAAGGAAGACTATTTCTTAGAACTAGCAAATCAAGGTGCTAAACTTCCTGTTGGATATGATGTTTAGACACTTGTTACTAAGAGGAAAGACTCACCTATACTCATGGTACACAAAAAGTTAATAGCTTTGCGAACAGAGCTCACAGAGCTGAAGAATAAGGACAATTCCCCAAACCAATATTCTCTGGAAGCAATATGTCCCTTCCCATTTGACAAGAATTTACACATGCCTCCATTTCCTTCATGAGTGGAAATCCCAAAATTTGATAAATATGATGGTACCATAGATCCTCAAGATCATGCCAGGGAATTTAGTGTTGCTTGTATGGAATTCATGCATGATCAAACGTACCTTATGCGTCTCTTCCCAAGGAGTTTAGGGGGTCAAGCAATGGAATGGTTCTCAAGTCTACCCAAAGGAATAAAAACATTCGAAGAACTAATCCAACTATTTTTACAACAATACTCATACAACATTCGACATCCTGTGACTATGATCGATCTTTGTAATACTCAACAAAAAACAGGGGAACCTCTTCTTACTTTTCTCCAACGCTGGAGAAGGATGTTCTCTAGGTACCCACGACCTATCCCAGACTCTGAGAAAATGGATATATTTGTTAATAACTTGGTCCCCGAACTGAAATATAGCATACAAATGCAAGTACACCCATCATTTAACAAAATGGTAGATAATGCCATTCGAATGGAAGATGTGCTCATAAAAAAGGGAGATATCACACCTTGGAAAGAAACACAAACAGGATCCAGTTCTAAAGAGAAGAACAAGTATTGGAAATTTTCCAAAGACAACAACAAGAATGTTGTTAATGATGGAGTAGTAGACACTATGAAAACCAACTCAAAATCAACAATATTCAATCTGGCTAGTGGTACACAAGCACTTAAAGCCGCTGAAATTGCAGCAGAAGATCAGCCAAAGAAAACAAAAGAATGGTTCAAAGAAAAACCTTGGCTTTCCAGACCTAAGCGTGATTTTACTCCTCTTGAAGAATCATATGAGTTGGCTTTCAAAACTCTATTGGAAAACAACTTGATAACACTACTAGATAACTCCAGACCATATGATCCAGATGTCAAACCAAGATGGTGGAGAGAAAATGAATACTGTGACTTCCATCGGAATAAGGGTCATAACATAAACAATTGCATGAAGCTAAAACATGAGATTCAGGATCTCATAGACATTGGTAAAGTTGTTGTTGGGAATCACCCAACCAATGCTAATCATAAATAATTTAAAGACCCTTTGCCTGCTTATGAACAAGGTGATTCCTCAAAGACCAAAGGAGGTGCCAAGGTAAATTATGCTTATGCTAGCCAGGACAATATTATCAACATGATTGAACCTTCACACTCAGAATATTGCAATGTGATTATAGTTCAAGATAAACCAAATGAATCATGATATGCAAAAGCTCTGACCAAATCTCAAAAGAAAGTCACCCTCCAAGGAGCTAGTTCCTCCAAACCGGCTCAAGAAACATCAAATCCAAGAGTTGTGCCAGATAAACAAAAGGAATCAACCTTGGACAAATTTAAAAGATTAACCTCATCATCATCCTTTGGATACAGCATGGTTGAACAGTTGAAAAGGACAAATGCTCAAATTTCAATTTTTGAATTGCTACAGCTCTCAGCTGCTCACAAGGAAATTCTACACCAAGCATTGCTCACTACCAACGTTCCAAAAGATTTAGACATTGATCGGTTTCAGTCTATGGTGGGTCATCTGACTTCACCTCACTATTTGACCTTCTCTGAGGAAGATGACAACTCATTAAATCATCCACATAACCAGCCATTGCATATTGAGGCCATGATCCACAAACACAGAATTAAACATGTTTTGATAGATGGAGGTGTGGGGTTGAATATCTATACTTATCATCTGCTTACACAACTAGGATTCTCTGAAAATGTCATTGATCCAGGCAAGAAAATAACAATTAAAGCCTATGATGAAGAAGAGAGGACCTCCAAAGGTTTGGTATCATTACCAATCAGAGTGGGACTGGTAGAGAGAGATGTCCTTTTCCAGGTTCTCGATATTCCATTGTCATACACTAGATTGCTGGGCAGGCCATGGATTCATGAAATGAAGGCAGTACCCTCAACATATCACCAATGCTTAAAGTTTCCTTATAATGGAGCTGAAGTCAATATTTCAGCTGATACAAATGTCATCTATAGTGCATTGACAAAAGGTGCAAATACTTGTGTGCCTCATAATAGGGCAGCCTCTCCAAATGAAGATCCAGAAACATTGATGAAAGACTTAGAAAAGAGATTGAAGATTACAGATACCGGCATGGATAGCTACAAGATAGAATCGGTATTATCATTAGTTTCTCTTCCTCCATCACCAAAATAGTTAGGCAAGCCATCAGAGGCTATGAGAACACAAACTCCAGCTCCGAATACTATATATGATGGTCTCTTTATACAGTCCTCTACCTCCTTGGTAGATGAAATAGAAGAGGATGTTGTGCTTAACTGGCTCTTTAAGGAAGATAGTCCAAATGAGGAGGTACGACATTGTGAGATTTCCTCAAACCAATATGGTCATGGTTACAAAATGATTCAACGCATGGGGTACTCAGGTACTAGTCCTTTGGGCAAACAAAAAGAAGGTATTACTGAACCAATTCAGCTACAAAACAAATCCACACATGATAAAGTTGGACTGGGATACAATCCTAAAAAGACATCAGAACAAAAACATGTTTCTAAGTCTAAAGGCTTGAAAAAGATATCGCCTTTAACATTACATGAAGCAAACGCTAAACCAATGAAAGAAGAGTGTAGAAAAGAGAGAGAGGAATCAACAGTCCAGAAAGAAGAAATAGTCAGTGCTCAAGCTTCAATGGTATCAGCTACGATAATACAAGAAGTTGAGGTTCCTGAGGATATAAGAGATGAAGTTGTAAGAATCAGAAAATTGTTTGCACCATTAAAAGTTCCAGTCACATATACTGGCAGGCAACAGGTAGATAATTCAGAGACTGATTCAAATGAGTATGAATGGGGTCCTGACTACCTTTCAGACACATCCGCTATAGAAACTCTAGAAGAATCTAGTGGTGTCATAGATGATACTCAAGAGTTGATGCGCCTAAAACTAGAGAAGGAAATACAAGAAATTAGACAAAAGAGGCAAGCAAATTATGAACAAGCATTGAAAGAAGGAACAATACCAGAAAGCTTCTCATCTATGTGTCCTTATCCTGAAATAGAACAAATCAGTTATAGCACTACACAGGAAGAGTTAGAAGCTGCAGAACAAGAACCAGTTGTCAGTCCAGAAGAAGCTGAATGGAGTAGACGACAGAAAGTCATAGAAACAATGAGACCATGTCAACAGGTGTGTCAGATACAAATGACAAATGAACTACAATATGAAGGAATTTGTAGCATTAAAGATGTTAATATTGATACCATACATATGCTTACTAAATCACCTGAAAGAGACTTGGAAACTTCATCTGATAACTCTGATGATTTTGATGACTCTAATGACAGTCCTGTTCATGATGATACCCACTCATCCTCAAATTTTGAATCATCTGATACGAACAATGAAAAATTGCCTACTAGTCTTATTGCTGTTAAACCATGACATGACGTCTAGTCCGATTTAGTCAATGATGTTATAAGTATGCCTATTGGATTAGATTGATTAAATATTAACATGAACTTTAATAATCATGATCTAACTCTTCCTGGTCTCAAGACACTTACGCAAGGTATCATTCTGGAACTCAACTTTTCGATCCACAACTGTGATAACAATACTATGAACGCTCTTGAACCTATCCAAAATTTGTCCTTAATACATCCCAAATTGATTGACTGTACTTTATAGAATCAACCCATGGATATACCTATTTTTGCCAATGACTATACATTATCCTATTAGCTCAATGCAGTCAAACCTATTAACTCTTCCACCAATGAATGGAGTGAAAATATGACTGAAGAGGATATCAAGTATCTTAGTCACAAAAATAGGAAAGATAAAAATAAAAGATCTGATGGTGAAAACCACATTGTGGCGGTGTCAGAATCTTAAAAAGAGAGAATAAAGGATGTACCTAAAGGTGAAAACCTCTCTGAGGCACCTGAAGGTGAGATACTTGGTATACTGCCCAGTCATTTTCAGGAGCGGTCTTCCATATTGATCGAGCCAACTCAGCCAGTGAATATTGAGAATCAAGACACACCACAAATTATTCACGTAGCTCAATCCCTATCAGCAGAGGAATTGAAGGATTTCACTCAGCTATTCTTAGAGAAGAAAATAAATTTTGCATGGACATACTCTGATATGCCAGGCTTGGATCCTAATCTCATTGTGCACCATCTCTCAATCACACCAAGAGTAAAACCAGTTAAACAAAAACTTCGTAAGATGCACCCGCATGTCGCACTATTGGTCAAAACTGAACTAGAGAAACTACTCAAAGTTGGATTTATCAGAGCGATAGATTATGCTGAATGGATTTCCAACATAGTACCTATGTCAAAAGTAGATAAATCTATCAGAGTTTGTATAGATTTTAGAGATCTCAATAAAGCATGTCTAAAAGATGACTTTCCATTGCCAAATATTGATATGATAGTCGACATGACAGCTGGGTATGAGATGTACTCACTAATGGATGGATTCTCTGGCTACAATCAGATTAAAATCGCTCCTGGAGATCAATAAAAGACAACTTTCACCTGTGCATGGGGAACCTTTTGCTAGAACGTTATGCCATTTTGGTTAAAGAATGCAGGAGCGACCTATCAAAGAGCAGTTACAACTATCTTTCATGACATGATGCATAAGAATATGGAAGATTATGTTGATGACACCTTAGTGAAGACTATGAAAAGATCAACGCATATTCAAGAGTTAGGTCCTATACTTGACATAATGGAAAAGTTCAAGCTCCGATTAAATCCAAAGAAGTGTGCATTCGGAGTGACATCTGGTAAACTACTTGGCTATATTATTTCAAAGAAGGGCATTGAGGTTGATCCTGAGAAGGTCCAGGCTATAATGGAAATGCGGCCTCCAAAGAACATCAGTCAAATGGGAAGTCTACAGGGATGTCTCCAATCCATTAGAAGATTTATTTCTCAACTAGCAGACAAAGCTCAACCTTTTACAAAAGTATTGAGAAAAGGAATAATATACAAGTGGGATCAGCAGTGTGAACAAGATCTTCAGTAGATAAAAGAGTACCTATCTAATCCATCGATATTGATGCCACCTATTCAGGGTAAGCCACTAATCTTATACATATCAACCACTGATTCATCATTGGCGGCACTTCTGGCGCAACAGGATGACAACAAAAAGGAAAGAGCTATTTATTCCATTAGCAGGACATTGGTGTCTTATGAAATGAGCTACAGTATAATAGAAAAAACATGCTTGGCATTAGTCTTCGCATCACAAAAATTGAGGCACTATATTCTCACACATTCAGTCAAGTTGGTGGCCAAAATTGATCCACTCAAGTATCTTCTTAATAAAGCAACACTCACTGGATGATTGGCAAAGTGGGTAATGATCCTTATAGAGTTTCACATTGAATATGTGGAATGCAAAGCCATAAAAGGATAGGTAATTTCTGATCAACTTGTTGAAGCTCCACTTGAGGATACTCAACCACTACACATTGAGTTCCCAGATGAATCAATAATGCATCTTACTCAACAACCCTAGAAGATGTTCTTTGATGGGTCCTTTACTCA
The DNA here is from genome assembly GCF_030272615.1 of Cryptomeria japonica. Lineage (NCBI taxonomy): Eukaryota > Viridiplantae > Streptophyta > Pinopsida > Cupressales > Cupressaceae > Cryptomeria > Cryptomeria japonica. Next base: position 350,995,765 of record NC_081406.1, read on the forward strand.
AAATGGTTCAGGTGCTGGCATACTATTCATTACTCCTCAGAAGTACTCAATTCCAAAGTCTTATAAGATTCTATTCCCTTGCACAAACAACATTGCAGAATATGAAGCACTAGTAAATGGAATAAAACTAGCCATTGAATGGAAGGTTGTTGAATTACATATTTATGGAGATTCTCAGCTGGTCATCAATCAAATCAACGATGCATATCAGACTCAGGATGAGAAATTGATGCCTTACAAGAGGATGGTAGATGATTTCAAGAAGTATTTTGCTTTTGTATCATTCCAACAAATTCCTAGATTAGCGAATAGAGCAGCAGATGCTATGGCTACCTTGGCATCTACACCTAAGCTACAGGAGTCCAATTCTCGCTTTGATTTCCTGGTGGAAAAGTTATATTACCCTGCTTATGATTCTCCTGAGACTCAAATAGTCTGTTCTATTATTGGACACGACTCATCCCGATATAGCCACATCTATTCCTATCTTTGTGACCAAATTATCCCTAAAAACCTTACTCATAACGAGAAAATAAACCTAATTCAAAATGCTTCGCGATATGTTATCATAGCTAACAATTTATTTAGACGAGGTTTGGATGGTACTTTTCTTAGATGTCTAGAAACTGAAGAATCAAAATGTGCATTATCGGAAGTCCATGAAGGTATTTGTGGATCTCATTCGAATGGTTTTACTTTAGCTCAGAAACTATTATGGGTTGGCTACTACTGGCCAGATATGGAAAAAGACACCATAAAATTTTCTAAGACTTGTGAGAAATGTTAGCTTCATGGAAATCTCATACATGCCCCGGCGAGGGATCTCATACCATTCATTACACACTGGCCTTTTCAGTAATGGGCCTTTGATCTCATTGGTTAGATATATCCTGCTTCATCTAACGGACATAAATTCATCATAATGGCCACTGAGTATTTCACCAAGTGGGTAGAGGCGATTCCGCTCATCAAAGCAACTGGTAAACAAGTCGCCTTATTCATCCTAAACTATATAATTTGCAGGTATGGGATACCTTCGTCCATCGTGACTGATAATGGAGGACAGTTCAAGAATAAAGACCTGGATGAACTTTGTAAGAAATTCAAAATAAAGCAACACTGGTCATCAGTATATTACCCTTGAGGTAATGGACAAGCCGAGGCATCTAACAAAAACCTACTGACTATCTTGCACAGAACAGTGAACAAATCCGGGAAGGATTGGCATCTGCAACTCAATCCTGCACTATGGGCTTACAGAACAAGTATCAGAACACCTATTGGGGCTACACCTTTCTCTTTGGTGTATGGGTCCGAAGCAGTATCACCTATTGAAGTAGAAATACCATCTCTAAGAGTTTCATTGTAAGGTCTTTTCACTGATGAAGATCGTAGAATATCTAGATTGCAAGAACTCGAATTGCTGGATGAGTGTCGACAAGTGGCATTTGATCATCTCAGAGTGTATTAGAAGAGAATGTCCAGAGGGTATAACAAGAAAATTCGACAAAGAGAATTTCAAGTTGGTGATCTAGTTCTGAGAGAAAATCCAAAAAATCAATAGTTTCGAGACAACAAAGGGAAGTTTGAACCCAACTGGCTGGGTCCCTATATTGTTACTGCAGTCTTCGGCTCTGGTGCCTATCAACTCTCAACATCGGAAGGAGAACAGATTCAAGAACCAATTAACACCATCCACCTAAAAAGATTCTTTACTTAGCATTCTCTGCTCCAGCAAACTGTACAGCTGAAAAAGTCCTGAAAAAAATCCTAAAAATTGGAAAAGTCTTGAAAAAAAAAAATGGAAAAATCATAAAATAAAAAAAAAGAAAAAAAAGAAAAAGAAAAAAAAATATATAAAGAGAGAAAATGCCTTGGTGAAAACCTGGTAAATAGGCACCTTGGTAAAAAAAAAAATGATGATGACTCTCTGCCAAATAGGTGAAAACTTGGCAAACAGGCGCCTCTTGTACTCAAGTGCTCCATCTATCAATGCAACGTTGGCATTTCCTGCTTTCAAGTATCTTTTTCTTTCGCTTGTACATATTTTTAGTCACTTTTGTGACATCCTGGTTCCTTGGAACCCTCATGACTTGAAACAGATCAATGTCCTAGTCTTAAGTTACTTGACAGAGCACATTACATATCCTAAGCAATGTCAACCAAGTCATTATTCTGTCAGTGAAACCTGGTCAACCACTCCGAATCAATCACCTGTCTCCTGACTACTATAGAGTTTTTATCACTGAGTTCACAAGCAAAACAACATAACGAAGAACAATTACTAAATAGTTTTAGCTATGAATGAAAAATTTTCTTTGTATGCTATCTTTTATATTACTTTTTGATTACTGTCCCTTTGAGTAACTCGAGGAAGTCTATTGTGACTAAGAGAAGCAAGGATTGGGGGCATAATATTTTCTTTGTTTTCTGCTTGTAGGAATGATCCTGATGATCTGAAAACATATAAATTAGCTGGGTGTCTGTGATAAGAGCCTTCACATTAAGGTGAATTCACCTCACATACCTTGACTCCGCTTATTTGTATGCTACAGGGAGGTCCATGTCATTTCTTTGTCTGTTTTGAGGGAATTTCTTTATGATGCAATTCGGGTCCCCACGAAATTTGTCCAAGGATATGAACAAAAAAAAGGGTCATTGCGGACAAGATAATTAATATTGCACATTGAAAAAGAAAGGAACTCTACCTTGTCTATTGTGTTCGTTATGCTCAATGATGAATCTTAAGTATTTTAAATCCAGTGACTAGGTTTAGGTTGCATTTTGTACATCATTTTGCATTTCATTCTGCATTTTAGTGAATCTAGAATGATTTTGGTGTGATAATAATAATCTCTTTATCTTCAGAATGAGAGTTGAAAGCATCATCATTTCTTACGCTAAGTGGTCTATTTATCATTATTTCTCCGATCGAGTACTTGTGTTTTGAGATGTTTAGCTGCATACATAACATTTCATATAGATTCATTCATTTTATTATTAATCATTTGTATTCATCTTATTACATAGAAAACAAAAAAAAAGTGCCCTGCTCATTCATTCATTTATTTGCATATGAAAAGAAACAAAAACATAGACATCCATTATCATTTGTAATACATACATTCATGCTGAAAAAGAAATGCATACATATAGGATAAAGCATATAGAAACATCTCATAATTGAATTGACACAAGTACAATGAAGTCAAATTGGATCTCGTATTTATATCATCTCAAGTCTAAGAGTACAAAATGATGTCCAATGACATGTACAAACTCCCATCGGAGCAAGAATCGTATAGGCTACAAAAAAATATCTGAGCTACAAAAAGAATCATCTAGTTGGCACCCTCTCCCTCATCGCTTGGTGGAGGAGGAGGAGCTTGATGCCTGGGATCCTATTGAGGTGCTCGTGCTCCCTCTGATTTGGCCATATACTACAAATAAGGTTGCACCTGCTGTGCAACAGGAACTACAGCACTATATGCTGCTACATAATAAGATGCCCTACTGCTCTGGAGAAGGACCTCCTGCGTAGAGACTCTATCTCTGCTCTCGACTCTGCTCTCAAAGCCATAATCTGGTGATCACGCTCAATCCTCACCTCGGCCAGCTGTCAATCTCACTCCACCAGCTGAGTCTGTGCCACTAACAATGGTGATTGTAGCTCTGCAAGACGTGCTCTCATCAACCGACCTGTGTCAGCCCCCTGCTCTCTCGCAGGCTCTCCGCTGCCATCTCCACCACCATCTCCACTTGTGGCTCCACCCTACTCCTCTCACCACTGATGGACCTACCTTAGAGCCGCTCACTCCTCCTCTCCCCCACCCACCCTCACACCTACTCTCCCAAGGGATCCACCCTCACCCCTCTATTGTCCAATGTCCGCTCCCACTCCACTGCTGCTGGCACTAGGATCACCACCAGTCCATCGTGGAGAATCTAGTCTCTGGCCTTGTCCCTACCTATGACCCTATCTCTATGCCTATCCCTATGTCGGTATGGGGACATCATCCTCTACATCCTCAATATGAGGAGCATGCTCTCCAGGATCCATAAACTGAGGGAATGGATGCTGCTACAAATAATCCCTGTACTGGGGCAATACCCCCGCATCTGCTATATCCTCTAGGTAATCCCACCTTAGGTGGTGTAAACCTGCCAGCTCCTACATAGCCAAGGCATAAGATAGCCTAGGTGCCCAACCCTACCTCTCCTTGTCAGCATACCTAGCATATGTTGTAAATTCCTATGAGATCCCCTGAGGCCGGCCATACTACCTCATCACTCGTGAAATGATGAATCGATCCACAACAGTCTGCGATATCCCAATCAGTGGGCGTGTGACAAATAGATCTTTGTACACTTCCCACTAGTCATCCCATGGCTCTAAACCTCTATATGGTCACCATACGACAGCTATCAAGTCATCGAGCTACCATCTCCAGAAGTCTATCTTGCCCAGATGGGGTTGCGTAATATATCCAGCATATCTAAAGATGATCGGCTATCCTGGCTCCCTGCTGTCTATCACTATCAGCCGACACATGGGAAGGTGCTCCCAAGCCCACACCTGCAAAATGTACACCTCAATAGCCATGCTCCACCCCTCTCTATAAATGATCTCATGCATCTCTCGATACATGTGGGCCAATAAGCAAGAACCCCAGCCAAGTCTCTGAGGGGACTCTATCAATCACTCGAGCATCCAGCCCCATCCACTCTGGAAACCCTGGTGCCCTCGGTTTGGCATAAAAAGGTACCCAATAAAACCTGCTAGGACACATGCCAGTGAATACTCCTCACTGTACCTTCTCATCAGTATATCCCAACTCATAGAATGAGTCAAGATATCTGGATCCCTAAATACATTCCTCAGTGCCTGCAGTCTAGGTAACAATGTGGTATCATAGTCCACCTTATCCCCAACAAAAGGGATACGAAGGATCCTGTACACATCGTTCTACCAATGTCGTGAGCATCCCGTGGTTCACATGGATATCAGGCAACCTCATCAAATGAGTCAAGCCACATAAATCAACATGAGCCTGCTCAACCTCAGACAAATCCTGAACTAAAGCCATCGTGGATGGATATACACATCTGAAGAGCATAGGAGGTAAACAAACCTACAAACCCCAACAACGAACATCAAAAAACATTCCAAATTAGCCTGCCAGAGAAGTTAAACATCACGCAAATCCAAATAAGTTAAATACAAAACCAAAATTTCATGTTTACACTTTCAAAAATTGTCATTGTTTTCTGAATGACAAAACACAGTTAAACAACATCTCGTACGAGTCAGGAATGGCTTTGGTACGAGAAAACAGCCTCAAATGACAAAGTTTTATACAATGCACGACAAAATGGTCTTTTAACCGACCTGTCATACGACACAAGGGTTGCTCCCGTACGACAATTGTAATAGGTTTAAATGATAAAACAAAATTTGCCAGTTTCTCGTACGAGACAGGATCCTGTCTCACACGATAAATCGAGAAACCCGACCTAAAACCCATCAAAAACGTGAAAAATACACAAAAAAATTCAAAATTGGAAACATAAAGAGGCTAAATATCAATCACTTACCGCTGGCTCATAGTTTCGGGGTCAATTATGTCTTCTCTGGTGCTCAAATCGATGCTGACGAGTAGGGACCACCATTTTTTTTTCGCAGAAGGCTTTTTGAATTTTCAAACTTGGAGGGTTAAAATGAATTGAAAATGACACTTTTGTCCTATATATAGCTTAAAACCTAATTTTTCAACTTGCTCCGATAGACACAAAAATTGTACCCTTGGCTAATGTGCTTGCTCTGATTCCATTTTCAGGATTGAAATCGAAATTCGAGATCGTCTTGCTAGTCAATTTCAAAATTTTGATCACTTAGCGCTTTTTTCATCAAATGCTCATTTTTTCTTCAAATTGCGCTCAATTTCAATGCTGAATCTTATATCAATTTCAATTCTACTAGTCAACTCTATGCTCAATTTCTCATCAATCATTGCCAAATCTTCAGAAAAATCCTCAAAATCAATTTGTGCTCAAATAACTTATTTTTGCCAAACAATTGCCTATAATCAACTACCCTCGCTATCTTTCGATTTCGCTCCCGATGGGGCATACTCATGACCTTATGACTTCACATCTCACAAGTCGAGAAATTTTTTTTTTTTCTTCATCAAAAGTCGAGCAAAATCTTTCCAATTAAAGGAAAAAATCCTTATTGCTAAGGGGCATCTCAACTTCATTGCTTCACATCAAGTTGAGATCTCTCGATCATCTGAATCAATCAATCGCTAGGGGCATATCAGTTTCATCGCTTCAAATCAAGCTGGTATTTGTCTTTCATCTGAATTAATCTCTTAACATTAATCAGTTTCATCGCTTCAAATCAAACTAATTATTCATTTAAACTTAATCAAAAGTTTAAAGAGTTTCTTTGGTCATTCTAAATCTAAGCAGGTGTTCAGTATTCATTTCTTGATCAAGCTAGATGGTTTATTCTTTGCTGATTGTGTCTTGATCAATCAAGTTCAAGATCAATTTTTATCATCATTCACTGTATCTAAGATCAATCAAGTTCTAGATCAGTAAGATCCACTTCTTGATCAATCAAGTTCAAGTTCAGTATCTTTGTTTTCTATCGTTCCTTAGTTCAATCAAGTTCGGGATCAGTATCACTTTAATCAAACCTCATTTAGCTTTGTCACTTCGAATCAAGCTAACACCTCGCTTTTTATCTAGTTCATAATCAATCAAGTTCAGAACTGGCATCTCCTAGACATCACACATTCTTTGAATCAAAGCGCTGCTCGCACATTAATTCGAAGAGGGGCAAATGTAATACCCTAAAATTGGTCATCTAAGCCATGGGCCCCTAATCTCGACAACATCACCAAGGTCCTAACCAAAGGCAATTAAATCAATCTTGAGCACATTATTAATTCTTTAATTATCAAAAATCACATGGCAAATCAACCACTCAATATTAATTAAATATTTATTTAATTAATAGAATTATTTCAAGAATAATCATTTTGATCAATTATCCCATTTTAATTTATTAAATATCTTTGCATATTTAATTAATTAATAAATTTGTCATTCAATCATGCGAAAGAATTAATTTATTACAAAGAGTTGAATTGAAACAAAAGTCAAAAAGAATTGAATTGAGAGAGAAATCAAACTTGAGATATTATTTCTTTTTCTTAATTTAGAACTTGAAATCAGAAAAGCAATTTAATTGAATTGTTGAATTATTCTCTAAAATTGGAACTCAAAGCTTTTCAGAAAAAGAAGTTCAGTTGCATTAAGAAAACTCTTTTCTTGATTAAATTGAAGAATTATCTATTTTTATCAGATATGCATGGAACTAATTTATTATTATTTTCCAATGCAACTTGGACTTCTAATTTGAATGCATTTCAATTAAACTATAATTGGAATCTATCTCAAGGTTAACTCAACCTAATTTCTCAATTATTTTCAATTAATCCTAAATTGAGCTTTTTGTAATTCTCTATAAATTTAGTCTTCAGCTCTCATTCCAATTCACCCCAGAGATTTTGGAGAACACACTTGGAAATTATTATCACACTAATTTCGCTCTAGAGTCATTGAAATCATTGTGATTTTTTAGATTACTTGCTTCCATTTTACATTCATTATTGCTTGAATTTGCTTGAATTTGCTTGAATTATTCATCTTGCATCCATATAGCTTAATATCATATAGATTAAATCCTTCATCTTGGTGTAGTCTAGTCACTGGTATTGCTTATAAAAATCTAAGAGCAATCTTATACTCGCATCTTTTAGAAGGCAATTAGTCGCTTTTCTATGGTTTATTTCTTATTGATTATTGATTACTAACCATGCATATAATGACTTAATTGAAGTGTTGTGCTTGCAGCTATAGGTTCACTTTTTCACACACACACTGAGAAGATGCTTTCTACCCAATATTCAAGAGGCAGCCCTGGTAACTTTACCCGTACTAGAACTTGAGCCAAAAGAGAGTCATTCATGTTCAAATTCAGATGCCATTTTCGAAGAACCAAGGTTGTCTTTCCTACCATCTAGGGACTTCCACAAAGTATCCTTAATTTATCTTCTTCACATAAGAATGTAAAAGACAAGAGGCCTTTAGGAAAAGCCAAGATTTCAACATTGCCCTTCAGAGCCCATTTTCGCTTGACCTAAGCCCTTACAACTTCAATGTTTGGATGCGAACCCATAAATTTTCCTACCAGAGAGTTCGACATACTATTTATATTATGATCCAAAACCAGATCAGGGATAGAGATAGCAAACTTTCCACCGGATGCATCAGAAATATTCTTGACATGAGGTAAAGAGGATTTACCAGATGGTTTTGTTCTAAAAAGGGATGACCATTTTCTAGGTTCTTTTCCATTCTCCAAGGTCTCTTCACATGGGCTGGACCCCCTGCTGGACCCCTCCCTCGAAAACCTAGAATCCACTTTCTTCTTTGACAGAGTACCACTAGTCTGCAGAATGTGAACAACCTTCAGAATGTCCAGAGGCTTGTCCTTCTCTCCCATGGGACTAGCACCTTCGATCTAGCCACTCCCACCATTGGAACCAGAGTTCCCACCTTTCAGAGAATTTAAATTTTGAATTCTCCCATTACCGCTTCCTACTCCTCCTAGCTACATGTTTGAATTTTGGAAATTGTTGAGTTTGAGCAAGGTTGATCACCTATGCACAAATTGTAAAAGTTGCAAAAGTTGCTCATAGCAACTTTGTAACATTTTCAGACAACAACGGCTAGTTGGTTGACACATTTGGTTGTGAGAATATGTATCTAGTCCAAGGCCACTATAAGGCTTGGAAAGAGTGATGATAATCGGTTGTTGAAGGTGGTTGAAGAACTAAAGAAAATAGACAAGTTTTGGTTTCCCATTTGGTGTGTTCTATCGAGTTTTTGTTTTTTACAAGCTTGTACAACTTGTATGGATTGAAAATCCCAAAAAAGGATCATGGATTGTTAGACCGATGTCTTAACTTCTTTTTTTATTTTATTTGGAGTCTTCAAGTGTTGTAGTTTGTGAATAAACTTCATTTTGTTGCAAGCGGGTTCAAAAGTCCTAAAAACCAGGGTTTAAAGAGAAAAATGGCTCCAACCTAACATTCCATGGTGGATATCCTCGTTGAAAACTTGTGGAATGTTAGGTTGTTATGTATGCTATGTTTTCTTTTTGTTTTGAGTCAGGGTAAGTCAAATCAAATATTTTCCACCATACCCTAGGCTTGGCATGTTGAGTTCGCAAGATTTAGGAATCATGGATAACAAGCCCTAATTGGGTGAGTCTAGTGGATGGAGGTGAAGTATGATTGGAATGTAATTTCATATGGAAGCACAAACCCTAAAATATCATTAATTCACTCAGGAAAACAGACCAGTGAAGAATGCAACTAAACTAGGAAGTGATACACCGAAATTATATGATAATAGCCTAAGAACCCACAAAAATACGACAGAACTTCGCCCACACAAAATAATTGTACTCTTCAACCACATAAATATTTCCTAGGAAGGATAAGGGAATCATAAACTTGGAAGGAAAACCAGATTCACAACCAAATTGATAATTATGTCTTTGACACAACCTAAAACTTGTGATTATACGAAAAGAAGAAAATACATGCACGTAAAATAGACTGAAATTCAAAGATTTCTAGATCAAAACACAATAAATATCTGTCAAATCTACAAATGAACATGCACAATGACCAAGGCAGACATGTGAAACTCTGTAATATCAAATGAACGTTGCTATATAAAACTAGAAAAGCTAAAGTGTTTAGATACAATGCGTTTTTGCAAAAATGTGTATGCCAAAAAGAAAGAACTAGGGGGAAAAAAGGAGAATAGAAGAATATATAGAACCCATAAAAAATATCTCCTCCAAAACCCTAGAATAGAAAAATTTACACGAGAAAAAGCCTTGGGTAAAATTCCCCAAAATAGCATTAAAAACTCATGCATAAGTCTACCAAAAATAGCCTCAAATGCTCAAAATAGGACCCCAACTGATGATGTATGAAAAAGACCCCCTGTGCTAAAAATAGAACTTCAATCTCCTACAAAATATAGATCCACTAAAGAAGAGACACTTACTGTCCAAAACTGCATGCCCTGATTCCAAAAATAGAGCTGAGAAAAAACAAATATCTCCCCCCTGAACACTGCACTGTCATTCTGCCAAAAATAGCTATAAAAAAGCAATCTCTCTCTTTGAAATTCTACATGCTGCTAATAATTCCCAAGTGCATCTATTAATTAATTATTTCATTTAAATAAATAAAAGTTTTCTTTTTTAGTTTTAGATATACTTTTATTTATGTAAATGAAATAAATAATTATTTAATCACTATATTTTTTTAATTAATAATGGTATATGTATTACATAAATATTCTTTAAAAAAAAAACCATTATTAATAATTAAATATAATAATTAATAATAAAAGTAATTTGCACTTAAACTAAGAATAAAGGGTTTTGAGCCCCGACAGTTAGAATGTTATTAGGACTTGAAGTCCTTGTGGGAGATAACTCGACCACATTACAAAAATAATAGACAACAAAAAACAAGAATTAAAGCCCATAATAAATTCACAAGGATTAGGGCATGTAGTGGAAAAGGTACTTAAAAATTTGTGAAACCCTACTATCACTTTATTTTACATTTTGTGTCTTCATGGGGAAGACTCTCACTGTTGGCCGCCATGCATGGATGAACTAGGGTTTTGATCCAAAGCTTGAATCCAAACCTATTCTGCATGTATTTCAAACAGGAACTTGAAGGCATAATCCTTAACCTGGTATGTAGCTTTATCTTTTGATTTGTGTTGTTCTTTCTGGGATATAAACCGTGATCTTTATTCAGGATATCTCTGTTAGGGCTTGATCTGCTCATTTTACTTCTTGGAATAACTTCTCTATATAACCTGATGGTTTTGATGGTACTCTTTGTTGTATTGATATATCGTGTTATAGAATATATAGTGACTTCTTGGTAAATGCTTTTGACAGTGAACATGGCTTTCTCTGTGTTTGGACTGTGTTTCTATAGAAGTTCCCTTTTATGACCTTATGGCTGCTTTGCTGATACGAGTCTTGTCTTCTTTGAATTGTCTTGAATGGACTGTTTGTGCATAGCTTGTAATGGCCTTTGTGACATTGTTGGCTATGAAGCCTCATGTTGTGGTGTCTTTCTTACAGTCATGGTTAAAGTTACATTGTTTAAAACCTTTCTATTTTGATGTGATGGGCCCATAAAGATATGGTTGATTCTTGAAACAAACCCTGAAACATGCTATTCATGGTCTACACCTTAAAGATATCATGAAGATGAAAGAACAATAAATGAGGCAAATCTTTACTTTACGTCTCTGCATTGTGACTGTTTATTATTTCTAGATATACTAATAAAATCTTGCAAACAAAAACCTATCTCTATCAACATAGGATTGTAGCCTTGCAACTCTTCCTTATTACTTTTCCCTTGTGACTTGGTTGCCTCTCACTATGCTAGAGAATGGGTTGTATATGATCACTATTTTACTCTGCTAAGTATCATTATGGATCTAAACCTTGATGTAATTTTGATAGGCCTTGATGAAGATGTTGCTTACGTATGCTTTGAGGGTTTTACCATATATCTGCCCTTCCTTTCACAGTGTCAAAATTATTATATTACTGATTTTTAAAACTGTGACTGTCATCATAATAGCTCTTAATCTTTAATTTTAATTACATATTTGACTACTCCTCATTGCCCCTTTAGTGGTCTTCTTTTGTCAATGCTCTGAAGCAACTTATCCTTGAATGTTTAGTGATATTTTATGCCTATAACCAAGTTGCTATCTTTATATTTTGTCATGTCTTGAGAGTTTCAAACTTGGACTATACTTGCTATTTTAATCACATGCTACTCCAAGATGTGCCTTAATTTCTTGGGCCAAGCTCTCTGAATGTACTTAGGACTGTGACAATATGTGCAATATCACTCAATGCTAATGGTTGCATCTATTGATGTATTCTATGAAACTCTGTGATATTATGTAATGATTGTCTTATGATTATTAGTTTTTCTTGTGGCACAAATGACTGAGATTTTTGTGAGATTTCTATTCGCTAAGCACTTTAACACTCCAACCTCTTATTGTATATATTCACATACAACCAATGATTTTTTTATTTTTTATTTACTTTCCTTTGGAAGTAAACACTTCTTTGTTCTTGGTTACCATGATAGCACCTTTAGTTGTATGGTAATTGTTTCCTTATCATTTGTTAGCCATTTTGTGGAATTGATTATGTGTTGCATTGATGTTTTGTCATTGATGTCAACACTAGTTGTGTTGAATGCTTTACTGACACCCTTCTGGTCCTAGTAGGATGTTTGGTTTCTGTTAGAGATGATTCGGTATGCTCCAGTATGTTTGGGTTATGGAATTGGCTTATTCATTCTACTCATGTTCATCTTCCATTAGTTGGTTTTGGTTTGGTGATCAGATGCTATCATGTTTGCTTGGAAGCTTAATTTGTGGTTTTGACGAGGGTTTCACCAATAGAGCTTTGATGAATTGCATAAGTGGTGTTGGTGTAGCTTCTGGTGGATTTTCAAGAAGTTGATGGTGATCATATTCAAGACTTAGTTGATTAGGATTATTTCTTTGGTGTGTATGGACCTAAATTGGGTCCCGATTGATCTAGGTTATGGACCGACTTAATGTAACGTATGGATTGGACCTCTCAATGTGTTTCTGGGATGTCTTATGTGTTGGATATTATTTGTTTGGTCTAAGGCCGACATGTTTTGTAATTATATAATTAGTTTATTGTCTGGTGGTCGACCTGATTGTTTATGGTTGAGGGTTTGTATATATATGATGTAAGATCTCATTGTAGATCACCATGTATGGGAAATGGATATGTAATGTACGAATAATGTAATATCATTCAGGTAGAGGATTTGGTCGATCATTGGAGATCAAGTTGGGTTTATGTAAGAGGATTTAGTCCTCCAGTATTGAGCTTAACCGAAACTGTACTCAGGCATACGAGATGTTGTCTTTGCAGTTCAATCATTTCTCTGGATTGTAGTCTGGATTTCTATGTAGTCAGTGAGACTCCATTTGTAATAAGTTGTGCGCTCTAGGTTGTTGGCCTTCGTGCAAGTGTAGGCCCCTCAATTATAATTCACATACTTATTGTAGAAGTATTATTTGACTGTGGGTAGGCTTCCCACTATGTTTTTTCCCTTTACTGGGTTTTCCACATATAAATCTTGGTGTCATGTGGATAGTATTTATTCTTTGATTATTGTTTATGCTTAATTGTTTTATCTATTATTACAGTATTTGGTTTAAGCATTCTAATATCAATATTTTTGGGTTTCGGTATATAGTTTTAATTGTTTAAGGTTCTGGTAATATATGACAAATGATTAACCCACCCTCTCAGTTGTCCTCCGATTATTTAAATTGTCTAACAATTGATATCAAAGCTCTGGTCCTCTCTATATAAAGCTTAACCACTCGAGGAAGATCCTATGGTGACTAATAGTTCAAGTTCATCTAGTTCATTTGGAGCTATCTTTTGGAGAGATATTTCTAGGCTTGGTGGAACAAATTACACAGTATGGAAGATTCAGATGGAGACACATCTGAGATGTCTTGGCAAGGACATTTGGGAGATCACACATAATGGTGTTACACATGATAATTTGGCATCTGGCAATCCTCCTCTGGAAAAATTGGATAAGGAACTTGAGAATGATTGTAGAGCAAGAGAAGCCCTCTTGTGTGCACTTTCTGATCAACAAATAATGGGATTAGTCGACAAATCATCTGTAAAGGCTATATGGGATAAGTTGGAGACTCTTAATGAAGGTAACCCTACTGTGAAGATTGCTAAACTTGATGGTTATTGAGTGAGATATGAAACCTTTAAGATGGAAGAAGATAAAAAGATTACAGCATTCATGGAAAGAGTAAATGAGATTCTAGTGGGAATTCAATGTTGTGGTGAAACTCTGAGTGAAGATGAAATAGTTTTTAAATTTATGAGAGACCTACCACTGGCTTACAAGATGAAGGCTACTGCAATTAATGAATTGAGAACAATGTCTAATAATTTTGTCTACAGAGATACCTTGGTTGGGAAATTATCTTCTTTTGAGCTTGAAGAATTTGGACCTTCTGGAGATGTGAAGTCTAAACTTGGTTTTCATGCATCTACATCATCACTCGGTAAGAGGGATTGGAGAGCTTTATATGCAAAGGAATTGGATGATATGAAGAGAGAAGATGATGAATTTGAGAAATTTGAAGCACTAGTTGCTAGAAGAGTACCTAAAGGACCAGTAGGATGTAAGTATGAAGGGAAAGCACCTTTTAAATCTTTTGCATGTAATAAGATTGGTCATTTTGCATCTAGATGTCCTAAAAGGAATTCAAGATTTGAAGAAAGAGTTAGAAGATCATTTAAGCCTAACCCTAGATATGAGAACAAGTATAAGTACAGGAAAAACAAAGACAAATCATGCTACATAGTGGATGAGAAAGGTGTTACTGATTTTGATGATAAACTCGTAGAAGACTCTGCTAGTGGTTTTGATAATGGGAAGGAATGGGTGTTCTTGGCTATCAAGGAAGATGTTTCGGCATTGGAAGAGAGTGCACTTGAAGAGAAGGCACTTGCTGCTAAAATTAAATACAAGGATGAATGGGTAATTGACAGTGGTTGTTCATGTCATATGACTGGAGATAGAAGGAATTTTCTATCTTTGCAAGAATTTGATGGTGGTCTAGTTAGAGTTGGAGATGATAAAACATGTATGATCAAAGGAAAAGGAACTATATCATTGGATGAAAAACACAATATTGATAATGTTTATTTTGTTGAAGGTTTGAAGCATAATATTTTGAGTGTAGGGCAATTGGTGGTTAAGGGATTTCAATTACAGTTCAAGGATGGAAAATGCAAAATCATTGACAAATATGGTTTGGAGATTGCAACTGGTACATAGACAAAAGGTAATATATTTCATTTGAATCCCGGTGAGAAGACATGTTTGATTGCACTAATTGATGAGAGTTGGCTATGAAATAAAAGGCTATGTTATATGAATTTTGATTGCATTGTAAAGATTAGTTCAACTAAGGCAGTTAGAGATATACCTAAGATTGTGAAGCCCTATAATCCAGTATGCAAAGAATGTCAAATGGGAAAATAGGTCAGAACCTCTTTTAAGAGAATACAAGATAAATATAATGTTCTTGATCTTATTCATACTGATTTGTGTGGCCCTGCTAGAGTTAAAAGTTTTCAAGGTAATAGATATTTTATGCTAATCATTGATGATTATTCTAGAATGGTGTGGGTTGCTTTTCTAAGGGAGAAATATAAGGCTTTTGAAAAGTTTAAAATCTTTAAAGATAAAGTTGAGATAGATATAGGATTGAAGATTAAATGTTTGAGGTCAGATCATGGTGGATAATTCACATCTGGTGAGTTTAATAACTTTTGTGAGAAACATGGTATAAGGAGACAATTTTCTGCTCCCCGGTCACCTTAACAAAATGGAGTTGTGGAAAGGAAGAAAATAACTATCTTGGATGTTGCTAGAACAATGATGATGGAAGCTAGTCTACCTCATATCAATTGGAGAGAAGCAGTGGACACTACAGTTTATACATTCAACAAAGTACATATCAAAGGAGAAACTGGTAAGACACCTAATGAATTATGGTTTGGCAATACACCTACAGTTAAGTATTTGAGAATCTTTGGTAGTAAATGTTATATCAGGAGATATGATATCATTGGAAAATTTGATCCTAGATGTGATGAAGGAATTTTTCTTGGTTATTCTAATTAAAGAAAGGAATATAGATGTTATAACAAGAGATTGCAGAGAATTGTGGAGAGTGGTAATGTCAAGGTGGATGAGCTGAATAGAAGTCGAATCAGAGTTTATGAGCAATAACCAGCCATGGAAATGATAATATCTGAACCAATAGCATCTTAACCAGAACATAGTGTTGAACCAGTTACTTCGGCAGTATCAGAAAATTCAACAGTAACTAAAGAACCGGGAAGAGGAATAGAGAGTCAAAAGACTCCTAGGTATGTGAGATTGAATCATTCAGAAGATCAGATCATTGGGGATAAGAACAATGGAGTGATGACAAGAAGAAGACTGGCAACTAACAAGGTATGTTTAATTTCTCAAGTTGAATCGGTATCAGTGATTGAAGCATGTAAAGATGAATGTTGGTTGAAAGATATGGAAGAGGAATTAGATCAGATTGAGAAGAATAACACATGGACTTTAGTTCCCCGGCCTAAAAATAAGAATGTTATTGGAACTAAATGGGTTTCTAGAAATAAATTGAATGAAGATGGAGAAGTGGTAAGGAATAAAGCTAGATTGGTTTGTAAAGGATATTCTCAGAAGGAAGGAATTGATTATGGTGAAACCTTTGCACCTATATCTAGGATTGAAGCTGTAAGATTATTTCTTGCCTATGGTGCCTATAAAAACTACAAGGTTAATCAGATGGATGTTAAGTGTGCATTTTTTAATGGGGATCTTGATGAGGAAGTTTATATTGAGAAACCTAATGGTTTTTCATTTTCAGATGATACAAATATGGTTTGCAGGTTAAGGAAAGCTTTATATGGATTGAAACAGGCACCTAGAGCTTGGAATGAAAGGTTGGATAAATATCTTTTGAAGCTTCATTTTACTAAAGGTAATGCTGACAATAATTTATATTATAAGGTCACTCATGATGATATACTATTTATTGAATTTTTTGTTGATGACATCATTTTTGGAGGTGAAGATAAGTTGTGCATGGAGTTTTCTAAGAATATGGAGAAAGAATTTGAAATGTCTATGATTGGGGAAATGAAATTTTTCTTAGGTTTGTAGATTACTCAGATTGGTAAAGGTATTTTCATCTGTCAAACTAAGTATGCTAGGGAATTGTTGAAGAAATTTGGTATGGGAGATTATAAACCGATAAGTACTCCTATGGTTACAAGTGAGAAATTGACAAGGAAAGATGTTTCCGCACCGGTAAATCCTACAAGATACAAATCTATGATTGGAGGTCTTCTTTATTTGACTCAGACTAGGCCTACCATAATGAATGTTGTTTGTATCGCATCTAGATTTTAGAGTGATCCTAGAGAGAAACATGAGAGTGCGGTGAAAAGAATTTTTAGATACTTGCAAGGTACATCTGAATATGGTTTTTGGTACCCTAAGGATGATGACTTTACTTTATGTGCATATATAGATGCATATTGGGCTGGTGATGTTGATGACCGGAAAAGTACTTCCGGTGGAGCTTTCTTTCTTGGAAATAAATTGGTTTCATGGATTAGCAAGAAGAAGTCATGCACTTCTTTATCTACTGCTGAAGTTGAGTATGTTGCTGCTACTATTAACTGTACACAAGTTTTATGGATGAAGAAAATTTTGAAGGATATCAAAGTGCATTGCACTAGGTCGATAGTTATTCACTCTGATAACTCTGCTGCTATTGACATATCAAAGAATCCGGTATTTCACTCTAAGACAATGCACATATCAATCAAGTATAACTTTTTAAAGTACAAGGTGGAAGAAAATTAAGTTAGACTAGTTTATGTTAACACTAAAGAGAATATTGCAGATATTCTAACTAAACCTTTGCCTAAAGAATCATTTGAGTATCTGAGAGACATGCTAGGGGTTTCTGCCCCTCTGACAAACAATTGATTGATTATTTTTGGCATCAATCTAGTATGCATTATTAGAGATATTATTCATTTTAACACTGATGTGGGGATGCTATTGCTCAAGGAGAGTAGTTAGCCTTGTGTTTCAATGGTTTTTGTTTTTGCTTTGATATTTTTGTCAGATTTCTAGCATTGATGTCAAAGGGGGAGAGATATTCATGTGAAAAACTTAAGGAGTTGTATACATTAGGGGGAAAGATATGTGTAATTTAGAGATTTACAGAGATATTATTCATAAGGGGAGTTTGGTCTTTATTTCAAAAGTTCATTGCTATATCTTTGTAAGGGAGATTGTTGGTTGTCTTCCATTGGGGGAGACTTGTTTGGCATTTCTTGGCACTTGGATCTTTTTCACATCTGGTGTTGCCATCAATGCCAAAGGGGGAGATTGTTGGCCATTTGGTGGAATTTATTATGTGTTGCATTGATGTTTTGTCATTGATGTCAACACTAGCTGTGTTGGATGCTTTACCGACACCCTTCTGGTCCTGGTATGATGTTTGGTTTCTAGTTGGAGATGATCCAGTATGCTTTGATATGTTTGGGTTATGGAATTGGATTATTCATGCTACTAATGTTCATGTTCAGTTAGTTGGTTTTGGTCTGGTGATCAGATGCTATCATGTTTGCTTGGAAGCTTGGTTTGTGGTTCTGACGGTGTTATTCACCGATAGAGATTTGATAAAGATCTTTGATGAATTGTATAAGTGGTGTTGGTGCAGTGTCTGGTGGAGTTTTAGGAAGCTGATGGTAATCATGTTTGAGACTTATTTGATTGGGATTATTGCTTTGGTGTGTATGGACCTAAATTGGGTCCCAATTGATCTAGGTTATGGACCGACTTAATGTAACATATGGATTGGACCTCTCGATGTGTTTCCGAGATGTCTTATGTGTTGGATATTATTTTTTTGGTCTAAGGCTGACATGTTTTGTAATTATGTAATTGGTTTATTATCTGGTGGCTGACCTGATTGTTTATGGTCGAGGGTTTGTATATATATGATATAAGATCTCATTATAGATCATCATGTATGGGAAATCAATATGTAATGTATGAATAATGTAATATCATTTAGGCAAAGGATTTGGTTGATCATTGGAGATCAAGTTGGGTTTATGTAAGAGGATTTAGTCTTTCGGTATTGAGCTTAATCGAAACTGTACTCAGGCATAGGAGATGCTATCTTTGCAGTTCAATCATTTCTCCAGATTGTAGTCTGGAATTTTATGTAGACAGTGAGACTCCTTTTGTGATGAGCAGTGTGCTCTAGGCTGTTGGCCTTCTTACAAGTGCAAGCCCCTCAATTATAATTCACATACTTACTGCAAAAGTATTATCTGGCTGTGGGTAGGCCTCCCACCATGGTTTTTCCCTTTACTGGGTTTTCCACGTATAAATCTTGGTGTCATGTGGATGGTATTTATTCTCTGATTATTGTTTATGCTTAATGGGTTTATCTGTTATTCTGGTATTTGGTTTAAGCATTCCAGTATTAATGTTTTGCGTTTCGGTATTAATGTTTATATTGTTTAAGATTTAGGTAATCTGTGACAACTGATTCACCCCCTGCCCCCTCTCAGTTGTCCTCTTGTTATTTGAACTGTCTAACATCATTAACTGTAGCTTCTAGTTAATGATCATTACCAATGTTGCTTTGTAAGTTGGCACACTACTTTTGAAGTAACTGATCTTTGATGGCAATGTATCTATACTATATTTTGATCAATGATGAAAACCTTTGAGATTTGAATATTAGTTGTCCCTTTATCATGGCAAGGTCTGATTAATCATGTAATACCCCATTATCTATTGAACTCCCACTATCATAGGGTTGTTGTAGCTACTCACAAGGGTTTTCTTTTCTTATGACTATACTTGCACTAAATCTTGTATTTCATTTTTTACACTATCTCTTATAGTCTTTACTTGATAGTTGTTTATTGGGTTTATTAGCTTCATTATAGTCACTGTCTCTCAGAGCCACCAATATACTTTAAGACTGTGTCTTATGGCTTTATATCCTCACATTAACAATGTAATTATAGTAATTCCCTTCATGGCTGCAATTCTATTTCTTTGACCTAAGAATAATACTGCACTTTCCTAATCAGAATGAGGGCTCCTTTTGAAGATATTTCTTTCACTGCTCTAACAATGTTGCTCTTAGGCTTGTACACTATACTTAATATTTAAATGTGATGATCTTGAGTATTTTTTTTTTCACTATTTGGTAAGTCTTGGTCCTTTATGACTATGCACTGTATAGAACTCCTTCATTTTTGATCTTCAAGTTAGGACTAGGGTTATAAACTTTTGAGTCAACTTTGTCTTTATTCCATCTAGTAACGGTGTGCTCTATGTAAGGACTTCCATGACTGATCATGATGTCTATGGTTTCTCCTTATGTTGTTATCACTGCTTTCACTATTTAATAATAGTCTTCTGACTATATTTTTTGTTGACTGTTCTTCCTTTTCATGATTGAATTTTTTTTGACTTTGTACTCACCTCATGGTGACAGTATTTTTCTGATCTCTCTTATGTTATATGACTGTTTATACACTTTGACAACATTATGATTTGATATTAGATATCAACTATGTCCTCATAACTGATAACCAAGCTATTGTCGTGATTGTTCTATGTATTTCTTGATTGGCTGCCTTTATTTCTTTATGAAGATAATTAATGCTCATTAGTCTTTTAACCTATGTCATTATCAAGATTGCATATTGTTGAGATGTGGACCAGCTAGGACTTGAACCTAGGACCTTCCATACGCTGTTGGAGTCCTCTACCACTAAGCTATTGGCCCCTCTTGGACCAGTCCATCGTCGGTTCGGGTGTGGCTAATTTCCAACACCAACACCCCCCCTTAAGCCACACCTCTCGTGTGCTTGGGGCTCCTAGCCTAGACCTGGCTCTGATACCATGTTGAGATATGGACCAGCTAGGACTCAAACCTAGGACCTTCCATACGCTGCTGGAGTGCTCTACCACTGAGCTACTAGCCCCTCTTGGACCAGTTCATCATCGGTCTGGGTGTGGCTTGTTTCCAACACCAACACATATAATGGAAATTTTGAGTTTAACTATCTCTTGAACTGAGATAATATTATTTCTAAAGTATCTCTTTGGGACTAAGATTGTATTTTGATATTGACCATTGTGCATGAAAATGTGATTGTATCATAGGCATGAGACAAATTGCTCTATTAAGGTTTATATGTTCTTTTCACTGCTACAAGTTTCTCATTAATTATTCCTATGACTGATTGACTATTCTAAATATCTTATTTACTATATCATTTTGCTTCCCATAACTCATTTGTTAGGCCATGACTATCCTTCTGTTAGTCTGCTTTGATATTAATCATTTTGCACTGTATTTGTGTTAAACTCACTATATTGTGGTATTACTATAGGTTTATTGGTTGGGCTTTCCAAGATTGCCAATGACTGTTTTGTTTTTGTTTTTGAAGGATCCTTGATGTTGTAGATACTGATATCTTGTTATGATAGTCATTAGGACTGCATCATAAATGGACATTAAACCCTACATTATAGAGCTAAAATAGTCACATGGATTGATATTTCAGCAGTCCACACTATATATAAATATCTTAAAATGAAGTGATGCAACAATATTTCTTTGATTTATTTTGTATCAAGGCCTTTATCATGGATTAGCTCGCTCATTGTTTATTCTAAGATCAGCATAATTGATATGACTAAATTGTTAACCATTGGTGCCATTGTTGATGTTGCCTTCTTATCAATGAAGGTGCTCACTATTTTAGCCTTGTGCATAATTAGTGGACTGCATCATAAATGGACATTAAACCCTACGTTATAGAGCTGAAATAGTCACATGGATTGATATTTCAGCAATCCACACTATATATAACTATCTTAAAATGAAGTGTTGCAACAATATTTCTTTGATTTCTTTTGTATCAAGGCCTTTATCATGGATCAACTCGCTCATTGTTTATTCTAAGATCAACATAATTGATATGAATAAATTATTAACCATTGGTTCCATTGTTGATGTAGCCTTCTTATCAACGAAGGTGCTCATTGTTTTAACCTTGTGCATAATTAGTTGACTAGTTCTATGGAGACACACTTTTACTATGAAGTCTTTAGCCCTTTGGTAGGGCTACTATATGAATGTTCTTTCTTGGAATGTTGTGTGACTATAGTAATGTATATTGGGGTTGTAACAATTTATATCATTGTTCACTATTCTTTAAAATTTTCTCTTTACACTATTACATACTCTCTTTTTTGCTTATATTTCATTATATTTCTTTAATTCCCTGTCACTATCTTTTGTTGTTAGAACAGTATGGGTTGACTCATGATATGGTATTAATGCTATTGTGAGGATTATATAATGAGGAAAAATTTGTACCATTTATCCTTGAATGTTATAATATCCCTACTCACTAATTTAAGTCTTACCAAAACTGATGTGTTACTTTTCCAAGCTATTCATTGTCCTCTTAAAAAAATTATGATCTCTTCAAGTTGTTTGCTGCTCTATGGACTTATGGTTGAGACAACATCTGATTTATCTTTGAATTGATCATTGTCTTGCTTCTATAGGTACTCATGTGATAGATCTAGTCATCTGTCAACCATGGAATATAGTTTAATTCATTGTTGCATGTGTTGTCATTGAATGACGGTTTTTTATAGTCATTGAGTGATAATACATGGGACTTTGGATATGATTGTTTTCATGTTTGGTAGTTAATTAGTGTCACCCTGTGAGTAGTGACATTTATGTTGAGATCAACACCTTCGGTAGCCCATTTTAACCCACATACATGATGGATATGAAATGAAAACCTGTATCTGCACATGAAACAAACAAGTTAGATAAAAATATGGTTCTCATTGATATCTCATGGCATTTTTCTGCACTATTTCTCTTCTCTTCTAAATCTGATATAGCGATGCAGGCACACTAGGAGTAGCGCTATGTATGTAGGAGTGAAAGTAATAAACCAGAGCTCTAAACAAATCATTTTCTCTCTCTGTTCCAAGTCATCTCATGGAGTGGATAGCATGATGCTTGGATCAACAAAGTTGATCAGAAGACCTTTCTGCAAAACTCATCAACCTACCCAGGCAATGATGGGTTCTTTCTTTCCTTTCTCCATACATTCTTCTAAATTTCTTTTGTGTTTATATTTCTATGATTAGTGTGATCATTTCTTAGCTATTCCCATGACTTGTGTGGGATCTTGTAAACAGTTTTTTGTTTATAAACAAAGATGTATTACATGTAGATGTTTTATTCATGTATATCTTTCTTGATTCAAACATTGCACATTGGAAATAAGATACTTTTATGGCATATATATATATTTCTAATGATAATGAAATTTTTGAAATAATTTTGTGTACCTTTTATCTGCAATACATAAGACCTATAATAGGTCACCAAAATTTTAGGTGTGATGAAATTTTGGTAACATTTTGGTGAGTGTTTAGGGGTATTTGCCTCTGAAACTGTAGTATCCAGTAACCTAGCATATCCATTGGACATTGAGTCAAATCTGCCCTCTTCGAAATCTGAAACTACATCTCATCACACTAAAGAAAAGTGAAAATGAAACTAAAAAGGCTCTGCATACAGCTGAGCCTGCACACTGTGCAAACCACACTTATGGAAAACTGCAAACAAAACTGAACTGAAACTGAAAACAACAATGTGCTGGAAGCACTTATTGAAATCTAAAAAATAAAACTCAAATCAGGAAAATTGAAACTATAGAGTCTTGTTGTAACTGTCTTCAAATCAGACTACTAGAGCTTGGCTTATACCTGGGCCTAGTAAACTACTGAAAACAAAACTACAACTAGTCTACTATGTACATGTGCAAACATATAGTACTCAATAGAATAGTTTGAGGTGAATCCCATTGATAGGGACAAAACCTCTCCATCCAACTTAGCAAGATAGAATGCATTATTCTGTTTGCATTCTATGATAACATACGAGTCATCCCACATGGCATCAAAATTGGTATACCTACCAGGTTTGTTTTTTAATTCATCCCACTTGAAAACAAGATCACCTTGATTAAATATGCGTAGTACAACTTTTGTATCAAAGGTTCTCTTCATCTGAGCTTGATGAACTTCTAATTTTCTATATGGTTCCTTGTGAGTTTCTTCTAACTCCATAAGCTGAGCAAGCCCAATCTGCATTGGCTACTCTTCAAGTAACTCTAGCTCTCTAACATAGTTTAAAGTTGACAATTCAACTGAAATAGGTAACTTGGCTTCTTTGCCATAAGTTAAAACATAAGGTGAGTTACCTATTGATCTTTTGGGTGTAATTATATCAGCCCAAAGGGCTAACTTGAGCTTTTAATGCCAACTTCTCAGATTCTCAACAATTGTTTTCTTAATGATGTTGATCAAGTTTTTGTTAGTTGATTCAACATGTCCATTACCCTAAGGGTAATAATTGGATGAATTATTCAAATATATATTTGTTGGCAATTGACACTAAAATTGGTTGGTTTCAATATGTTGTCATTGATGGCAACATGGCAACATGTTCCGACTTCATATTTTGGTCTGGCTGATTACTGATAGACACTTCACCGACACTAATAGGTTGGAAGGAGTTCTTTGGTTACTGACAATGCATATTGACATGGTTTATATTCAGGTTATCAGTATTGGAGGCCGACATCATTTGGGAGATCTATAATTGACAATGGATCTTGATATTTATGTATATATGTTATTTAGCTGACACATATATTCATTTTGTAATTATCTTTGTAAGCCGACATAAGGCATGATGAATTGTAAGGGTATATAGTTCAGTTGGTTAGATCATTTTGGCTATAGGCAAGGATAAGGATGTAAGATTGTGGAATGTAATGTAATGAGAAATATGAAAGAGAGATCATGTATGTGAGGAAGTTTATGTAAGAGGTTATTCTAGTAAGGGTTTAGGGTTTCAGAGCGGAATGGATAGAGATTAACAAGAACTATATTCAGGCATAGAAGATTCTATCATTGCAATTCAATCATTTCTCTAGATTGTAGTCTAGATTTGTATGTAGTTAGTGAGGCTCCTTTTGTGATTGAGTAGTGTGCTATAGGCTGTAAGCCTTCCTGCAAGTGCAGGGCCCTATATTTTGTAATATCTCTTCATATGGCGAGTGGATTGATATTGTGGGTCATAAATACCACTGTGGTTTTTCCTCTTTGAGGTTTTCCACATATAATTCTCTGTGTTATGGTATTCATTTGTGTGATTGGCTTATTGGCTTCTTTACTTCTTTCAATCTTATATGTACTGGTATACCGGTTGGTGTATACATGTTTTAATAGGGTTAAAATTGATCATTCCAGTACAACATTTATTCACCCCCCCTCTCAGTGTTATTGGATTCCAACAATATTATGCTTAACTGAGCAATATGAAACTCTAAGACCAATGAAAGTTAAAGCATTATTAGATATGATTGATTCTTGGGTACCAAACCTGGACACTAAGTCTTGATAGAAGTTTAGAACAGAAGTTTCATTAGCTTCTTTTAATGGAACTGCTTCTATCCACTTTATGAAATAATCAGTTACTATAAGAATCCACTTGTGACCTACACTAGAAGGTGGATTAATAGGTCCTATAAAATCAAGCCCCCAATTTGCAAAGGGTTGTTCAACTTTGACTGGTTGCAAAGGCAAGGCTGAAATCTTCTATTTGCCTGCAAACAATGAACATTTTTCACACTTTCTCACCCATGAGTGAGCATCCTAAACAAATCAGGCCAATAATAACCAACTCTCATTATTTTCAGAGCCATTTTTCTTGCTACAAAGTGGCCTCCTGCAGGTCCTTCATGAAAATCTTGCAAAACTTTATCAATCTGATATGGTTCTATGCATCGTAAGAAAACATTATTGAAGTCCTTTTTGAACAAAATACCATCAATCAAAGCATAAGGAATGGCCCAAACTCTAAAATAACTTATTTTGACTTCTCCAAACCTTCCAGACAGTCACCTATTTATAGATAATGAGCAATTTGTTGATTCCAAGTTGTTGGTATAGCTAGGACAACAGTTTGTTCATCATTTCTGAGCACTATTTCAATTTTTTACTCCTCTTCCTTGCTATTTTCTGTACTTGCAACAAGTTTTTCATGCAAACCCTTGCCTCTAACCAGCTTGGTAACCTTAACAAAGATGTCATATTCCATTTCCTTAGTAATCCAACCTGCCCTTTTGTCATTTATGTCTTTGCTGAGCAAAAAATCCTTCACTGTAGGATGAGAAACCATGAGCTGAATTTTATTTTTAGAAAGCATGAGCCTGAATTTCTTAAGGCTTCTTATAACAGCTAGTACATGTTTCTCTACAAATGAATACCTAGTTTCATAATCATGCAAAATCTGACTAAAGAAAGCAATTGGCTATTCTTGGCCTTCATCATTTTGCTGGCACAACATTGTAGAAATAATATCCTCACTCCCAAAAGAATATAGAATAAAATATTTCTTAAAATTAGGATTAATGAGAGTAGGGGCTGCTACAATTCCCTCTTTAATCTCTTCAAAATTGTTCTTACTTTCTTTAGTACACTAAAAAGGTATATTTTTCTTAAGCATGGTTGTTAAAGCTTTCATTAAAGTTGCAATATTAGGAATAAACCTTATGATAAAGTTAATCCTACCAATAAAACTTTGAAGTCCTTTTTTATGTGCTAGTAATGGCAATGCAAGTATGGTTGTGATCCGTTTAGGGTCTATGCTAATACCATGTTTATAAATAGTATATCCCAGCAATTTGCCTTCATGGACAACAAATGTGCTCTTTTTGGGATTCAATGGAATGTCATACTCCCTGCATCTTTCAAAAATATGTCTGAGATGGTCAAGATGTTGATCATCATTATTAGAAAAAAATTGTTACATCATCTAAATAGATCAAAATAAATTTATTAATTAGGCCATGAAATGCCATGTCCATTGCACGATGAAATGTTGCCCCTGCATTGGACAATCCAAATAGAATCTTATTATAAGCCATTGTACCCCACTTGGTGGTAAATGTAGTTTTGTATTGGTCTTCTTATTTGACCAAAATTTGGTTATATCCAGAATAACCATCAAGTAATGAGAACCTTTCTAAACCCGAAACAACCTACAAAATTTGTTCCATTGAGGGCAGCGGATAATGATCCTTCAAAGAGGCCCTGTTTAAGTCTCTAAAATCAACACATAACCTAAGTTCGCCATTCTTCTTCCTAACAGGAACTAGATTGGAGACTCAAAATGTGTGCTTTATGGGAAAAACGATGTTTCCTTAAACAAGCTTATCCAATTCAGTTTTCATAAGATGTTCTAGTTTTGGATTTAAAGGCCTTTGTTTTTGCCTTACTAGTTTTGAATTCTCAACCAGCTCAATGGTATGCTGAGATAAGTGAGGATCAAAACCTTTAAGATCTTCATATCTCCAAGAAAAAATATCATTAAATTCTTGACAAAGAAGTACGAAAGCATGTCTTTCTTCAGGAGTACATACATTGCCAATTTTTAGCAGCTTGTGTTTGAAAATCTGAATTGATTCATAGTGTTCCTCCTTTATGAACAAGCTGCCTTTATCTTTTCTGACCTAATCATCTGTGTTAAAAATGTTCTCAAGGGTTACCAAACCTTTCGGTAGCTTATTAATATTCAATTGTAGGAACATATTCTCATATTGCTGATTGAATTTAAGCTGATTTCCAACAGAAAACTCAACCTCCTCAATCAGAAAATTTGAAATTTTCTTATTTGATTTAAAAACCTACCAATTAACATTGTTATCTAGGACTGAAGGTCTAACATAAATTTTTACATAATTTTGTCTTTTCACATTTTTAAGCTCTTTTAGAAATTCAAATTGTGTACCCAGGGTTGCAAGCCTATCTACTTCCTTATTTTGACTCATGGGTATGGACAACAGATTAAATGCATCGAAGTCTTCAATTAAATCCCAAATTATATGTTTATACAACTTTAAAACATCATTTTTGGTGACATGAATATTCCTTACTTGATTGACAACTAATTCATTGTTACTGAATACTTGCAAGCACTTAACATTTCTCTTTCTAGCCCACTCTAGTGCATGTGCAGCTGAAAGAAAATCTAAAAGCAAAGTAATATTTCATACCTTCAGGTGATAAGAGAATAGCACCACCTCCAAAACCATTTTTACCTCTTGAACCATCAAAATAAAGCTACCAAACCTGATTTTTCTGCTGTTCTGACTGTTGGTCCAACAGAATGTCATTTTTTCAAGCTTAGGAATAACAACATCCTCTTCATGAATCATATAAACACCAAGACCTATTTCATCCATGTTGATGAAAGGATCTTCTATAGTATTATGGGTTTCCCACTCATCCAAATTCACATTAGGTATGCCTTGAATAGGTATATCTAGATCTTGAATAGGTGGTAACTCCTCATGGTCTCTGATAGCAAGATCTGCATTTATAGGATTTGGGGTATATGGTTCTAAGTGGCAAGTAGCTTGAGGTTCTGATTTAATGGCTACCTTAGTGACATATCGGGTTATGAAGAACAAGGGTGACCAATTAGTAGAACGAAATCCTCCTAATTTTGTTGTGAAATCTCTAGATAGGCAAATAGAAAAGTGTTGAGGTAAGTCAACTATGTACATGTCCTGAGGTATTACAAAATTACGACAAGCATGCAAGGTCAAATCAAGATCTTTGACCACTCCAACTGACTTGACTATTGTTCCATCTAACTGTACAACTCTTCTAGAAACAAGCTCATATATGAGACCGAGTTTATCTGCAAGGTCTTTGAGCATAATTGAACTACTAGCTCCTGAGTCTATCAAGAAATTATGGACTAGATGGTTTCCAATTATCTATGTTACAAAAAATAGAGGAGGCTTTACTGTTTGGATTGGCTGAGTATTCTTGACTGGGATATTATTAGCTAATGCAACATTGGGTTGATCTTTTTGAGGCTCATTGGTCAAGGAAAGATTATCTAATTTTTCTCCTAGCAATTCTTTTTGCCTAGGAATTTGAAATGCATCAATCATTGTCATGGAAACAGTGTTTTTTTCCATAGATTCAACAATATTAAAAGGAACACCACTAACCTTTTTCTATACCTTTGGAACAACAGGCTATTATTGAGCTGGTTTTGACTGAAATTGAACTTTCTATTGTTGTTTAGGTGTTGCAGGTTGTCCTCTTGGTAAAATTTGCACATTTTGGACATGTGGAGGTATCCTAGCACCTTGTTGGCTTGTAGAAGCTTGTTGTTTTAGCTTGTCTTGCTGTTGTTTGGACTTATCTTGTTGCTGCCCATTATTTATAGCTTGTTGTTGATGATTTGCAGCTTGTTGTCCTATATCAATAGCACACTTTTTTGACCTTATATTAGCTACAATAGGTGAAAAGGGTCTATTTTG
Organism: Cryptomeria japonica; assembly: GCF_030272615.1. Lineage (NCBI taxonomy): Eukaryota > Viridiplantae > Streptophyta > Pinopsida > Cupressales > Cupressaceae > Cryptomeria > Cryptomeria japonica. The sequence goes on from NC_081406.1 coordinate 351,025,088, forward strand.
AACTTGTGGATGATTAACTCCACAAAATTCCTCACCCTACCAATTTAACATAGCCACCTCAAGACATTCTGGTTCCTCATTTGTACTTGCATCCTGATAAGACATGTTATTTTGTACCATCAAGGCTTGTGATTGAGTATTCATTGCATTTAGACATGATGCTTAATTATCAGGTTGTTGGCACGAAAAGCACCAATCTTGTGACATGTTGTTTTGTACAATTTCTTTCGAATTGCTGGTAGTATTCTAATTATACTACTAGTTTTGCTTGTTGCTGTAGTTCCTCCTTTAATTATAAGGGTCAACTTGGTAATTGGGCCTATTGGGCTCATAAGGAGCTTGATATGGGGCTTGATACCTCTGATTTTAGGTCTAAGTTTTCTTGAGACTCACCAATTCATTGTTAGAAATTTTCATAGTCTGTTGAATTTGGTGAGTCTCCTCAACATTCTTTATAAACATATTTTTTAACTCTTGTATTTGCTTTGAGGGGTCTGAAACAACACTATTTTGAGCATAATTATGAAAACCTAGTGCTGGAACAATGGGTATTGCAGCTATAGTGGGTACTTGCAAAGGTATTAAAGGCTGAATATCAGGAAAATAGGTGTAAGAGGCCTAGGAGCAATTTTACCAGCTTGTATAAGGCTATTTTATGCTCTAATTGATACATCATAAGCTATTGGTAATGTAATCATAACAACAATATCATTGTTTAAAGCTCTCAAATACTATAAAAATGCATGTTCAGGAGAGGGTTTTAATGTTGTAGTAATTCTATTCTAGGCTTGCTCAAAATGGTAGTTGAAATCAGTCATCTGTTCTTGTAGAGCCCTCTTGATAGTGGTCATTTGCTCAACCAATGATAGGTGATCTGACTTATCCACAAACTGCTTTGTCATCTTATCACCCAAATCATCCCAATCACCAACTGAATTAATTAGCAAACCTCTGAACCATTGGAGTGCTTTGTCTTCGAATGATGTTGTCAATAGCCTAAGTGCCATGTTCTCTTGGGTTATATGGTGAACTGCACATAGAGATGCAACATCCCTTATGTGCTCAATGGGTGTGACATGGTCTTCACTAGTGAAAATAGGAAGACTTTTTAGAGCTTCTCCTGGTATGGGATCATGTTGGGTCAGATTCAAAGGGTTGCCTCCATTAAAGGGTACAAAAATATGTGCTCTTGGTATGGCCATTAAAAATACTAGAGGGTTTACTGGTGGATTAACCAGGAGATTCTGGGTAATCAATGGCTGAACTGGGGTTGTTACAAAAAGAGCATTTATACGGATAGCAAAATTAGGCTGAGAACTAGGCAAAGGAGAGGAATTAGACAAAAAATCAAAATTTGGGTTTTCAACTACTGAATTTGCTTCTTTCTCCATCTTTTTTGCTATCTTTGACCTCCTATGTGATAGTGGTACATCAGTTTGCTTAACCGGATCCAAACTCTGTCTGGTTTGATATTTTCTCATATGTTATTAAGACCCGTTCTACATATAAAACTAGAAAATAGAGTCGCCAAGTACTTAGAAAAATAACCTTAAAAGGCTATAATATTGTTGTCAATATCAAAACAATGACAAAAATGGAGCTTTTTTGAGCTGTAACAGCTTAAACGTGTCCCACCGGGCGTGCCAAAAATTATTGTTATGAAGGATTGTACTCGTGATGCTAAGTGCAAAACCAAGCAATCCTATGAAACATGGAAACACCTTCGAGCCTGTGGGTTGCTCAAAGTGAAGGTGAATCTCCAGGTTATGGGCCGACTTCCCTTGAATTCCTCCTAAAACTAAATGACTGATGTAGAAAAGAGAGAAATAATCTGAAAATTACTAAAATTTGCAACTAAACTAGAAGGCAATATACTAAAATGATAATGATAATAGCCTAAGAACCCACAAAAATATGACAAAACTTCGCCCACACAAAATAATTGTACTCTTCAACCACATATATATTTCCTAGGAAGGCTAAGGGAATCATAAACTTAGAAGGAAAACTAGTTTCACAACCAAATTGATAATTATCTCTTTGACACAACCTAAAACTTATGGTTATACAAAAAGAAGAGAATACATGCACATAAAATAGATTGAAATTCAAAGGTTTCTAGATCAAAACACAGTAAATCTCTGTCAAATCTACAAATGAACATGCACAATTACCAAGGCAGACATGTGAAACTCTGTAATATCAAAGGAATACTGTTATATAAAACTGAAAAAGCTAAAGTGCTGAGATACAATGTTTTTTTGCAAAAATGCGTATGCAAAAAAGAAAGAACTAGGGAGAAAAAAGGAGAATAGAATAATATATAGAACTATGATGTGGGGAAAAGTAAATGATGGAGAGATCAAGAGGAAAGATTTTCTTCTATCTGAGGAGAGATGAAAGTTTCACTGTGGATTTCCCTTCAAACACTTTATCCACATTACATTAAAAGAGGAGGGAAATTCACTAGTTCCAATCTCTTAGAGAAGAGATTGAATACTAAATGAATTGATAATGGTGTTAGAATGAGAAGCTAATCCCTCTTTTAGAATGGAAGATGGTTGAATTGTGTTCTTTGAGACTATGTGTAAAAGTAGCAAAGAACTAATTATAACTTGAAATAGAAGTGTGGGATGAAGCTGTGCACCAAGATCTGGCTATAATATGTTGAGATGAAGTTGCTCTGTGAATTTGAGGAAAAGTTGTCAGGACTGTGCTAAAAGTGCACAAGGTCCTCCGAAAAATCCGTGAAACGAAAAGGTTTTTTCTGCCTCTACCAATGGAGTCTGAATCTGCAAACATAGCTGCACACCTGCAACCTACACAAAAAAGAGAGTGAAAGGGGTTGGGATTTGGGATTTTCCTTCAAGTCAACCCCAGTTTTGGAATTAACCAAATGATGAAAGAAAGTACTTGCAAGTAAATGTAACTGAAAGACTGAAATCTAATCACCTCAAGGGAGGTTGTAGATAGAATTTCTTGTATAGAATTGAATGTTGAAAGGGATCTCCTCTTCAATGGTTGAATCCTTGACTTGAATGCAACACCTAGCCTTGAAGGGAGACTTGAGAAGGCTCAATTCTTGAAAGGAATTCTTGAATGCTTGAACTCATGCCAATTTTTCACCTTATCCCACCTTTATGCAGATGGGAGGGCAAATGTGACTTATATATTTGTCAATTAGGGTTAATTGACTATTTTTTTTCATTGGCTGAAATAGGGAAAATTTTCTCTCTTTAATTGCATAGACCAATGCAAAGGTAGGAGAGAGGGGCCCCCAAAATAGGACAGGGACAAGGGCGCCATGCCCTATCACGCCCCTATCCTAGGAGTAACAGGAGCCCCACGCCCTTGTCTTGCCCTTGACTCAGGACATGAAACAAGTTCAGGCAGTGTAGAGGGTAGAAAAAGTGCAGTTTCTGAGGATGAGAAAGTTTCGAGTCTCCGATTAGGCTTGGGGATTCAAATCACCAATGTGAAGACCCTAATGTGGTCACAAATTGTAGGGGTTGCAATTTCATGACACTACATTTAGCCCACACTTTAGCGAGAGTATAAGCATATGCCAATATTGTCGGTAAACTACAAGGAAACAAGATTGAAAGACTTATACCATGCCAAGGAGGCAAGATGCACTAAGCCCCCAGTGGACTAATGATCTTACAACATCGATTGACAAAGTAAAAGGGAAGGTCAAGAAGGGAAAACCATGACTGCAAGTAGCAAGGTTCCCCTCACTATGAGTCATGAAAAAATACCAAAATTATAGAGCAAAGCCAAGTTCACTAAATAACTTTAAGTATCAAGAAGGAAAATATGAGCGGAGTGTATGCCCCCACGTTAAAGTAATCGTGTATGCCTTATCGAGAGTGATTGCTTTAAGGTAGGATACACCCAAGAGAGAGGAACGAAAGGGAGCATGTTATTGCAAGGATTTATCCCCCAGTTGAGGAATAAAACCAAGGATAATGAACACAAAAGATATGGTAGTTTCACTTTCCTCGGGGTCAACATGCTATATGATAACCTATGTATATCATATATGTATGTGCATATAATAATTGTCATTCCCCCAAAAAAAGACACTACCTTGAAAGAAAGGGAATAGAGGATGTCTTTCTGAGTCAACATGAAAGAGACAAAAAGAGATCTCAATGCTTTGTATCATCCTCAAGTAGACATCAAGGGAAAAATAGAAGAATAGGGATACACATAGAAGAATAGTCACAAAAAGAGCAAGATAGGATAGAAGGAGAAGATCTTCAGTGCTAATATTGCTAATCTAGCATGACATTTGCCTCCTGATCTTGTTGATCACTATTTTGGGAAGGTGAGTAACATACCAGAGGAGTGACATCAAGCAAATCAAATGGAGGTAACACAACATTCAAACAAGAACTATGCTTATGTGCTAAGTCACTTTGTTCGATTCTAGGAGCTAGGATTAGGGTTTTTGAAAATTCAGTTGATAAATGTTTGCCCACATCAATATATTCATAGTCACTATCAGAAGCATTAGGAGTTGTATTGCCATCATGAATAACATTTTCACTCATTTCTTCATTAAGATTTACAGAAAGAGGAGCACGAACACGAATAGGAGTAAAACCATCACATGTTTTTGAAACTTATGATTTGGAGACGTAGGTTCAACATAATTCTTAGGAGAAAAGGGAATCATGTCAACTATTGGAGTCTTGGGGGATTGAATAGTTTGAAGAACATATTCATGAGCTCAAGCATGATGTCTTCGTCAGCGGTCTCTTGCACAACAATTTTGTCGAGTCTTAGCAGAAGACTGAGAAGAAGGAGGAACATTTGTTGGAGGAGGAATATTCTCCACTTTGATAGTTGAAGGTTTAGGTTGAGGTCTTTTAGGCTAGCTAAGAGGAGAGGCAGGCCTCTTCTCTCTATAAGAGGAAGGAGCTAGAATTTCACCATATAAAGGAGGAATATTAGGTGTAGGAAGGAGACTGGGTCCATCATGGGGAGATGGTACAAGTATAACCTTAGAAGAAATATTGTTGCTCTTTTGAGGAGAAGGCATAGTTACATCCATATGAATAGGTTGAGCATCTTCCTTAGAAGGAAGATTATTCCTATCTGTTAGGGGAAGGATTTCATCTTCAAGAAGGATGTGGATATCAATTGTTGGGGATCTAGGTTGACTTAAGGATAAGATCATATCTTTCTTCCTTTTTTTATAAAATTGGAAAAGAGCATCTCTCCTTTGTGGAAGAGAGTGGAATCACCTATTCCAAAAGAGATCAATAGGAACACCTGGGCTTCTTTCGGATGGTCGAAATAAACTTTGGTTAATAGTTATGATTTCTCCATTGTGGGGAAATTTCAAACACTTATGAATTGGAGAAACAATAGTGTTCATGGAAGATAACCAAGGGTAGCCCAGCTTCACATGGAATTGCTCAGAAGAAGGAATGATAATGAATTTGATATCCATAGATTTAGTGTGAACTTCAACAAGAAGGGTGATAGAACCAATGGCAGGACAAGAGAATCCATCAAATAACTTCACAACCATATTAGTGTCATCATAGATCAGTTTATGTAATCATAAAGTGAAAAGATACTCCTCAGTGATGACATTAACCATGCAAGAGGGATCAACAAGAGCACCATGACAAGGTATGTCCTTAGCCTTTGCAACTATGTATAAAGGGCCATCAGGTGCTCTAATGGTCTTACTAGGGTCAAATGTAATACAAGGGTCCTTAGGTGTCTCTTGTTTCTCTACCATATTCACTAAATTCAAAGTTGTGGTAGGAAGATCAGAGGGAGAGAAAGAGGTATGGTCAGTCTCAATCACATTAGAGGTATGAGAAGGCAAAGGATCAATAAAAATATTAAGATTTTGATTAGGAGGAGCTACTGATTTATTTCCCTTGTCATTCACACCTGTCACAAATATAGTATTATTATCAATCAAATCTTAAATCTTACTTTTCAATGCAAAACACTTCTCAGTATCATGAACAAGCTGACGATAAAATTGACAAAAGGAATTGTTATCAGAATAAGGGGATGCAAGCCTAGATGGGTCAACTAGTTTAATAGGAGGAAGTTTGATAACATTTCTTTGTAACAATTGAGACATAATACTATGTAAAGAATCGTTCAAAGGAGTAAATTATCTTTCTTTCTTAAAGAATTTAGAAATAGGAGGCACACTTGTTGTAGTATTCACATTGTTGTTGTTGATTGTATCATTGAACTTGATGAAGATTTTTGTTGGTGTGAAATTTTCAAACGGTTGTTGAACACTCTCCCCCTTATCACTCGGAGCCATAGGAGTAGATTGCTCCATTTGACTCACAACAAATTGATAATTGTGGAGTGTTGCGCACAACTATGGAAAGGAAGTAAACTCAGACAAAAGAAGTTTTTCCCTAATATTTTTTTGCAAATTAGAAATGAAAATTCTTTGAATATCATTATCTGGTATAGGAAAATAAATTTGAGAACACAAATGCTTATATCTACCAATGAAATCAGACACTTTTTCTTTAACACCTTGTTTACAATGCATTAAATCATTAAAAGTGATTGCAGGACCAATGTTGTTTTGAAATTTTTGAATAAAATTATTTGCTAATTGTTGAAAAGAAGTGATAGAATAAGAAGGCAAAGAGAAATACCATTGTAAAGCCTTATCTCTTAGTGTTCTTGTAAACAGTTTTGCAAGCAATCTTTGATCATAAGAAAAACCAATAGACAAGGTTTGAAATGTTTTAACATGCATGAGAGGATCACCTTTTCCATTATAGAGTTCCAATTGAGGGACCTCAACATGCTTAGGTTGGACAACTTTAAAAATATCAAGGGAAAGTGGGCTCGCCACATTAAATGTGGGCACACTAAACTTGGATTGACTCATGGAAGCAATTTGTTGTTGTAAGGAAGACACAGTTTGAGCAAGATTGTTAATGGTCACTTTGGTATAAGAATTGAAGTTAGACATGGTTGATTGAGAAGGTGGTGTAATGTTATTGAAGGAGGGAATGGATTGAGAATCAGGTGGTGAGACATTATGATAAGTGGGCATAGGTGATGATTGAGTAGGAAAAGGGACACTTAAAGGAGGAATAAAATTGTTGAATGAACTGCCCCTTTGTGTCACATTGATTGGTTGAGGGATAACAAGAATACTTATTGAAGACATAGGTAAAGATGAAGGATTAAATGAAGAAGAGGGATTTCCCCCATGACTAATGGTTGTAGGAATGACATTTTGAGTTGAAGTAGCCATGATATTTGAAGTGAAAGTAGGAATACTAGCCATTCGAGTGGTCAAAGGAAAAGAAGAATTGATTTGATTTGAAGGTTGTGAATAACCTAGGTTTTCGGCACAACTCTTCATAGGCATGATATTGGAATCAACAATATGAGCAATGCCACATAGTATATCAAAATTTTATTCTTATCACTTTGAATCATGTGTTTAAGGCTTTCAATTAATGGAAGAGATTCACTATTAGGGTACTCTTGGGACATCTGTTGTTGAAAGTTATCAAATTGATTGTCCAATTTTGAAAATTGATCTATGGAAACTCTAGTCAAAGCTTCTTCGTGTTCATCATGGGATTCATTAATTGGATATATAGGGACATGATTAGGATTGGAAGAATTAACATGGTCCTCATTAAAGAAATCACCCAAATTAGGCTCCATCTCCTCGGTAATTAAACCTTGGGAAGCCTTAATTCTAATGCTTCATCTAACGGGGAAAGTGTAGGTAAGACTACTAGTGGTGAAACTCATGCACTAGAAGGAAATTTTGAAATTATAACTTTTGAATTATAGGAACAAAGTGCACAAAAATTGAATAATGCAAAATTTGGGAAATAATGATTAAACAATTTGAACTTTGTTGAAAGAAGAAAATGACACAATTTCCAAAAATAATTTTATGATAAATGAAAGGAAACTAGAATTTAAAATTAGGGCCAATGGGATACCTCTTAATTTTAAAATCAAAAATTTTAAAATCAGGGCAGATTATAATTAACCACTTAAAAAAAAAATCTTGAAATTGGAAATGTTGAATTTTGAAGGTATTTTTTATTTTAGAGGGATAAAAATTTGACAAAATTAGCCAATTTTCTAGATTTAAGCTATTAAATATGGTAATAACAATCTCCCAAAATTTTGGGAAAAAAGTCAAGGACCGTGTTGAAAGTGCACATGGTTCAACCAACTTTTTTCAAAATTTTTAGGAATGAAAGTTACGATGATTTTAAAGCTAACCCCTCAAAAATGGTGGATTTTACGATCTGTAGATAGGAAAAATTAAGGTTTGAATGTGAAAAAAGGACCCTATTAGGGTGTGGAGAAAAAGAGGAATTGAATTGCAAATTTGAAAAGGGTCAAACCTAATGGATAGGGACACCTTGAAAAATGTTTAGAAAACTAGAATTGACTGAAATTGATTGAAATTTGTACAAAATCCAATTAAATCTAAAAATTAGGGTTTTAGGACCTAACCACTTAATTTTTGAAATTTTGAATTTTGAAAAAGGAGGGAAATTGAAAATTTGAATTTTAGGAAAGAGGATAAGTCTGAAAATAGTCACAAATCTGAAAATTCAATGGAAATTCAATTTTTGCACAATTTCAAGATGATTTTTCACAATTAGGGTTTTGACAATTAACCTCTTAATTTTGTGAATTTGATTTGCAAATTGAACAAGACAATGAAGAAATTGAATTTGACAAATAAAGTAATTTTCAGATGTAAAATAATAGCAAGCAATTTTTACAAAACACAAGTTCAATTTTAATTTTAAAAACTAGGGTTTTGAATGAATTAACCACTAAGTTTGCAGAAAAATTAAACTTGTAAATGAAAAGTATGCAATGATTTTTAGAATAAAGCATGTAAGACATTGGGTTCACCAAAATATGATGTGGGGAAAAGTGAATGATGGAGAGATCAAGAGGAAATCTTTTCTTCCCTTTGAGGAGAGATGAAAGTTTCACTGCGGATTTCCCTTCAAACACTTTATCCACATTACATTAAAAAAGGGTGGAAATTCACTAGATCCAATCTCTTAGAAAAGAGATTGAATACTAAATGAATTGATAATGGTGTTAGAATGACAAGCTAACCCCTCTTTTAGAATGGGAGATGGTTGAATTATGTTCTTTGAGACTAAGTGTAAAAGTAGCAAAGAACTGATTATAACTTGAAATAGAAGCGTGGGATGAAGTTGTGCACCTGGATCTGACTATAATATGTCGAGCCGAAGCTTACTTGTGAATTTGATGAAAAGTTGTCGGGACTGTGCTGAAAGTGCACATGGTCCTCCAAAAATCTATCAAACAAAAAGGGTTTTTCCATCTCTGCTAATGGATTCTGAAGCTGCAAACACAACTACGCACTTGCAACCTACACACAAAAAAGAGAGGAAAAGGGGTTGGGATTGGGGGTTTGCCTTCAGGTCAAACCCCAGTTTTGGAATTAACCAAATGATGAAAGAAAGTACTTGCAAGTAAATTTAATTGGAAGACTGAAATGTAATTCACCTCAAGTGAGGTTGTAGATAGAATTGCTTGTATGGAATTGAATGTTGAAAGGGATCTCCTCTTCAATGGTTGAATCATTGACTTGAATGTAACACCTAGCCTTAAAGGGATACTTGAGAATGATCAATGCTTGAAAGGAATGCTTGAATGCTTGAACTCATGCCAATTTTTCACCTTATCCCACCTTTATGCAAATGGGAGGGTAAATGCAACTTATATATTCATCAATTCGGGTCAATTGACTATTGTTTCATCATAGGTTGACATAGGGAAAGTTTTCTCGCTTTAATTGCAAAGACCAATGCAAAGATAGGATAGAGGGGGCCCCAAAATAGGGTAGGGACAAGGGCATCATACCCCTATCATGTGCTTGATTTAGGATCGGAAGTAGGTTCAAGCAGTGCGGAGGGTAGAAAAAGTACAGTTTCTGAGGATGAGCAAGTCTCAGGTCTCCGATCAGGCTTGGGGATTCAAATCACCAACGTGAATACCCTAATATGGTCGCAAATTGTAGGGGTCACAATTTCATGACACTACAAGAACCTATGAAGAATATCTCCTCCAAAACCCTAGAATAGAAAAAGTTGCATGAGAAAAATCCTTGGGCGAATTTGCCCAAAATAGAATTAAAAACTCATGCATAAGCTTGCCAAAAATAGCCTCAAATGCTCAAAATAGGACCCCAACTGATATTGTATGAAAAAGACCCCCTGTGCTAAAAATAAAACTGTCAATCTACTGCCAAAAATAGATCCTTTGAAGAAGAGACACTTACTATCCAAAATTGCATGCTCTGCTGCTAAAAATAGAGCTGAGAAAAAACAAAAATCTTCCCCCTGAAAAACTGCACTGCTATTCTACCAAAAATAGTTGTAAAAAAGCAATCTCTCTCTTTGAAATTGTGCATGCTGCTAATAGCTCCCAAGTGCATCTATTAATTAATTATTTCATTTAAATAAATAAAAAATTTCTTTTTTAGTTTTACATATACTTTAATTTATGTAAATGGAATAATTAATTATTCAATTACTATATTTTTATTTATTAATATGGTATATATATTATATATTTATTTATTTAAAAAAAACCATTATTAATAATTAAATATTATAATTAATAATAAAAGTAATTTGCACTTAAACTAAGAATAAAGGGTTTTAAGCCCCACGACTAGCATGTTATTAGGACTTCAAGTCCTTGTGGGTGATAACTTGACCACATTACAAAAATAATAGACAACAAAATAAAAGAATTAAAGCCCATAATAAATTCGCATGGATTAGGGCATGCAGTGGAAAAGGCACTTAAAAAATTGCAAAACCCTAATATCACTTTATTTTGCATTTTGTGTCTTCATGGGGAAGACTCTCACTGTTGGCCATCATGCATGGATGAACTAGTGTTTTGATCTGGAGCTTGAATCCAAGCCTATTCTGCATGTATTTCAAATAGGAACTTTAAGGAATAATCCTTAATGTGGTATGTAGCTTTATCTTCTGATTTGTGTTGTTTTTTCTGGGATATAAATCATGTTCTTTGTTCAGGATATCTCAGTCAGGGCTTGATCTGCTCATTTTACTTCCTGGAATCACTACTCTATATAACCTGATGGTTTTGATGGTACTCTTTGTTTTATTGATATATCATGTTATAAAATATATAGTGACTTCTTTGTTACTACTTATTAAGTTGCCATTAGTTTTATATCCAAAGTCATTCTATATACTCTAGTCGATTACCTCTACCGAAACATTCAGTTGGTATGCACAGAACAGTCGATTAAAGAAGAAAGTATTCACAGAGCCTAGTATACACTGAGCTGTCTACCGAGTAACATTCCATGTCTACTGAGTAGCAACAATGATACACTGAGTTGATATACACCGAGTGAAATGTTTTACCAGATTAATTGAACCTAGACACACATGTGGAAGCGTGTTAGAAGACTGAGGAACAAAGAACCGTTATCACATTGGAAACTGCACTTAAGGATTATGTATGATTTTGAGGTCATCTAACCAATGAAATATTTTGTATGGTTATTCATTCGATAAATCATGTTTGTAAGTGAAGCAATGAATCAGATCACTGACATAAGAGATCTATTTATACAACATGGATTGAGATCAGATGATATAGGAAATAGTGACAGAGAGAGATATAGAGGTGTATGAAGCAAGACATGTGTGATACATAAGAAAGCATTGAGTGTTATGACTATTACAAAGAGAAGGAGTTCATCGAGAAGGATTTCATAGAATAGTCAAATAACAAAGTAAATAGAAGGGTTTACCGAGTTACTTTATGGGTTACTGAGGTATGCTATAAGCAAGGTAATCTCATTTTGAGCACATAGAATCTGCTATAACATTTCAGATGTAAAGTTGCAGATATTTGTAATGAATTATTGTAATATTTTGAATTTGTAAGAGAAACCTTTAATAGGGTAAAAGACTCTAACAAAGTCTATAAATTGTAAAGCCTTTAACCAGGTGCAACATTTAGAATAAGTGTTGTAAAATCCTTTAGCAAGGTAGATCTAAATATCTTAATACTCCTAACAGGGTAAGCTATTAGAAATAGCTGAACATGTAGCTCTAACCGAGCACTCTTTATTATTGCAGTAGTGAAGTTGTGGGTGCCATCCCTACTGCAGTTTTTCTCTCTAACCAAGAGTTTCTGCATAACCAAAATATGTGAGCTATGGAGTGAATCATGTATGATTGTTATCTATTTGTTTTAGCTTTATGTTATGTTACAACAAATTTTGGTTTATGCATAACAGTAAGATATTGTTGTTAAAAGGTTTTGAAGTATAGATTGGGCCTAACAATTGGTATCAGAGCTTGAGCCTTGGAAAAGGGTTTAACAACCTAAAGAGAAAGATCTTATCAATGGAAGGTTATAAACAATCTCAGAGAATTGTGTATCTACAAGAAGAGTTGGATCATGCTAATCAAGTGATTGCAGACATGCAAAGACAAATGCAAAAATCATTGAAAGTGAGAAGAAGATTATCTGATGATTTATAGGACTCTCAAGAGCTAGTGGAACAAATTGAAACATCATCTAAGAACAGTATATTTGAAAAAACTGAAGAGATGATTGGACGACTAAAAGAAAAGAACAAAGCACTGACTGATCAGCTAAAAGCAATGAAAAGAGGACATGAACATTTCAGCACACAGATGACTGAAAATCTTGATGCATTGAGGACAACTAAAGATAAAGTAAGAGATCTAGAAAGAGAAAAACAACAGCTTGAAGCATTAGTATCTGAAAAGAATGATGAAATCACAAGGTTGATTGGGATTCAACAAAATTTGTCAGATCAATTGGGTTATGCACATCATGAAGCAAATCTGAAGGATAATGAAAATCAAGCATTGAAACTTGAAGTATCAAGGTTGACCGATGAACTTGAAACTGAAAAAAAATCCAAGGAAACACTAAAAAGGATTTATGAAGCATAAAAGATGCTGGATGAGCAACTGAATACAAGGAGACCCAAAAAAGATGCATGACTTGGTTACAAAGGAAAAGACTCTACCAAGAAGGGAATTCATACTACCAAGAGAGGAGAATCATCAAAGCAAGCTAGAAATAAGAAGAACATCAAAGGAAAGAAGCCTATTTGCAACTACTGTGGAAATCAAGGTCATACTGCTAACTTGTGCCAAATCAGAAAAGGTAAGCAACCGAATGTCACTAAGTCTAATGGTTATTGTTACAATTACAATAAATATGGTCACACATCTAATCAATGTAGGACAAAGACTGTTAACAATTATTAGAAGGAAAAAGTCAAAGGGGTTTGTAAAAACTGCAATAGATATGGACATAGTACCGAGAAGTGTTGGCTTAAGCAGAACAACTATATGTGGTCTACACACTGAGAAAATGCTAGAGGTTACCAAACTCACACAGATCCTTACCAACAATATTCTGTAGTACCATGGGATTACAATACAAGGATATGGTGTGAATTTTGTGGAAGATATGGACATATAAGTGCCAACTTCTTTATAAGGTTTGGGATGAACAACCAAAGATCATGGAGAAATCCTAGTATGGCATGTTTTCATTGTCACAAAATTGGACACTTGGCTAGAGATTGTAGAGATCAACCTAGAGGAGATATTGAAGAAATAAAAGGCAAATTACAGATAATTTGGAAAAAGAAGGATATTGTGTCAAATGAAGAAAGCACCTTACCTACCAAGTTAGGTGCACCTATTCCAAATTAATTGGTAAAGGTATGAAGGGACTGCATTCTTTCAAAGGTTAAATCTTAACAGTTCCTATTTTATCATGCACTTAATTCAAAATCTGCATAGTTAAAGATGCATTAGAAAATTTGAAATTCTATCAAGTCTTTTGGAAGCTTGTCTAGTCGGTGAATATAGAAAGACTGGCTACTCGGTAAAAGAAAAAATTGGTTTAAGGGAACCGTGCATTTAATGTCTTTTGACCTAACTGCATGAAGCTTGATAAGGTATATTGTGTACTTAAAGCTATTGCGTGTCATTTTTTCACTCACCAAGTTTCAAGAAAGCAGAGCAAAGCAAATCAAAGGTGATCAAACCACCTCCCAAGCAAATTCAAAGGTATTTACATCAATCACAACACATTATCAAGATAGTTTACTGATCATATCAAGTTGTTATTATTTTCTAAGTAGAAAGTGTCTGCCGTTTGAAAGTCTTCAAACCTTAGGGATCTTTTGTTAGTATTTATCTGAAAACTACAATGGCACCTAAGATCCAGAATCCCATTGTTGTTGAGAACATCGAAAAGCCCTCACTGAAATACTCTTTAACTCCCAAAATTGCATCTGAACCAGATGACAAAACTGCATTTTCACTCATTCCGGATAGAGTTTTATTAGCTGAGGATGTGAGATTCTTCACTAAGTGTCGAGTTGAAGAACTAGGTCATGTTGAAATCAAAGACACATATGATGAACTGTGTACCAATGGTAAAATGGATAGCAAATATGAACACATCAAAATCAAGGGATTGACCGAAGCCCTAACCTATCCCCGTGTATTCAAACCCCAATGGGTCAAGTTTGTTCTAAGCAGAGTTCATGATGACTTCATGTGGCTAGGAGAGCAACCTTTTAAGATCACCAAGGAAATCATTCATTTGATCACCGGTTACGCTATTTATGATCATGCCCGAGCTCAGAAAATGATATCACAGAAGGAATTGATCAGTTTAACTAGAGTAGAACCTGATTGCAGAGGACTGAAATTGAACAATGTAACACATGCAGAGCTAAAGTTTTCCATTAGAGTAATAGGTTATTGTTTCTTCCAATCAGCAAGGGAAAATAGTGTACCCTGTGCAGCAGTAGACTTAGCTTATAAAATTGTGAAGAAAGGAATGAAAATTGATTTATGTGAGGTATTAATGAAAAACCTATTTGAGAATCTCAATACCATAAGGAAGCCAAAGAAGAACAGCTCGGTGAACACACTAAAGTTTGGATCACTGTTAATATGCATGTTTTTTTATTTTGAGAAATTCTTTCCATCAGTCGGTAAAGTTGTTTGGGAGCTACACCGACCAATCACCCATCAAATCAATGACTTCATCAAGAAGCTAGGTGATAATTTTAATGATATTATGGATGATTACTTTATCAAGTTTCAGGAGAAGATGCATAACAAGTACCGAATTCCACCCCAGCTAGTGGAGAAATACAAGGATGACATATGTTTTGAAGTGGACACTGATTACTGCTATGTTAATGTTGTGGAACCAAGAACCCAATCTTTATCACCTATGGGTTATGAGATTGATTTTGACATCACACAACAGTAGATAGATGCTTTTCTAACATCACCAAGGCATGCTACCAAGCTGAGGTATGGAACATATGAAGAAGTGAAGGAAAAAGTAAAAATGAGCATTGTAGTACCCAAGGCTACAAGGAAGGCAACAAAGATGATTAAGACATTAACAAAGAAATTTGGAGAAGGTTCTTCCTCTACACCTATCAAGGGCACTATAGTAATCACCGAAGAGGAATCAAAAGCCCAAGAGGCAGCTATAACACTGAGCACCAAATTGCCTAAATGAAAAGTGTTGAAAAGAAAGAAATAGGATACATCAAAAGTATCACCGACTCCTCCAGCAAAGCGACCTAACACAAGAGCATCTACAGCATCACCGAGTAAGAAAACAAAGAGTGTTGCCGCACCCAAGGTAACAAAAACTTACAAGAAATCTACTCGGAGACTCATTTTGACTAAAGAGTCTAGTGACACTGAATCTAAAGATGCAAGTAAATTTCAGATTGTCAAGAGCAAAAAGGTAAATGTACATAGTGTAGAAAATTTTTGTGCTAATCTGAAGCAATATGGTGGATTTGGAGCATTCTGATATGTTAAATATGAATCTAGATCTGATGATGAAAAGAGACAAATAGAAGAAGCTATCATCTACACACTATTGAAATTCTGATTGGCCCCATTGGAATTATCTAAATCTCTTCCAAACGAATTATATTTGCATATTGACAACAGGTGGAAGTATGCCATGGATTTAGAGAAACAGATGAGAGAAAGAAGTCTAGTACATCTTTTCCTAGACATGTCAGTAGATGAGATCACCGAACATCTGAAAAACTGCCACACAAAATTCATAGTCAAGCAAAGAGCCTTGAAATTGATGAATGGCCTTTACTTGGATGTAGAGAATGAGACCAAGAAAAAATGGCAGGAAATCTTTTGAATCAAGAATGCTGGTGAACAAGCTAAAGTTGAAATAGTTGATGTCACCGAGCAAGTTCTTGATATCACCGAGTAGGACCCTGTTGACACTATACAAGTAAATGAGGACATCATGGACACAGAGGCACCTGAACAGGAAATGATCAAAGGGAATGCATATGCCAAACTGGTATCCAGTGAGTCAGTTTTGGAGCAAGTTCAACCCTATCCTCTGGTCACTCAGTCTACTTCAACCAAGGCCCCTCGGGATACTGAACAAGGGACAGAAGGTCACAAATCTACAGAAGGAGAAACTGCTTCTCAGGCCACCGGGGAACATTCTTCACAAGATCCTTCTAGCACTGAAAATGTTACATCTGAGACCCCAAGCACTGAAGCACCGAAGGACACAACAAAGGCTACAATAGAGGTTAAAGGAACTGACCAAAGTGTTGCCTCTACCGAGCAACCTACTGAGGGTCATCAAGCCTCACAAGCCATTGTTTTAGTTCAACCGACGAAAGGTAAAGAAAAGAAGATGAAAAAGTACAGTTTCAAATTAGATTTTTCTAAACCAATAGTGTTGCCCAATGTTGATATATCCAAGTTAAAAGGGTAAGCACTCATTGAATTCGGTGAACTATGCAAAGCCAAAGCCAAACAGGAGAAGCAAATGGCTATTCAAAAGAAAAATAAAGTACTTCAGAAGGTGAAAGAACTCTTAACCAATATGCTACCTGAAATTACAGTAACCAAAGATGCAACCATCCACATTCAACTGGATGAACTCCTAATCAAGATAGAGACATCTAGAGTAGATGCATCCAAATATTTGAGCAAGTTAAAAGACAAGGAGCTCACTGCAAAAATGATTGAAGAGGTATAGAAAGCTATTGCCATTGGCAAAGTTAAACTTGTCAAATTTATTGCTGAGTTGTCCCCTCAAATCAATCACATTATTTATTTATTTTAGAAACTTTGTACATTCTCTCTATTCATTAAGGACATCAAAAATAAAACTGAAGTGATTGAGAAAGATCACCGATCTCTCTAATAAGTTGACCACTGAGCCACATTCCATTCAAAATTTTTATACCAAGCTACAACAACTCATGGCTCAACAATTGGAACTAAGGAATGAAGAACACAAGATAAGGATGGACATAATGACACTTCAAACATTATTCCTTCCTCATCTTTCATCCGTCCAAGAGCAGATCAACAAAGCTACCTCCCTATCCACTCAGCAAGAGGGAAGCACCTTAGATGGACTAATTTCACTGTTAGCTGACATTACAGCTCAGAATTCACTTATGGACAGTGTTAAGGATGCCCTCTCTGTTGGCCTTACTGATGCAAAGACAAAGTACAAATCCATTTTTGACCAGTTACCACCATTAAATGGTAACTAAGTTTTGAACTTTGTCAAAAAGGGGGAGTGCGTATCATATCAAAGCATACAGGGTAATGTAGTATACAGGGGGAGTATATACCGAGAAAAACAGAGTATTCAAATGCAGAGTCAATTTTGACAGGGAACAGAGAACAAAGCAGTGAACTGAGCAGTTAACATAGAACATTCATCACCGAGCATGCAAAATCAGAATTTTGTACAGTATAGTGATAAGGGGAGTATATCTAAATATACTATTTCATTGACTAATGTATATACTATCTGTTTAATCAAATTTTGCAAGTATATAGATTTTTGAGCTATGACTTTGAAAGTATTTTTGTCAAACATCTCAACTAATGTCAAAAGGGGAGATTGTTACTACTTATTAAATTGCCATTAGTTTTATATCCAAAGTCATTCTATATACTCTAGTCGGTTACCTCTACCGAAAAATTCAGTCAGTATGCACAGAACAGTCGGTTAAAGAAGAAAGTATTCACAGAGCCCAGTATACATCGAGCTATCTACCGAGCAGCAACAATGATACACCGAGTGAAACATTTTACCAGATTCATTGAACCTAGACACACATGTGGAAACATGTTACAAGATTGAGGAACAAAGAACCATTATCACATTGGAAATTGCACTTAAGGATTGTGTATGATTTTGAGGTCATCTAACCAATGAAATATTTTGTATGGTTATTCATTCGATAAATCATGTTTGTAAGCGAAGCAATGAATCAGATCACCGACATAAGAGATCTATTTATACAGCATGGATTGAGATCAGATGATATAGGAAATAGTGATAGAGAGAGAGATATAGAGGTGTATGAAGCAAGACATGTGTGATACATAAGAAAGCACTGAGTGTTATGACTGTTACAGAGACATAGAGGTCACCGAGAAGGATTTCAGAGAACAGTCAAAGAATAGAGTAAATAGAAGGGTTTACTGAGTTACTTTATGGGTTACTGAGGTATGCTATAAGCAAGGTAATCTCATTTTGAGCACATAGAATCTGCTATAACATTTCAGATGTAAAGTTGCAGATATTTGTAATGATTTATTGTAATATTTTGAAGTTGTAAGAGAAACCTTTAACAGGGTAAAAGACTCTAACAAAGTCTATAAATTGTAAATCCTTTAACCAGGTGCAACATTTAGAATAAGTGTTGTAAAATCCTTTAGCAAGGTAGATCTAAAGATCTTAATACTCCTAACAGGGTAAGCTATTAGAAATAGCTGAACATGTAGCTCTAACCGAGCACTCTTTATTATTGTTGTAGTGAAGTTGTGGGTGCTATCCCCACCATAGTTTTTATCTCTAACCAAGAGTTTCTACGTAGCCAAAATATATGAGTTATGGAGTGAATCATGTATGATTGTTATCTATTTGTTTTAGCTTTATGTTATGTTGCAACAGTTTTTGGTTTATGCATAACAGTAAAGATATTGTTGTTAAAAGGTTTTGAAGTACTGATTCACCCCTCCCCTCTTAGTACATTAGCTTTCCATATTGGGCCTAACATTCTTGGTAAATGCTTTTGATAGTGAACATGGCTTTCTTTGTGTTTGGATTGTGATTTTGTAGAAGTTCCTTTTTATGACCTTATGGATGCTTTGCTGATACGAGTCTTGTCTTCTTTGAGCTATCTTAAATTGATTGTTTGTGCATACCTTGTAATGGCCTTTGTGACATTGTTGGCTATGAAGCCTCATGTTGTGGTGCCTTTCTTACAGTCATGGTTAAAGTTACATTGTTTAAAACCCTTATGTTTTGATGTGCTAGGACCATAAAGATATGGTTGATTCTTGAAACCTTGAAACATGCTCTTCATGGTCTAAACCTTAAAGATATCATGAAGATGAAAGAACAATGCATGAGGTATTGGATCCTTACTTTATGTCTCTGCATTATGACTATCTATGGTTGCTAATAATAATGATAAAAACCTACAAACAAAAACCTATCTCTATCACCATAGGCTTGTAGCCTTGCAACTCTTCCTTATAATTGCTCCCTTGTGACTTGGTTGCCTCTCACTATGGTGGAGAACGGGTTGTATATGATCATTCTTTTACTGTTCTCACTACCATTGTGGCTTTGAACCTTGATGTATTTTTGATAGGGCTTTGATGAAGATGATGTTGGCCATTTGGAGGAATTGATTATGTATTGCGTTGATGTTTTATCACTGATGTCAACACTAGTTGTTTTGGCTAATTTACCGGTATCCTTCTGGTCCTGGTAGGTTGTTTGGTTTCTGGCTGGTTAGATCATGATACTTTAGTATGCTCTAGTATATCTTGTCTTATAGAATTGGCTTATTAATGCTACTTAGATTCATGTTCAGTCAGTTGGTTTTGATTTGGTGATCAGATGCTATCATGTATGCTAGTAAGCTTGGTTTGTTGTTCCGGTGAGGGTTTCACCGACAGATCATTGTTGAAGATCTTTGATGTTATGCATATGTGGTGTTGGTGTGGCTTCTAGTGGAGTTTCAGGATGTTGATGGTGATCATGTTCAAGACTTGGCTAATTGGGATCATTGCTTTAGCATGTGTGGACCTAAATTGGGTCTCGGTTTATCTAGGTTATGGATCGGTTTAATGTAACATGTTGATTGGACTTCTCGATGTGTTTGTGGGATATCTTATGGGTTGGATATTATTTGTTTGGTCTTAGACCAACATTTTTTATAATTATGTAATTATTTTATTGTTTGTGGTTGAGGGTTTGTATATATATGATGTAAGATCTCATTGTAGATCATATGCAATTGGGCATAGGAGTGAATAATGTATTAATCATTCATGCAGAGGATTTGGTCGATCATTGGTGATTGAGTTGTGTTTATGTAAGAGGATTAAGTCCTCTGGTATTGAGCTTAACCAGAACTATACTAAGGCATAGGAGATGCTATCATTGCAGTTCATTCATTCTTTCGGATTATAGTCTAGATTTTTATGTAGTCAGTGAGACTCCTTTTGAAATGAGTAGTGTTCTCTAGGTTGTTGGCCATCCTGCAAGTGCAAGCCCCTCAATTTGTAATCACATACTTACTGCAGAAGTATTATCTGATTGTGAGTAGGCTTCCTACCGTGGTTTTTCCCTTTACTCAGTTTTGCACGTACAAATCCTGGTGTCATGTGGATGGTATTTTTTCTCTAATTATTTCTTGTGCTTAATTGGTATATCTGTTATTTTGGTACTTGGTTTATGCATTCTGGTGTTGATCTTTTGGGTTCTGGTATTAAAGTTTTAAATGCTTAAGGTTCTGTTAATCTGGTGACAACTGATTCAGCCCCCCTCTTAGTTGTCTTCTGGTTATTTGAATTGTCTAACAATTGGTATCAGAGCTCTGGTCCTCTCTACACAAGCTTAACTACTTGAGGAAGATCCTATGGTGACTAATAGTTTAAGTTCATCTAGTTCATCTGATGCTATCTTCTGAAGAGATATTCCTAGGCTTGATGGAACAAATTACAGAGTTTGGAAGATTCAGATGGAGACTCATCTGAGATGTCTTGGTAAGGAAATTTGGGAAATCTTAGAGAATAGTGTTACTCCTTTTAATCTGGCATCTGGAAATCCTCCTTTGGAAAACTTGGATAAGGAGATTGAAAATGATTGTAGAGAAAGAGAAGCCCTCTTGTATGCACTTTCTGATTAGTGAATAATGGGATTATCTGGCAAACCATCAACAAAGGTTATATGGGATAAGTTGGAGACTCTTAATGAAGGTGACCTTACTGTTAAGATTGCTAAACTTGATAGTTACCAAATGAGATATGAAAAATTGAAGATGGAAGAAGTTGAAAGGATTACTGCATTCATGGAAAGGGTAAATGAGATTGTGATGGGAATTCAATATTGTGGTGGAACTCTAAGTGAAGATGGAATAGTTTCTAAAGTTATGAGAGCTTTACCACTGGCTTATAAGATGAAGGCTACTACAATTAATGAATTGAGAACAATGACTAATACTTCTATCAATAGAGATACCTTGGTTGGGAAATTATCTTCTTTTGAGCTTGGAGAATTTTGACCTTCCGGAGCTATGAAGTCTGAACTTGCTTTTCATTCATTTACATCATCAACCAGCAAGAAAGATTGGAAAGATTTGTATGCAAAGGAATTTGATGATATGAAGAGAGAAGATGAAGAATTTGAGAAACTTGAAGCCCTATTTTCTAGAAGAGTACCTAAAGGACCGGTATGAAGTAAGTATGAAAGATAACACCTTTTAAATGTTTTGCATGTAATAAGATAGGTCATTTTGCATCTAGATGTCTTGAAAGGAATTCAAGATTTTAAGAAAGAGCTACAATGTCTTTTAAGCCTAACCCTGGATATCAAAACAAGTATAAGTATAGGAAAAACATAGATAAATCATGATACACTGTGGATGAGGAAGGTGTGACTGATTATGATGATGAACCAACATAAGACTCTTATAGTGGTTTTGGCAATGGAAATGAATGGGTGTTCCTAGCTATCAAGGAAGATATTTCGGCACTGGAAGAGAATGTACCTGAAGAGAAGACATTGGCTGCTAAAATTGAAGATAAGGATGATTGGATAATTGATAGTGGATGTTCACATCATATGACTAGAGATAAAAGGAAGTTTCTATATTTGCAAGAATTTGATGGTGGTCTGGTTAGATTTGGAGATGAAAAAGAATGTATGATCAAAGGAAAAGGAACTATATCATTAGATGGTAAGAACAATACTGATAATTTTTATTATGTTGAAGGTTTAAGGCATAATCTTTTGAGTGTAGAAAAGTTGGTGGATAAGGGATTTCAATTACAATTAAAGGATGAAAAATGCAAAATCATTAATAGATCTGGATTGGAGATTGCAATCGGTACTCAGACAAAAGGTAATATATTTCATTTGAATTCCGGTGAGAAGAAATGTTTGATTGCACAAATTGATGAGAGTTGGCTATGGCATAAAAGGCTATGTCATGTGAATTTTTATTGCATAGTAAAGATCAGTTCAACTAAGGCAATTAGATATATACTTAAGATTGTGAAGTCCTATAATCCGGTATGTAAAGAATGTCAAATGGAAAACAAGTCAAAACCTCTTTTAAGAGTATACAAGACAAATCTATTGATGTTCTTCATCTTATTCATACCGATTTGTGTGGCCTTGCAAGAATTAAAAGTTTTCAAGGTGATAGATATTTCATGCTAATCATATATGTTTACTCTAGAATGATGTGGGTTACTTTTCTAAGGGAGAAATCTGAGGCTTTTGAAAAGTTTAAAATCTTTAAAGCTAAAGTTGAGACTAAGACAAGATTGAAGATTAAATGTTTAAGGTCAAATCATGGTGGAGAATTCACATCAAGTGAGTTTAATAACTTTTGTGAGAAGCGTGGCATAAGGAGATAATTTTCTGGACCCCGAACACCTCAATAGAATGGAGTTGTGGAAAGGAAGAATAGAACTATCTTGGATGCTTCTCAAACCATGATGATGGAACCTAATCTACCTCATATCTACTGGAGAGAAGTAGTGATCACATCAATCTATACATTCAATATAGTTCATATAAAAGGAGAAACCAGTAAGACACCTTATGAATTATGGTTTGGCAATACACCTAGAGGTAAGTATTTCAGAATCTTTGGTAGAAAATGTTATGTCAGAAGAGATGATTTCATTGGCAAATTTTATCCTAGATGTGATGAAGGAATATTTATTGGTTATTCTAAAGAAAGCAATGCATATAGATGTTATAACAAGAGATTGTGGAGAATTGTGGAGAGCACTAATGTCAAGGTGGATGAGTATAATAGAAGTCAAATAAGAGTTTATGAGCAAGAACTAACAATGGAAATGATGATAACTGAACCAACAACACCTTTACCAAAATAGAGTGTTGAACCAGTTACTCCGATAGTATCATAAAATTCAACAGTAATTGAAGAACAGGAAAGAGGAACAGAGAATCATAAGACTCCTAGGTATATAAGGACAAATCATTTAGAAGATCAGATCATTAGGGATAAGAACAATGGAGTGATGACAAGAAGATTGGAAGCTAATGAGGTATGTTTACCTTCTCAACTTGAACCGGTATCAGTAATTGAAGCATGTAAAGATGAATCCTAGATGAAACCTATGGAAGAAGAATTAGATCAGATAGAAAAGAATAACACATGGATTTTAGTTCCCCGACCTAAAAATAAGAATGTTATTAGAACTAAATGGGTTTTTAGGAATAAATTAAATGAATATTGACAAGTTGTGAGGAATAAAGCTAGATTGGTTTGTAAAGGATATTCTCATAAGGAAGGAATTGATTATGGTGAAACTTTTGTACCTCTAGCTAGGATTGAAGCTGTAAGATTATTTCTTGCCTATGTTGCACATAAAAACTACAAGGTTTATCAGATGGATGTCAAATGTGCATTTCTGAATGGGGATCTTGATGAGGAAGTTTATATTGAGCAACCTAATTGTTTTTCACTTTCAGGTGATAAAAACATGGTTTGTAGGTTAAAGAAAGCTTTATATGGATTGAAACAATCACCTAGAGCTTGGTATGCAAGGTTAGAAAAATATCTTTTGAAGATTGGTTTCACTAAAGGTAATGTTGACAGTAATCTATACTATAAAGTCATTGATGATGATATAATGATTATTGAAGTTTTTCTTGATGACATCATTTTTGGAGGTGAAGATAAGTTGTGCATGGAATTTTTTAAAAATATGGAGAATGAATTTGAAATGTCTATGATTGGGAAAATGAAATTTTCTTAGGTTTGTAGAATACTCAGACTGATAAAGGTATTTTTATCTATCAAATTAAGTATGCTAGGGAGATGTTGAAGAAATTTAGTAAGGAAGATTCTAAACCAGTAAGTACTCCTATGGTTACAAGTGAGAAAATGACAAGGAAAGCTGAATCTGCACTGGTAAATCCTACAAGATACAAGTCTATGATTGGAGGTCTGCTATATTTGACTCAGACTAGGCCTGATATAACGAATGATGTTTGCATTGCATCGTGATATCAAAGTGATCCTAGAGAAAATCATGAGAGTGTAGTGAAAAGAATTTTTAGATACTTACAAGGTACATATGAATATGGTTTGTGGTACCTTAAGGATGATTACTTTACTTTATGTGCATATACAAATGCAGATTGGGCAGGTGATCTCGATGACCAGAAAAGTACTTTTGGTGGAGCTTTCTTTCTTGGAAAGAAACTTGTTTCATGGATCAGCAAGAAACAATCATGTACTTCTTTATCTACTGTTGAAGCTGAGTATGTTGTTGCTTCTACTAACGGTACACAAGTTCTATGGATGAAGAAAATGTTGAAGGACATTAAAGTGCATTATAATGGACTGATAGTTATTCACTATGATAACTCTGCTGCTATAGACATATCAAAGAATCTGTTATTTCACTCTAAGACAAAGCAAATATCTATCAAGTACAACTTTTTTAAGGAGAAGGTGTAAGAAATGATGTTAGACTAGTTTATGTGAACACTAGAGAGCAAATTGTAGATATTTTCACTAAAACTTTGCCTAAAGAATCATTTGAGTACCTCAGAGATAAATTAGGGGTTTCTGCCCCTCTGGTACAAAACTGATTGATGATATTTGGCATCAGTCCAGTATGCATTATCAGAGATATTATTCATTTTGGATTGATGTGGGGATGTTACTGCTCAGGGAGAGTAGTTAGCCTTGTGATTCAGTAGTTTTTGTTTTTGCTTTGATATTTATGTCAGATCTCTAGTATTGACGTCAAAGGGGGAGAGATATATGTGAAAAATAGAGATTTATAGAGATATCATTCACAGGGGGAGTTTGGTCTTTGGTTCAAAACTTCATTGTCATATCATCTTGGAGAGTTTGTTGGATATCTTCCATTGGGGGATACTTGTTTGGCATTTTCTTGGCACTTGGATGTTTTTCACATCTAGTGTTGCCATCAATGCCAAAGGGGGAGATTATTGGCCATTTGGAGGAATTGATTATGTGTTGCATTGATGTTTTGTCATTGATGTCAACACTAGCTGTTTTGGCTGCTTTATCGATATCCTTCTAGTCCTGGTAGGTTGTTTGGTTTCTGGTTGGTTAGATCATGATGATCCGATATGCTCCAATATGTCTTGGCTTATGGAATTGGCTTATTCATGCTACTTAGATTCATGTTCAGTCAGTTGGTTTTGATTTTGTGATCGGATGCTATCCTGTATGCTAGTAAGCTTGGTTTGTTGTTCTGGTGAGGGTTTCGCTGACAGACCATTGTTGAAGATCTTTGATGTTATGCATAAGTGGTGTTGTTGCGACTTCTAGTGGAGTTTCAGGATGGTGATGGTGATCATGTTTGAGACTTGGCTGATTGGAATCATTGCTGTAGTGTGTATGGACCTAAATTGGGTCCCAGTTTATCTAGGTTATGGACCAGTTTGATGTAATGTGTTGAGTGGACTTCTCGATGTGTTTTCGGGATATCCTATGGGTTGGATATTATTTGTTTGGTCTTCGGCCGACATGTTTTGTAATTATGTAATTATTTTATTGTCTAGTGGTCGACCTTATTATTTGTGGTCGAGGGTTTGTATATATATGATGTAAGATCTCATTGTAGATCATATGCAAGGAGGTATAGGAGCGAATAATATATTAATCATTCATGCAGAGGATTTGGTCTATCATTGGTGATCGAGTAGGGTTTATGTAAGAGGATTAATTCCTCTAGTTTTGAGATTAACCAAAACTGTACTTAGGCATAGGAGATGTTATCATTGCAGTTCATTCATTCTTCTGGATTGTAGTCTAGATTTTTATGTAGTCAGTGAGACTCCTTTTGTAATGAGTAGTGTGTTCTAGGCTGTTGGCCTTCCTCCAAGTGTAGGCCCCTCAATTTGTAATCACATACTTACTGCAGAAGTATTATCTGAGTGTAGGCAAGCTTCCCACCATGATTTTTCCCTTTGTTGGGTTTTCCACATACAAATCTTGGTGTCATGTGGATGGAATTTATTCTCTGATTATTGCTTATTCTTAATTGGTATATTTGCTATTTTGGTATTTGGTTTATGCATTCTGGTATTGTTCTTTTGGGTTTCGGTATTAAAGTTTTAATTGCTTAAGATTCTGGTAATCTCGTGACAACTGATTCACCCCCCTCTCAATTGTCTTCCAGTTATTTGAACTATCTAACAGATGTTGCTTACGTATGTGTAGACACCTAAAAATGGTCAACGCTTGCAGAATCATACTTTAACATTTGCGCATTGCCTTATTTTAGGGTTTTTGCGTCGCATTAACATTTCTCCTATGTCATGCACTTGGTCTTTATCATTTGTGAGCATCAAGTCCTTCTTCTGCATTCCTCATTTTTCTCGCTGTCCAATTTGGTCTTGTCGATACCAATTTTTAGTCATGATTTTGGTCGATCGTTGTTCTCTTTGTCAATTTCATCATTTTGCGATCGATTTGTCATCGATCATCGTCCTTCTCAATCATATCAATTTGGATCAATTAGTCATTGTTCCTCGTTAATTGGTGCATTTATCAATTCAAAGTCATGATCGAATCGACATCAAGTCAGTCTTACATCAAGATCTAATTGTCGTTCTTGCATTTCTAATTTATCTTCTAGGGTTTTATGATTTATTCATTTAACCTTGTTTGTCATTTTCTCTCCATTTTCTTCCTCTAGGTTAAATAATTTATTTATTTATATTAGGTCTTCATGTCACAATTAAATGTTTAATTTAATTGGTTAACTAATTATTCCTCTTTTTGTGAATTAATTAATAAATGACAAATTATTAATTGATTTACCTAATTTCCTAAAATTCCCTCTTTGTGAATTATTAATAAATGAGAAATTATTAATTAATTCACTAAATTCCTAATTTTTTCATTTCTAATTTTCTAATTTCCTAATTTTCCTAAATTCCTAATTTCCACCTAATTAATTTCTCTCTAGTTCTCCCTATTTTTGTGCTTCGGTGGAAGCATGAATTTCTCATGCGTCATACTTTTGACATAGCAAGATGTCATAAGCCTCTAGTCCTCTAAACTTTGCATTGGCAATATGTCATAATTCATGACATAGAAGGTGTCATAACCTTCTTCTTTTCACTCAATTGTGCCAATTTTGAAATCAATTGCCTAAATATCAATTTCATGCTAATCTTGTCTTTTCTCCAATTTATCTATAAATTGGATGAATTTCTTCAATCCTAATCTAATAATCAGATTATCGAATTTCAAATCACTTTGTCAAATCAATCACACTTCGAATATTCTTGCGCCAATATCTTATTTACTTGCTTTCATCTCATGTGTGTGCACTTGAAGGTGAGATCCACAAACAAAGGCTATTTGGAGAAGAAAGAAGGACAATGGAGAATCATGGAGGAGACATTCATGTTTGCGTTGGTTTGCATTTGAATTGAATGTTTTATTTCCATTTCTCTATTGAGTTTTTTTAGGATTTGTCATTGCAATTGAGTTTTCGTGATTGAGCTAGGCCAAATTCCCATATTGCTTTGATGATTTCCAGATTCCTATCTACAGTATGCTTTGAGGGTTTTACCATATATCTACCCTTCCTTTCACAATGTCAACATTATCATATTACTAATTTTTAAAACTATCTCTGTCATCATGATAGCTCTTAATCTTTAATGTTAATTACATATTTGACTACTCCTCTTTGTATTGGACAAGGTTTTTATCAAACTTTTCTAAACATTATGGTATTTTGTATATAGTATCTATGAATTTGTTTTAGGTCTTCTTTCCTAAAACTATTTCTGCAAACACAGTGAAATATCATTGCCCCTTTAGTGGTCTTCTTTTTTTCAGTGCTCTAAAATAACTTATCCTTGAATCTTTAGTGATCTTTGATGCCTATAACCAGGTTTCTATCTTTATATTCTGTCATGTCTTGAGAATTTCAAATTTGGACGACACCTGCTATTTTAATCACATGATGCTCCAAGATGTGCCTTAAGTTATTGGGCCAAGCTCTCTAAATGTACTTAGGACTATGACAATATGTGCACTATCACTCAATGCTAATGGTTGCATCTATTGATGTATTCTGTGAAACTTTGTGATATTATGTAATGATTGTCTTATGATAATTAGTTTTTCTCGTGGCACAAATGACTATGATTTCAGTGAGATTTCTATTCACTAAGCACTTTAACACTCCAACCTCTTACTATATATATTCACATACAACCAATGATTTTTTTAATTTTTTATTTACTTTTCTTTGGAAGTAAATACTTCTATGTTCTTGGTTACCATGATAGCACCTTGAGTTGAATGACAATTGTTTCATTGTAATTAACTATAGCTTCTCGTTAATGATCATTACCAATGTTTCTTTGTAAGTTGGCACACTACTTTTGAAGTAACTGATCTTTGATGGCATTGTATCTATATTGTGTTTTGATAAATGATGCAAACCTTTGTTTGGGATTTGAATATTATTTGTCCCTTTATCATGACAAGGTTTGATTATTCATGTAATAGCCCATCATCTTTTGAACTCCCACTATCATAGGGTTGTTGTAGCTACTCACAATGGTTTTCTTTCCTTATGATTGTAATTGTACTAAATCTTCTATTTCATTTTTTAAACTATCTCTCATAGTCTTTACTTGATAGTTTTTTATTGGGTGTATTGGCTTCATTATAGTCGTTGTCTCTTGGAGCTGCCAATATACTTTAAGACTCTGTCTTATGGCTTTATATCCTCACATTAACAATGTAATTATAGTAATTCCCTTTATGGCTGCAATTTTATTTCCTTGACTTAAGAATAATATTACACTTTCCTAATCAGAATGAGGTCTCCTTTTGAAGATGTTTTTTTTATTGTTCTAACAATACTGCTCTTAGGCTTGTAGACTATACTTAGTACTTCAGTGTGATGATCTTGAGTTTTGTACATCATTTGTGTTTTCACTGTTTTGTAAGTCTTGGTCCTTTATGACTGTGCACTCTATAGAACTCCTTCATTTCTGATCTTCATGTTAGGACTAGGGTTCTAAACTTCTGAGTCAACTTTATCTTTATTCCATCTAGTAATGGCATGCTTTGTGTAAGGACTGCCATGACTGATCATGATATCTATGGCTCCTCCTTATGATGTTATCACTAATTTCACTATTTAATAATAGTCTTTTGACTGGGTTTTTTGTTGACTATTCTTCCTTTTCATGATTGATTTTTTTTTGACTTTGTATTCACCTTATGGTGACTGTATTTTTTTATCTCTTTTGTTATATGATTGTTTATACACTTTGACAATATTATGATTTAATATTAGATATCAACTATGTCCTCATAACTGATAACCAAGCTATTGTTGTGTTTGATCTATGTATTTCTTGATTGGCTGCCTTTATTGCTTTATGAAGATCATTAATGCTCATTGGTCTTTTAACCCATGTCATTATCAAGATTGCATATAATCATGATTTTTAGTTTAACTATCTCTTGAACTAAGATAATATTATTTCTGAAGTGTCTCTTTGGGACTGAGATTAGATTTTCATATTGACCATTGTGCATCAAAATGTGATGTATCATAGGTACAAGACAAACTACTCTATTAAGGTTTATATGTTCCTTTGACTGCTACATTTTTCTCATTAATTGTTCCTATGACTGATTGACTAGTCCAAATATCTCATTTGCTTATCACTTTACTTCCCATAACTCATTTGTTAGGCCATGATTGTCCTTCTATTACTATGCTTTGATACTAATCCTTTTACACTGTATTTGTGTTAAACCCTTTGTATTGTGGTATTGCTACAGGTTTATTGGTTGGGCTTTCCAAAATTGCCAATGACTATTTTTTTTTTTGGAGGATCCTTGATGTTGTAGATATTGATATCTTGTTATGATAGTCATTAGGACTGCATCATAAATAGACATTAAACCCTACCTTATAGAGCTGAAACAGTCACATGGATTGATATTTCAGCAGTCCACACTATATATAACTATCTTAAAATGAAGTGTTGCAACAATATTTCTTTGATTTCTTTTGTATCAAGGCCTTTATCATGGATTAGCCTACTCATTATTTATTCTAAGATCAACATAATTGATATGACTAAAGTATTAACCATTGGTGCCATTGTTGATATAACATTCTTATCAATGATGGTGCTCACTATTTTAGCCTTGTGCATACTTAGTTGACTAGTTCTATGGAGACCCATTTTTACTATGAAGTCTTTAGCCCTTTTGTAGGGATACTACATGAATGTTCTTTCTTGGAATGTTGTGTGACTGTAGTAATGTATATTAGGGTTGTAACAATTTATATCACTATTCACTGTTCTCTAAAATTTGCTATTTACACTATTACATGCTCTCTTTTTTGCATGTATTTCATTGTATTCTTTTCATTCCCTATCACTGTCTTTTTCTTTTAGAACACTATGGTTGACTGATGCTATGGTATTAATGTTGTTGTGAGGATTATATCATGAGGAAAAATCTCTACAATTGATCCTTGAATTTTATAGTATCCTTGCTCACTGATTTAAGTCTTACCAAAACTGATGTGTTACTTTTCCAAGTTGTTCACTATCCTCTTAAAAAATTTATGATCTCTTTAAGTTGTTTGTTGCTCTATGTACTTATGACTGAGACAACCTCTAAAATTATTCTTTGAATTGATCATTGTCTTGCTTCTATAGTTACTCATGTGATGGCTCTAGTCATCTGTCAGCCATGGAATATAGTTTTAATCTCTGTTGCATGTGTTGTCATTGAATGCCAGTTTTTTACAGTCATTGAGTGATAATACATGGGACTTTGGATACAATTATTTTCCTGTTTGGTAACTGATTAGTGTCATCCAGTGAGTACTGACATGGATGTTGAGCTCAACCCCTTCAAGAGCCCATTTTAACCCACATACATGATCGATATGAAATGAAAACATGTATCTACACATAAAACAAACAAGTTAGATAAAAACATGGTTCTCGTTGATATCTCATGGCATCTTTTCTACACTATTTCTCTTTTCTTTTGAATCTGATATAGCAATGTAGGTATAGTAGGAGTAGCGCTATGTATGTAGGAGTGAAAGGAATAACCCGAAGCTCTAACCAAATAATTTTTCTCTCCGTTCCATGTCATCTCATGGAGCGGACAATGGGATTCTTGGATCAACGAAGTTGACCAGAAGACCTTTCTACAGAACTCATCAACCTATCCAGGCAATGATGCGTTCTTTCTTTACTTTCTCCATACATTCTTTTATTTCTTTTGTGTTTATATTTCTATGATTATTGTGATCTTTTCTCAACTATTCCCACGACTTGTGTGGGATCTTGTAAGAAGTTTGTTATTTATAAATAAAGATGTATTACATGAAGATTTTTTATTCATGTATATCTTTCTTGATTCAAACATTGCACATTGGAAATAAGATACTTGTATGGCATACATATTTATTTATAAAGATAATGAAATTTTTGAAAGAATTTTGTGTACCTTTTATCTGCATTACATAAGACCTGTAATAGATCACCAAAATTTTAGGTGTGATGAAATTTTGGTAGCAGTTCCAATTTTGCTTTAACAATTTCCTTTCCTCTCCATAACACACTTAAAAAATCTTCTCTCTTCCTTTGCAAAAGTAATAATTCAACTTGAAGAAAATTTATTCTTTTCCTCTACTCTCCATCTTTGTCACTTAGGAAATTAAAATATTTACCTAATGAACTCAATTCACTCGCAATAGCATCAATCTTTATTTTTGTGCTTTACTACATCTATTGGCAATGAAAGACAATACTTGTAGACTCTTCTAGCACTGTGAATACAGTCTTGTATCTCATCAATGCATATGGAGAGAGATTTCTACACATCAATACATTATTTCAACAAATTTTGCATATCAATATCTTTATCTTCTAAAACCTCAGCATCAACAAATTTCTCAGACATTTTCTCCTTAATGATTTCACACAGGGACTCTGGATGCATATTACTCACATCTTCAATACAGATACTATTCTAGATCAAATGGTTTATCATAACACTTTGAGTTCTATCTAACTCAAGAGAAGTCAACCACATCTTACCATTTTTCTTTAATCCATTAACACTGCCAACAATATCCAACAAATTTGATTCATCATCAGATTCTTTGACATCCTTCTCTATAATAAACAACTCTCCTTTAGGCATAAGAGATTCTGGATCATCAATCAGTACAACATCTTTTTTCTTTCTGGTCTTTCTTGCTCTTCTTGGATTTCAAGATAATCATAGGTATAGTTTCTCTCATTTTTCTTTTTTTGGAGGAAAAACCTCCTTTAGCAAGATTGGTAGTAGAGGATACCGAACCGATACTCCACATATCCAGGAAAAATTTGAAATATACATTGTATTCCTTCTCTCTTTTATCCAAACATTTCAAATATCTAAAAATTTTCCTTGCAATAGGAACACTAGACTCCCATATCACATTTTCTTGTCGGAAGGGATCCTAGACAATATATAGCTAAGCAACAAGAAATGATCCAAATAGGAAGGGGTAGTTCTTCTCTTTTAACATATTAATGTTTTCTAACAATAATTCCCTCGAAAATTCACACAAGTTGAACATCCTATCTTCCATGACAAGCATATGTGTCAAGTAAACTGTAATAGCCGAAGTGGAACCTTCCCTGTTTCTAAAATAGATCTTGTAGGAAATGCCATATGAAACATACCTCACAATAGGATTGATGATTTTGTCAATGATTAATGATCATTGATCACTCATTACACTAGTTAGGGTTTGGACCTCTTTGTTATTTATTGATTTCTTAATTGGAATCGCTCCATTGTCGTACAAACCAATAATAACCAATATAGTCTCCTTCATGATTGGATAGGGTTTATTCAACATGATTTTGTCATCCTGCACACGATTGAGAATTATTCTAATTACTTCCTCATCATCAAATTAGGGAAATTTTGTCTAGAGATTCAATCCTTTATGCTCTAATTCCTTGACTCTCTACATCACTCAAACTAATTTCCATATTTCTGATATTCTCCGAGTTAAATTCATCCAGGAATACTTTCTTCCCAACCTGAAATTCTCTACTGCTTGATTCTCCAATGATCATTCTACCTTCCATGATTACTTGCTCTACTCTCTTGCTCTATTTCTCTTCAACTGTTCACAATAATTTCAAGCACAAATGATATGATGAAGAAAAATGAATTCAACCATTGATACTTATCTTGCCAAAAATCACCTTTAGGGTTTTTCTGCAAAAACGTGTCTTATTGATGATGCCAGCACAAACCTCTAAGTACTAGATAGCTTCTTCAACATAGTCATGCCGGATCAATGACATGATCCACTCAGACAAGGAAGCTAAAACAAATTCTTCAAAAACTCCCCCTGAGATGAAGCAATATGCTCAAATATTGGAGGAAGAGATGTCTACACCAGATTCTGGTACGTCAGGCTTGCTTCCATTATCCACCTCTTTCTTTTTCCAAACCAAGAATTCTTTTTTCTTTGATTCATTATCCTTCATTCATTCTTTTTAGTACATTTCTCCATATTTCTATTTTCGCACTGATTATCATAATGTTCAGGTTGCTTGCATTTGTAACAACTGATGTTCTTCTTTACTGGATTTACATGAAGAGTTATAGATCTGCACAATATTATGACCATAGCCATTTCATGTATAACAATATCCATGAAAGTTATCATTTACCTTATTTGCTCCAACTAGAATATGATTATGACTCATACCATGATTTCTACTATGATTCACTTTATGACCAAAATTCTTGCAATTATAACACTGAATGCTTCTACAATTTGCATCTTTATGACCAAATTTATTGCATTGAAAACAATAACCATTAAATGATGGATACCTTTGTACATTCGGTTGATGAACCGGTGGCCTTCTTGCATTAGTGCTTTGATTCTAGGTCTTGCTTGCTTCTTTTGATTTCTTCTTAGCTTCAACCTTAGCCTCTTTTCTTTTGTCTTTGTCATTGTAATTTGAACATTCACTGAGCTAAAATCCAAGTCCAATCTTGTGCAAATGATCTTTTTGCATGTTGATAAATTCTTCCAAGAGCTTACTGCTATCAAGAACCTTATTCTCTGCCTTCAGCTTCGACACTTCTTGCTCTAGCTTCTCACATTCTCCAGTCTTTAGCTTGATTGATTCTTTCAGGGTTTCTTTTGTCTTAATATTCTCCTCAATCTTTTATATTAGATCTTTAACAATATCATTTGCCTGCTTTAATTGATCGTTAACTTCCTTATGCCTCAACTTGAATTTTTAGATTTTCTCTCTCAACTTCTACACACATTCATTCATTACTTTCACATTTTCTTTTAATTCCTTATTCTCAGATTCAATGCTATCCATATCTTCAAGAGTTGTCTACAATTCCTCATCTAATTGAAATTCTCCAGTCATACTCAATGGTGCCATGATTCAACAAACAAGGATCTCCCTCAAGCAGTTAAGCTTTCAAGCAAGACACCAAATATTTGATACCAATTGTTGGATTGGTTCAAGGGACCAGAATACTGAGAGGGGGGGGGGGTGAATCAGTATTCCCACAGAAGCTAAAAAATTTCTCACAACTTTTGAATACTTTACTGATATATCGAATTTATCATTTATGCACATTAACATGAAATAGCAAATGCAGAATAAACATGAAAACACAACCACAAAAGGAACACCGGATTTTATATATAGAAAACCAAAATGGGAAAAACCAAGAAGAAATTTAACTCTCAAGATAATATAACTATTTATATGGTGTTTACAAAATGGGTTTCTCACTGGCAAATTACAAAAATGGCTCACTGCCAAAAAGCTCATTGCAATATATAAGAATGAACTATGGAAAGCTGCATCTCCAAATGCATGAAATTAGTTCTAGGTTAAGCTCATATTACAACTTACAGAGCTTTTAGCAGATCTGGTAAAGGATCTTTGTACCATTGACCACACACACCTGTAGAAAATCTAGAAAGAGATTATTGCAATACTCTCTGCACACTGACTCAGATCCATCTGCTTCAATGTCCACAACTCACATTTCACACACTACTTCTTACTTGTCACCACCACACACACATTCATACAAATATATACTTCTATATATAATGAAAAGCTTACACAGTGAGATAATATGTTGCTTGGGTCAACACGTTATCCGATAAAGCCTTAATCAAAAACATGATAACCAAGTTAGCCTTCACAAGATCTCTACATACTTCCTTTACATAATTCATTCACCGATGCATATATCTTAATTATCGGAATAGAATAGGGGTCAACCATACCCATAGATGTTGACCTATAGACACAAAACTCCAAGCATAGCAACTCCAAACTCCAAAATATGAATGCCACACATACCACAAATATCGATCCACAAAACATGAAATATACAATTGACATAACTAAAATAGTTGATATTGGAACACACCACTGATACTGAGACCAAAATAAGCATAAGTCGGGATTTCAAAAACAAAGATCATCTGAAAGTAACTTCCAATAGATCATCTACACCTTACTACATCATATCCCAACAATACCAAAACTGCATACATCATCTATACATATATATATCATCCACATATATCATTCAGACCAAACTAGATAAGTAGTTTTAAAACAATGACAATATTCACACAAGTCTAACAATGAAAACCAAGTTTGTTAAGAAGAAAAACCTAGTCCTGAATATTGAGTCCCAACTCTCTTCACAAAATTTAAATTTATTGGACAAAATGCATTTTTGATGAGACAATGGTCATTGCCACTAAGACATATTATATTTACACATGCCAGACAATTATTTTAATTTAACGATACCCACGTAGTGGTGAATACTTGTCTTTCTAGTATTGTAAAATTTAAATATTGAATAACATAGTAAAAAATAGTAGATTTATTTTTTGACATTAAATATTTTAATTTCTATTTAGAAAACATAAGTAGTTGTATGGAAATAAATCTAGTATTATAGTCTATGAAAATCTTAATTACTACTATTAATATTCATGTCAAAACTAATATTAAACTTAACCCCATCATTATATTAGATTCCACTAATAATATAAACAACAACTTAATATATATGACATAATTTAATATTGTTTAAAGCAGAATAATGAATAGATATGATATCTTCGGTGTACTTTACCTATATTCTTCTAAGGATATGTAATAGTTATGCTAGTTTAATGTTTTTGTTATATAGGATTGGAACCCAAACACATCTCTCATTCAAATAGAGGGAGTAAACACACGTGAGGAGGTAGAATAGTATCAAAGAAAAAGAATGGCACATGTTGTGAGCATAGAGAGTTGCACGAATAAAACAACAAAAAAGTGCTGATAAAATTGACAAAAAATCTAAAAAAGCCTACAAAAATGAAAAAGGTCATAAAGAATTGGCAGCTTCTAATGTGTACACAACCTCTCTGCAATACAGTGTCATGTTCTTGAATCTCAATGCATTAATATTGATGTTTATTGTACTTGATTGATGTTGACAATGTATTTTCAAGTGTAATTTCTGACATTTCAGATTTTCAAGGATTTGAAGAAATCAGATCAAATATTTTTTTGATATAAAATCATCACCTTTATTTAATGGTCGAGTACTTAGTTAACAATAACCATTGAAACTTTCTATAAATAGGGATGTGGAGTTGGACTCGAATAATCCACATAATGGTTTTGAATGTAGTATTAAGTGTTTTTAGTTCTAATCAGAGATTTTTTAGGTTAATAAGGATGACACCATCCTATTATTAGGGCTATTGTAAATTCTCCTACCTCTAGCTATGTAGTCTCATAGGAAAAGAGAGACTAATTCCATTTAGAGTTAGGATGGGAAGAATTGGAAACAATTTGATGGGTAGAATATGGAAAGAGAGAGGCTCTCAAAAAAGAGCCATGAGTGGCTTGGTATTGGTAGATACTAACGGTAAAAAGTTTTGTATCACTAAAGCTACTTGTACTCCTGATAAAGAAATATACAATAGAAGCCCCTCTTACTGAAATAGGAACTATGAGGCTTTTATGTAACTTTGGGATTGTTGTATCAAGCATCTTTTGAGGTCTTATAAGCATGTTGTGGAGCCCTATTTCATATCATTATTCAAGGTCTCTATTTTCTTATTTTATCATTTAGGAGGTGATTCAAAATACTTGTAACCTTGGTGAACACTTATAGTCTTATACCATTAAACCTCCGTGGGATTTTGAATTGGCAAAAAGTGGAGTTGAAGGTTAAGGTGTCAATTGAGGAGGACTATGGGGTTTTTATGCAATATTGGAAAGGACCATGGGCCTTTCTATTTAATATAGGAAGCTCTGTATTAAGAATCTTCTGAGGTCTTCTTAGAGTATTTTGGTTTAGTCTGAGGTGAACATTCATAACACTTGTAATGATGTTGAATAATGGATTTTATTTTGGAAGATGATTCATAACACCTGTATCAGAAAAATATTGGTATCAGCTATTCATTTGCACAATGACATAGGAGTTGTTTTCTTCCTTTTTTCTCATTAAGGGCGACAATTATTACTGATGCGATGTTCATTGTAAATGACTAATCTTGATAGTTGATTGTATATTTTTGAGGTGATTGGTGATGTTGATTGTACATGACTAATCTTGAATGTATATTTTCAAGGTGATGGCCGTCATTTCCAATTTCAAGGCTCTGCTAAATCCACATCAGGATATATTTTTGATATATAATCATCACCTTTAACTAATGATGGAGTACTTTGTCAATGACATATTTTTTCTATAAAGAGGCACGAGGGATAGATCATGGTGAGCTTTGTATGCACTGTTCTCATTTCTTAGTTTTGATACGTGTTTTCTTAGGTTAAAAAGTATTAATGATGATGCAAACATATTGTTGGGGGTACTGTAAATTCTCCTTCCTCCAATTATGTAGTTTCAGAGTAAAACAAAAACTAATTACACATAGAGTAAGGATGGGTGGAATTGGAAAGATTTGGATGGGTGGAATAAGGCATGAGAGAGGCCCTCAAATAGTAACTTTGGAATTTCTATGCACTTTTGAAGGTTTCCTTTCTCAGTTTCATCCTTTATATTTCCACCCTTTTCTTTCTTGATGGCTTGATCCTGCATGAAGATGGCGGAAGCAATTTTGCTATTAGTAAAATTTCTTTTCTTTATCATCCTATTCTTTTTTGATTGATTCATCTTGACCTAAAGATCAGGGGAGCAAGTTGGCTATCACAACATTGAGTTGGTATTTTGGGGACATTTATGGATCCCTAAACCCATAACATTTGTAGCAGAAAGGTATCAATTATATAAATTTGTAATTAATCTATAACTTCAGGGATGTATCATGTACCATTTAGCATTGTAATTAATTATTAATACAATTAATAGTTGTTCTATTGTTATTCTTTGTTATTTATTTGCTACACAATTACTCCTAACAAACACAATTTCTATTTTCTATGATTTTTTGACCCTCCAAATAAATTACCCAAACTATATCTACTATATAAGTAAATTGAATTTGCAATGTTAAGATACTGAATATGAATGAATGAAACTTAATTTGAATTGGCAAGTTGTGTGAAATATTTTTTTAGGACATTTTTTTTACACTATATAAAAATACATGTATTACATTGTTGTTAGTCATTGAGATATCTTCTTGTACCCCTTACACAATTAGAAAAAATATACATTAATAATATATTAAAATAGGATTTTCGCTTGCAATGGGCAACGGGCGAGTTGTTGGGCGATAGGCAGATGTTGTGTTGGATGAGCCGTCTTCACCGTCGACTTCTTTTGCAAATGTTGTAGGGAATGTGCCATAGTGGTTTTTTCATAATAAAGGATGGGTTGATAGGGCTCCTCAGGCATTGTCTCAGTCTCATTGGAGGGTGATAAATATAGGTAGAGGAGGTTTTTGGCTAGCATCAAAATATTTTCAAGCTATTTTCTGTAGAAACTTCAAGGGTTCCCGAGTCGTGCAGAATAATTTATTTTCAAAGAGTTTTACTAGGAATAGTCAGAGAGATATGTCTACATCTTGGAAGGATATTTTTCATACTACCTTGTCGAGTAATGCTTCATCTCAGGGTTTTGTGCAGAATGTGGCCTCTCATGGACCTAGGTTTTCTAGTTGGGTTTTGAGTAAGGAGGTTTTTCGGCCTATATAGGAAGCCAGGGTTTCATTTCAGGATGCAGGAAATGTTGGTTCTCTTCTTTCAAATGGAGCTAGGGTTTCAGATCACATTGTAGAAGATGAAAATATGACTTCTTCACTTCCAAATGGAGCTAGGGTTTCTCATTTGGCTCCTTCTTTGTTGGAGTCCGCTAATTCGAAGGATAAGTCTTCTAACCCTAATTTAGGTAATTCAGAGGCTCTGAAGGTATGGGCTCTTGTTCCTCTTATCGATTTATTGGGCTCTATTGTGGTTGAAAAGGTTAGCTATTTGCATTCACTTTCTATTACTCTTGAGATTTGGGGGGATTCTATTAATTTATCCAAGCTTCATCGTTAATTGAATGAGAAATGGCTGGGAATTCATTATTTTCAAGTTATGTCTACGAGTTCTTTCATTATTGTGTATGATTCCCTTGGGGTTAGGGATGAGACATTGAAGACTCCTTATTTTTGGATAGGTAAAAAACTTTTGTTTGTGAGTTTGTGGAAGACTTTTTTTGTGCCTGCATGGGTAAACCCTATTAAGATTCATGTCTAGTTTGGCCTCCCAAATTTACTCTTTGAATTTGTCAATCCTGATGTGCTTAGATTAATTGGGGATTCTTTTGGGACTTTCTTAATTTCTCGAACAGATTTAGTGGATGGGGAAAATCTGGTAAAAATTTGTGTTTTAATCAATCCAAAGGATTCCCTACCTACGACCTGTGATATTAAATCAAATGATGGTATTTGGAGGTAGAATATTGTTAAATATAGTAATGTTTTTACTAAAACATCTGTTGTTATGGATGCTTCGTTTCTTCTTGATTTTAAAAAGAGTTTTGTATCCACTCTGGTTTCAAAGACTTTGAAGAATGGAGCTTCGGATATGGCTTCTCCTTCTAATATTTTTGCTCCTGCTATTGTCTCTGAGTGTCCTATTGTTGATGTTTCAGTGGGTTTTTTGAATCCTTCCATATCTGTGAAGGAAGGAATTGGCTCTCGTTCATTGCCTTAGGCTAGCACTTTACTTAAAGAAAATTCCTTCTTTTCTGCTGAGGTGTCCCCTAAGAACAATTTGTCTATTCCACCTCCTACTAACCCTAA
This sequence comes from Cryptomeria japonica, assembly GCF_030272615.1. Lineage (NCBI taxonomy): Eukaryota > Viridiplantae > Streptophyta > Pinopsida > Cupressales > Cupressaceae > Cryptomeria > Cryptomeria japonica. Next base: position 351,066,118 of record NC_081406.1, read on the forward strand.
TATGGGTTCTAATGTTTTTAATTTGGCTGGGTCTCATATTGGTCCTTCTTCCAGGGAATATAGTTAATGCCCCTTTTATAATTCCTGATGATCATTTAATTAATCAAGTGCAAGATCTAGTGAAAAAACATTCTATGTCGGTCGATGCTTTGACTACAGATGAGGTCATTAATTCCATTTCTAATGATCTAAGCATTATTCAAAAAGACTTGTTTATTCCTTCTTCTAACAATCCCTTTGATGTTCTTTCCAATGCTCTAGATATGGATAAAGAAAATTACCTCCTTCTAAGAGTCCATTGAAGATTAGTAAAGTTTTGCCTCTTGTTCATTCTCCTTTGCCTAAATGCTCCCCTTTACTTTCTCCTAGATCTAGAGATCGCCCACCAAAGCATCTGAAAACACAAGAAGAGATTGATGTTGGTATTCAGTCTACTCTCATTTCCTCTCCTAGTTCATTGGTTAAATGGATGAAGAAGCCTCTTACTCTTCTGGAGGGTGTTGTTGATGATCAGACTGCAAATTCACCTTCTCTTGGTTCTTCTGTTAAAAAAAAGAAGAAACCTATGATTATCCCTCTGGTTACTCAATCGATTGCTATAAAAAAAACTTGCAAAGTGTCTTTAATGAGGGTAGGAACTCTCAAAAACATGAAAAGAGGGGAGCCTCTACCTCCCCTCGAAGCCGATGAAGCTTATTTCTTAGAATGTTAGGGGCTTAAATGCCCCTAACAAAAAGTGCTTGATTAAATCTCAAGTGGATTTAATGAAGTGTGATATTATTATGTTATAGGAAACAAAACTTAATCTTTCTTCTGCGAGCTCTCTTTTTTCATCTTGGAGATTATGGAAATTTGTCTCTTCCCTTGCTATTGGTTCTTTGGGGGGTCTTGCTTTCCTTTGGAATGATTTTAAGGTCGAATTGAACCTTGTGGATTATTCTATGGATTTGATGTTAGCCTTGGTTAAGAGTAGAGTTTCAAATGTTAAATTTTGGCTTTTTAGTATTTATGGTCCTACTCGTATTATGGAAAAGAGCAAACTTTGGAAAGGGATTTTTCTTGTTTCTTCCCCTTTGAAGGATTGTATGTTAGTAATTGGTGGGGATCTCAATGCGATTTCAGATTTGGATGAGAAGTCTGGTGGTATTTTACCTAATAAAAGGATTGTTGCTAATTTTAGATCTTTTATTCAAGACATGGGTCTTTTTTATTGTAAAACTCAGAATGGTCCTTTTACCTAGACTAAAATGAGAACATATATATTTCTCAAATTTTTGAAAGGTTGGATCATTTTCTTGTTTCTCAGAATTGGATTGAGTCTTATTTTGAATTTTTTACTTTGGTTTTACCAAACGTAGGGTCTAATCATTTCCCGATTTTGTTTACTATTTTGGAGGATATAGCTCCATAGAAGATATCTTTTAAATTTGAACCTATGTGGCTCAAAGACCCTTCTTTCTTTTCATTATTAAAGGAATGGTGTTTGTCTACTCCTTTTTGTTTGGGGTCTCAGATGTTTCAGATTGTCAAGAAGCTGGCTTTTTTGAAAGAGAAAATTCGATCTTGGAATTCTACTCATTTTAAGAATATTTTTTATGAAATGGTTTAGCTTCAAAATGAAATTGAATGTCTGAATGGTTACGTTCTCCTTAATGGTATGGATTTTGTAGTTCTTGATGAAGTCAAATCTCTCAAATCTTAGCTTGAAGAGGTTCTCTCCTAAGAAGGGATTTATTGGAGACAAAAGTCTAGGGAGTTATGACTTTTTGAGGGAGATAGGAACACTAAATTTTTTCACTCATCTACTAAGCTTAAGAGACATAGAAATATAATATCTTGTATTCAAGATGTCAATGGCTCTCTCTTGCTGGATGCTGATGAGATTTATTCTAAGGCTATTAGATTCTTTAAATTACTTCTGTCTTCTGAACCTGTTTGGTTATGGATATTACATCTCTTGTTTCTAATGAGGATAGTAAAATGCTTATGTCCCCTTTCATGATTGATGAGGTCAAGGAGGCTATTTTTGCTATGGGTCTAGATAAGCCCTTGGCGCTGATGGTTTTACACCTTTATTTTTTCAGAAATGTTGAGATTCTGTGAGTAATGATGTTTTTCTATCTCTTGAAAAAGCAAGAAAGAACAAAGAAGTCCAACAACCTAGAACACACTTCTCATCACAAAAGGAGCCTCACTGACTACATAGAAATCCAGACTACAATCCAGAGAAGTGTTGAACTGCAAAAGATAGAATCTCCTATGCCTGAGTATAGTTTTGGTTAAGCTCAATACTGGAGGACTGAATCCTCTAACATAAATCCAATTCGATCTCTAATGATCAACCAAATCCTCTGCCTAAATGATATTGCATTATTCACACATTACATTCCTTGACCATTGACCTTTAACATAATCATGATGATCTACAATTAGATCTTACATCTATATATACAAATGCTCGACCATAAACAATTAGATCGGCCACCCTAACCACGACCAGAAACTAAGCTTCTAAGCAAGAAGGATAGCATCAGATCACCAAACCAAAACCAACTAACCAAATATGAGCATGAGTAATATGAACAAGCTAATTTAATAACCAAACTATACCGGAGCCTAACAGATCATGTCTGATCCAAAACAGCCAGAATCCACTCAACCTATCGGGACCAGAAGGGTGTCGGTAAAGCATCCAGACAACTAGTGTTGGCATCAATGAAAAAACATCAATGCAACACATAATCAATTCCACCAAATGGTCAACAATCTCCCCCTTTGGCAGTGATGGCAATGCTAGATGTGAAAAACATCTAAGTACCAAGAAATGCCAAACAAATCTCCCCAAATGGAAGACTACCAACAATCTCCCACATACAACTTTGAATGTCAATACCTCTCCCCCTTTGACATCAATACAAAAAATCTGACAAAAATATCAAATCAAAAACATGAACCACTAAATCACAAAGTTGACTACTTCCCCTAAAAAGTAGCATCCCACATCAGTGCTGGAATGAATAGTATCTCTGATAATTCATGTCGAACTGATGCCAAACCACATCAACCAAGTCTCTACTGGAGGGGCAGAAACTACCAATCTATCTCTTAGGTACTCAAATGATTCCTTGGGCAAAGTTTTAGTGGAAATATCTGCAATCTGCTCTTTAGTGTTCACATAAACCAGTCTAACTTCATCTGCTTCCACCTTTTCCATCAAAAAGTTATACTTGATAGATATGTGCTTTTTTTTAGAATGAAATACGGGATTCTTTGCTATTTCAATAGCAGCAGAGTTATCACAGTGAATAACTACCAGTGCATCACAATCCACCTTTATATCCTTCAACATTTGCTTCATCCATAAAACTTGTGTACAATTAGTAGCAGTAGCAACATACTCAGCATCAAAAGTAGATAAAGAAGTACATGACTATTTCTTGCTGATCCATGAAATAAGCTTCTTTCCAAGAAAGAAAGCTTCACTGGAAGTGCTTTTTCGATCATCAATATCTCTATCCCAATCAACATCTGTATATGCACATAAAGTAAAGTTATCATCCATAGGGTACCACAAACCGTATTCTGATGTACCTTGCAAGTATCTAAAAATCCTTTTCACCACAATCTCATGATTTTCTCTAGGATCACTCTGAAATCTTGAAGCAATACAAACAACATTCATAATGTCAGGCCTAGTTTGAGTCAAATAAAGAATACCTCCAATCATAGATTTGTATCTTGTAGGATTTACTGGTGCATAAACATCTTTTCTTGTCAATTTCTCACTTGTAACCATAGGAGTACTTACCAGTTTAGAATCTCCCATACCAAATTTTTTCAACAACTCCTTAGCATATTTAGTTTGACAGATGAAAATACCTTTGTCAGTCTGAGTAATCTGCAAAGCTAAGAAAAATTTCATCTCACCAATCATAGATATCTCAAATTCTTTCTCCATATTCTTAGAAAATTCTATGCATAACTTATCTTCACCTCCAAAAATAATGTCATCAACAAATACTTCAATAATGAGTATATTATCATAAGTGATCTTATAATATAAATTACTGTCGGCACTTCCCTTAGTAAAACAAGCTTCAAAAGATATTTATCCAACCTTTCATACCAAGCTTTAGGTGCTTGTGTCAATCCATATAAAGTTTTCCTTAACCTGTAAACCATATATGTATCATCTGATAGTGAAAAACCATCTCTTAACATAAACTTCCTCATCAAAATCAACATTCAAAAATCCACATTTAACATCCATCTGATAAACCTTGTAGTTTTTATAAGCAGCATAGGCAAGAAATGATCTTACAACTTCAATCCTAGCTACAGGTGTAAAAGTCTCTCCATAATCAATTCCTTCCTTCTGAAAATATCCTTTACAAACCAATCTAGCCTTATTCCTTATAACTTGACCATCCTCATTAAATTTATTCCTAAAAACCCATTTAGTTCCAATAACATTTTTATTTTTAGATCGGGGAACCAAGGCCCATGTGTTATTTTTATCAATATGATCTAATTCTTCTTCCATAGCTTTCAACCAATATTCATCTTTACATGCCTCAATTACTGATACCGGTTAAACTTGTGAAATTAAACATACCTAATTAGTTGCCAGTCTTCTTCTTGTCATCACTCCATTTCTCTTATCCCCAATGATCTGATCTTCTGAATGATTCAATCTCACATACCTGGGAGTCTTCTAACTTTCTGTTCCTCTTCCCTGTTCTTTAGTGACTATAGAATTCTCTGATACTGCTAGAGTAACTGGCTCAATGCTCTATTCTGGTAAAGGTGCTACCGGTTCAGATATAATCATTTCCACTGTCGGTTCCTTCTCATAAACTCTGATTTGACTTTTGTTTAGCTCATCTACTTTGACAATAGCACTCTCCACAATTCTTTGCAATCTCTTGTTATAACATCTATATGCTTTTCTTTCATTAAAATTAACCAAGAAATATGCCTTCATCACATCTAGGATCAAATTTCCCAATGATATCATCTCTCCTAATATAACATTTACTACCAAAAATTATGAAATGCTTAACTGTAGGTGTATTGCCAAACCATAATTCATAAGGTGTATTACCACTTTCTCCTTTGATATGTACTTTGTTGAATGTATAAACTGTTGTGCTCACTGCTTCTTTCTAGTAGATATGAGGTAGACTAGCTTCCATAATCATTGTTCTAGTAGCATCCAAGATAGTTTTGTTCTTCCTTTCCACAACTCCATTCTACTGAGGTGTCCGGGGAACAAAAAATTGTCTTCATATACCATGCTTCTCACAAAGGTTATTAAACTCACCAGATGTGAATTCTCCACCATGATCTAACCTCACACATTTGATCTTCAATCCTGTCTCAATTTCCACTTTAGCCTTAAACATTTTAAACTTTTCAAATGCTTCAGATTTCTCTTTTAGAAAAGTAACCCACATCATTTTGGAATAATCATCAATGATTAGCATGTAATATCTATCACCTTGAAATTTTTTAACTCTAATAGGGCCACACAAATCAGTATGAATAAGATCAAGAACATCATTTGATTTATCTTTTATACTCCTAAAAGAGGTTCTAACATGTTTACCCATTTGACATTCTTTACATACCGGATTATAGGGCTTCATAATCTTAGGTATATCCTTAACTACCTTAGTTGATTTGATCTTCACAATGCAATCAAAATTCACATGACACAACCTTTTATACTATAGCCAACTCTCATCAATTTGTGTAATGAAACATGTATTCTCACCGAAGTTCAGATGAAATATATTACCTTTAGTCTATGTATCGGTTGCAATCTCTAAATAGATCTGTTAATGATTTTGCATTTTCCATCCTTGAACTATAATTGAAATCCCTTATCTACCAATTGTCCCACACTCAAAAGATTATGCCTTAAACCTTCAACATAATAAAAATTATGAGTATTGTTCTCACCATCCAATGATATAGTTCCTTTTCCTTTGATCATACATACTTTGTCATCACCAAATCTAAATAGATTGCCATCAAATTCTTGCAAAGATAGAAACTTTCCTTTATCTCTAGTCATATGATGTGAACAACCGCTGTCAATTACCCATTCATCCTTGTCTTCAATTTTAATAGCAAGTACCTTCTCTTTAGGTACATTCACTTCCAATGCCAAATCATCTTCCTTGATAGCCAGGAATGCCCATTCCTTCCCATTTCCAGAACCACTAGCAGAGTCTTCTACCACTTCATCATCAGAATCAATAATGCCTTCCTCATCCGCTATGTAGCATGATTTGTCTCTGTTTTTCTTGTACTTGTATTTGTTCAGATATCTAGGGTTAGGCTTAAATTATCTTCTAGCTCTTTCTTCAAATCTTGAATTCCTTTCAGGACATCTAGAAACAAAATGACCAATCTTATTAAATGCAAAACATTTAAAAGGTGCTTTTCCTTCATACTTACTTCCTACTGGTCCTTTAGGTACTCTTCTAGAAAATAGTGCTTCAAGTTGCTCAAACTTATCATCTTCTCTCTTCATATCTTATAATTCCTTTGCATACACAGCTTTCCAGTCTTGCTTACCAGTTGTAGATGTAGATGCATGGAAAGTAGGTTCAGACTTCACAGCTCCAAAAGGTCCAAATTCTTCAAGCTCAAAAGCATATAGTTTCCCAACCAAAGTATCTCTGTTGAGAGATGTATTAGCCATTATTCTCAACTCATTAATAGCAGTAGCCTTCATTTTGTAAGATGGTGGTAGGACTCTCAGGACTTTAGAAATAATTTCATTTTTGCTAAGAGTTCCACCACAACATTGAATTCCCATAATAATCTCATTTACCCTTTCCATGAATGCAGTAATCCTTTCATCTTCTTCCATCTTTAGGTTTTCATATCTCACCCGATAACCATCAAGTTTAGCAATCTTCATTGTAGGGTCACCTTCATTAAGAGTCTCCAACTTATCCCATATAGCCTTTCTAGATGATTTGTCGGTTAATCCCATTATTTGTTGATCAAAAAGTGCACACAAGAGGGCTTCTCTTTCTCTATAATCATTCTCAAGCTCCTTGTCCAATTTTTCCGGAGGAGGATTGTCAGATCCCAGATTATAAGGTGTGACACCATTCTGTGTGATCTCCCAAATCTCCTTTCCAGACATCTTAGATGAGTCTCCATCTTAATCTTCCATGCTGTTTAATTTGATCGATCAAGTCCCGAAATATCTCTCCGGAATATAGCTCCAAAAGAAATGGATGAACTTGAACTGTTAGTCGCCATAAGATCTTCCTCAAGCGGTTAAGATTTCTGCAGAGAGGACCAAAGATCTGATACCAATTGTTAGGCATTCTAATAACTGGAAGACAACTAGGGGGGGGTGAATTAGTTGTCATAGATTACCAGAACTATTAGCAATTTAAAATTTTAATTCTAGAACCCAAAACATTAATACTAGAATAGCAGTTAAAACAATTAAGCATAAACAATAATCACAGAATAAAAACCATCCACATGACACCAAGATTTATATGTGGAAAACCCGGTAAAGGGAAAAACCATGGTGGGAAGCCTACCCACAATTAGATTATACTTCTGCAGTAAGTATGTGAATTATAATCGAGGGGCCTGCACTTGCAGGAAGGCCAACAACCTAGAGCGCATTGCTCAACACAAAAGGAGCCTCACTGACTACATAGAAATCCAGACTACAATCTGAAGAAGTGTTGAACTGCAAAAGATAGTATCTCCTATGCCTGAGTATAGTTCCGATAATTTGTGACAATTGATTCACCCCCCGCTCTCAGTTGTCTTCTGGTTATTTGAACTGTCTAATAGATTATTCCTAAAATTATTTCCCCTGAACAAGGTGGTTTTGTCTCGGGAAAAGAGACTTCTGATGGGGCTATTTTTTCTCATGAGGTTTTGCACTCGATTGTTTCTCAGAGACTTCTAGCTATGATTCTTAAGCTTGACATGATGAAATTCTATGATCGGGTTGACTGGGTTGCATTGTGTATGGTATTGGCTAAATTGGATTTTATTAGATCTCAGATAAAATGGATTTATTCTTGTATTTCTTCTGTTATGCTTTCGGTCTTACTAAATGATTCTCCATGTGGTTTCTTCTCTTCTTCTCGGGGTATTAAACAAGGAGATCCCCTTTCTCCATCCTTGTTTATCCTTCTACCTGAATATTTTAGTTGGGCCATTAGAGCGGCTAGGTCTTTAGGTTTGTGGAGAGGGATTTGTATCTCTGATGTTCTTGATTCTATTTCACATTGTTTATTTACTGATGATACTTTGTTATTTGGTCATGCTTCGATGACAAAGGCAAAAGTGATTAAAAAGATAATTATGGATTATTCTTCTTTTTCAGGACAAAGAGTGAATAGTTCTAAATCTAAGATTTTCTTTCTTAATACTTCTCCTTTGGTACAACAAAGATTACAGTCCTTTTGGGGTTTTGAGGTTTATGTATTTCCTTGAAAGTATTTGAGGGTCCCTTTATTTGTGGGTGTTGATAAGAATTGTTTTTGGGAGAGTAAATTCTTTGATCTCAAATAGAATCCTATCTTGGAATCATAAGTGGCTAACATTAGCTGGTAAAATATTGCTCATTAAATATGTTTTGAATATTGTCCCCATTTATTTAATGTTTGTTCTAAGAACTCCTAAGGCCTCTATAGTTAAATTTCAATCTATTCTTAGGTCTTTTCTTTGGAATAGTAATAAGGATGGGAAAAATAAGCTCCCTCTTCTAGCCAGGGAAAAGGTCTGTTTGCCTAAAGAGTTAGGTGGCTCTGGTATTTGTAGTCTTGATAAGCAAAACCTAGCTTTGGGGGAGAAATTGGTGTGGAATTATATAAAGACCCTCATTCCTTTTGGGAAAAGCTCATGTATACTAAATATCTAGGAAATGGTCTAGAGAGAGCATTTTTTCTATCTCTGTGTTACCAAAAGGATCTTCTATTTGGAATTTTTTGGTTCAGTGCAGATCAATCATTCTCCCTCACCTTTCATGGATTATTCACGATGGTAAGAAGGCCAGATTTTGGGATGAAGTTTGGAATGGATATGATGCTCTAGTTAACCTTAGGGATTGGTATCCTATTATGAATTTTCTTTCTTTCCATTGGGGAGTGCTTGTTGCTGATTATTTTTATGTGGATGATCCGGGCTCATTTAAGAAGGTTAAACGGAAATCTATAGATTTTTTGCAGGTTGATCAATCTTTAAAGGATGCTTATGTTAAGGTGTTAAGTGATAGGTTGGTTGTCTTCCTTTATTCTGAGGATGAATTAATTTGGACTAAAAATGCATCAGACTCTTATACTATTAAGGATGGATATTACTCCCTTATATCTTGCTTAGAGGATTCCTCTTGGCCTCATAAGCTTTTCTAGGATATTGCATGTCTTCCTAAGGCTAGAGCTTTTGCTTGGCTTGTAGTTTAGGATAGCGTACTTACGAGTATGAGATTGGATAGGATTGGTATAACAGTTGTTTTTTGTTGTGTGTTATGCAATTATCATTTGGAATCCTCATCTCATTTATTTTTGCACTGTCAATTTTCATCCAGCTGTTGGTATTGGCTCTTTGATAATTTGGGTTGGTCTTCTGCTTTATGTTCAGATCTTCTTTCCCAATTCAGAGCTTGGCCTATCATGTTTGCTTCCTCTTTTTATTCCTGTTTATGGATAATTTCCCCTTCAATCGTAATATGGATATTTGGTTAGAGCGGAATAATAGAATTTTTCATAAGAAGCATTCACATTTGTCGGATGTTTTGTCTAGAATTGAGGGTTCAATCTCTGAGGTTTCTCTTTCCTATATTTATAATAATCTTGATCACCTCACTTCTTTTTCTCATTGGGATAATAGGATAACTAGAGTCTGGAGTTCTTTGAAGTCCCTTCCTTCTCAGGGTTCAGTTGCTAGACATTTTGATGGCATTAATAGAAGAAAATTAGCTAAATGGTGTCCTCCTCCATTTTTCAAGGTGAATTATGATGGGACCTCTAGGGGGAACCCTAGTGAGGCTGGTATTGGGGTGGCTATTTTTATCATAACTCCAATTTAGTAGTTGCTAGATATCATTATGCTGGTGTCAAAACTAATAATTATGTTGAATTTCATGCTTTATCTTTAGGTTTGGATTTGGCTGTCTCCCTTGGCATTACGAACATTGTCATAGAAGGTGATTCTATGGTGACCTTTCATAGTGTAACTAATAATAAAAGTCATTGTTGGCATCTCTAGTATATTCTTGATCATATTTTGATTAAACTTGCTATATTTGATTCCTATTTGGTTTCTCATTGCTATAGAGAAATTAATGTCACTGTAGATTTTTTAGCTAATTTGGCAATTGATCTTCATGCAAATCAGTTAGATGTTGGGCCCCTTGATATCCCTTCTTTTGTGGATGGAAGGGTCCCGAATACCCCTTGATTTCTTTATGGCTCTAGTTGGCGGTCTCGCATGGTCTTATGGATATTGCTTGTCATCTTCATTATATTACATGTTGATTTCTCAGTGGTGCTTTTTGTTTATCTTATGTCTTCATTCGGATGAGCTTATACCCTTGATTTGATGATCTTTCGAGGTTTGGTTTTTTTGGTTCTTTCATGTTGGTTCTCTGTTGTTGATCTTTGTACCTTAATATGGATTAATCTTATGTGGCTTAATTATAGTATTGCATCCTTCTAGGTGATGCATGTGACTCATGCAATGGGGAGTGTGTGTATTTTTTCTCCCCTTTGGATTTGACATGAATTATATGTCTTATGCAGTGGGATGCGTACTATTTTGTGAGTCATTATTTTCTAGACTTTTTTCTTGATCATATTTGTTATGTCTAGCTGGCTCACTCTTAATGCATCTTATTCGATATTGCTTCTCCGTGGAGTAACTTTTGGGGGTGCAAATGGTTATTGGCTAATAAGTAACATTTCATGATATCTTTTTACATGGTTTACATCATCATTATTTTCTTGGGCATTCTGGAGGCAACTAATTTTGTTTCAGTGGTACACATGGGAGTACATGGCAATTATTGTTCATTCCTCTTTTTTTTAATGTGATGATGGCTTTGTTTTTTGTTTTCACACTTTGAATAGTTGGAAATTTAATTGGAAAGATATATTGTCTTATCATGTGTGTAAATTAACTTTCGATATAGGTTTTGGTACGTGCAAAGTTTTGTTGTGATCATTGATCTGTATGTTTCATTTTCATTAAGGTACAGTGGTGGCTTGATGTAGATGTTTATTTGCAAGTGATATCTCCCCATTTCGATCAAGATTTTTTTTTGGTGTTGCTTTGGGAATTCTTTGGATATCCCATGTCATTTTCATTTTTGTCATTTCGATATAGAATTTTGGCTCCTCCGATCCTTGGTGATTTTCAGGATGATCATGCTTACGATGATGAAAAAATTAGTAAAATTTTTAATCTTTGTTCTCCTAAGGTATCATATGTAGTCAGAAAGGTAGTCGAAAGAGTTTGGCTTGTGGAAAATGCAAATTCTTGCATGCGTGAGGTGGTATATCATTTTCTCAATGTTTGTATGGATTTTCTTTTGGACTCTTCTATGGTGTGTATTATTGCAGATATGTTCCTCGTGCCCTCATGTGTTAATTTGGCTGATTTGTTAAATATTTTGTCTTCTTACCATTTTGATTATGGTGGTTTCCTACCTCTTAATGAGTTATTGGCTAATGGATGGTGTGGAGAACTTCTTTTTGTGATCAGATGTGGTCTTATTTGTGGAAATTGTAATGATACTTTGTTGGCTATGGAAAGGTTGATTGATCATGTGCCTCCTTCTATCTTGGCTCCTGCACTTGAGGTCTTCACAAGAATTCATTTTCTTCTTGATCTTCAAGCATCTATGTTGGCTGCTCCCCAAGTTGTTGAACCTTTATAGGTGGTTCCTTTGCCTCTGGTTGGTGTAGTCCCTCCTCTTTTTGGTGATCCTCTAGATGAGTGTACAAGCAATTGGTTTAGAGACTCATGAGTTGTGTGGATTTCTGATTGGGTTAGCTTTTTTTTGTAGGGTAGTTTTGTTTAGGCTTTTTTATAGCCTACAACCAATGGTTTTCTTCTCCTAGTTCTTTCTTGCCGGTATGCCCCTTTTTGAACCAGGCCTGTAAATACTTTTATTATATTTAATAAAATAAAGTTCAGTGGCCATGCCACTTTTATCATATATATATATTATAAGAACACCTATTCTCAAACAACTTCCAAACATCATAAATCATTCTTAAAAAGAAATAGAAATCTTATTCATAAACAAGCTAAACAAAAAATGATTTTCAAAAATTATAATTCACTAAAACTGAACTAAATAATTATTTAAAAATTTCACATAAAAATAAAAATATTAATTATCATAAAAAATTAACTAAACAATTAATGTGGTAATTTTTTGAAAGTAAAATAGATATTAATTAATAAATATTTTTGTTTCTTTTTAATTTTTTTTAAAAAAAACTAAGAGAGAAAATATATAATTAATATTAGTTTACAAATTTCAAAGTCAATATTTTTATTTTATTATCATTTATTATTGGTTTTTTTTTTTTGATAGATTATAGACAAAGGCCTTAAATATAATTTATTAATTGAGAAATAAGATTACATGTAACCCCGTTCAAGTGCAGGCACCAAGGGAAAAGAACAGGGAAGAAAAACCCTTGGTATTGCCTGGGATAATCAGTCCAGGATACAATAAATACATTTCAACTTCTGGCAAAGTTGAGGAGATCAACTGAGAGGGAAGATCCTCCCCTTATAAGAAATAGAATGAACTAAGAATGATTTGAGGTTACAAGCTCATCCTTGGGATGAGATGGCAAAAAAATAAACATTGTTACAACAACCCTCTGCATGTCCGTACTGGCTCTGAAGATACTTGGCATTTGAATTTTCATCAGCTTAGCGGGTATTTTATCCAATCCAGCCAGAGGAGCCTAAGACCGTTTTCTAGTACATCTACAAATGAAAACACTCAAGCAACTTTTGGCTAAGATCCTTGTTAGTAATTCATGGAGATAAACTGCTGAATAGTAATTAAAACATTTAGCTCGTAAAAGATTATAAAGTAATATCTTGTGGATAATCAAACATAATTGCTGCAAATGAATCAAGAGTAATAGCTGACACTAACCAAACCATCAAAGAACCTCCAAATTTGAAAAAAGATATTATCTAATAATAAACCAATCCTCCATAAAAATCCTAAAACTAGGAAATGGTCAAATCCACCGAGAATCTAAAAAATTCCCAGATTATTGTTGGTATTGAAACATAGGTTGAATGTCATGTATATATATTTATATATAGGGGAGTTTCTATATAAATATATATAGATTGCATTCCACAAATTTAACCAAATGGAGCTTTAGCAAGTAATCAACAAGAGCTTTGACCATACATCAATAATACTGTAGCTCTAACAAGTCAACCATATTGTACCAAAAGAGTGTATATCATCCAAAATACACTCAGAGTATGTTGCGTATGTCTTCGGACATAACTTAGAACCTCCGCCAGAGGGCTACAAGAAAAGCTCCCCCTTCTAATCAGAGAACTGAGAAACACTTATTGAAAGTGAATCTAGATAATTATGTATATATATATAAGTTTACTAAAGATGACCTAATTCAACCACAGTCAATTCCCAACACCATCTGAAACAGAGTAGAAGAACAAGCTGATAGATCTCCTTATTAATAGAGAATATAAATGTGCTAATGAGTACACAAGAAATATGTGTATAGAAATATCCTTAGGGTATTTATGTAAACATACAGCTATATAATCATAATAACACCCATATGATCTATTAATAAGATGATATATCCACCTGATTAATAATGCACCTGTTAATGCCATCAGCCCCAACATTAGCCAATTTGTCAGCTCTTTTATTACCTTCCCTGAAGATATGATTGAATGTAGAGTTGGGGAATAAAGCTACCAGATACATAGTTGTGGTTAGAAGGGAGTTTAATTTCCAGTTAGGGGTATGCCCTAGCCTTAAAGCATTAATAATGATAGCAGAATCACCTTCAATGTCCAAATTTTCAATGTTTAAGTGTCTGCATAATTTTAAGCCTTCTATTAAGGCCTAGATTTATGCCATGTTATTAGTAGTATCCCCCAAAGGAAGAGACATAGAGGTTGTCTCCTTACCTTTACTATTGTGAATAACACATCCAATTCCTGCCTTTCTCGGGTTTCCCCTGGAGGCCCCATCAATGTTGGGTTTGAAGCACCCTTCCTTTGGAGGCATCCATTTACAGTCCTTCCTAGCTCTAGAGTTATCATTATTACCAGGGCCAGTAAAGGGAGGAAGTCTCAACCCCTCCCAATTGCTTCTCATTTTACCATCCCACCAAGACATTGTTGCCTCCTTCCTAGGATGTTTTAAGATCCTATTATTGACTAACTCTATGATGCTAGCGTTTATCTTATTGATCAATTGTTCAGGGGGCAACTGTCTATCTTTCAATAACCTACGATTCCTTTCTTTCCATAATTCCTAGATTATAATAGAAGGGCTAATAGTCTAGAGAAGATTATAATTACTAGATTTGTTTGTATTTGGCTAGTCATGGAACAAGCTTAAGATGTGATTAGGAAAGGTTGAGATCCAACCCATCTTTCCACACAACCACTGCCAACATAGATTAGAATATTCACAATTGAGAAGGATATGGTCAACTGTTTCCTAATCTTTTTTGCATAAGGGGCACCTGCTATGGCCTTCATAGCCCAATTTGGTAAACCTATCAGCAATAAGAATCTTTTTTTGAAGAGCGATCCAAGTGAAGAGGCCGCTTTAGGGAGACAATTCTTATCCTAGTAGAGATGTAATGGGAGGTTTGTTTTGGGTCTAAGCTATTTGCTCATCGATATGTTGTAACCATCTTTGGTATTATAAATCCTAGTTTTGGATCCATTCCATATCAGTCTATTTGTGCCCAAGTTCAGGCTAATGATCCTGTTATTCAGAATATCCATTAGCTTTTCTTTTTCTGTAGAGGGGATATCTACTACATCTAAGTTTTTCCAATTCCAATGTAGGGGAAACTCAGTATTAGGCAGGGAAATGTAATCTTTGACATATTTTCCCCATTGGGTTTCTAATATTCTCCTTGAGACCTCAAAATTATTTGAACTGGTAATCTTTTCATATCCTCCCCAGGAATCATTCTAGAATAGTGCACTTTCACCATTGCCTAGGTTCCAGGTCAGGTGATCACTAATAAGATTTTTTCACTCCATCATGAAAATTCCATATCCTTGAGCCTTTGGGAGGGTTAGCCATACGAAAAAGACTTATGGGATCATTACCTTTTAGATATTTGTTTCTCAAAATTTTAACCCATTTCAGATCCGGATTACTGCACATCCCCCAGACTAATTTAGCCCCCAAGATCTTTCTTTGTTCTTTGATGTTTTTAAGCCCTAAACCTCCTTCCTATTTGGGTCTACATATATTATCCCAGGCAATCAAAGCAAACTTTTTCTTATCTTCAAAACCCTGCCAAAAGAAGGTTCTTAGAATTTTATTAATTTCTTCTCTCTTATTTTCTAGAAGGTGAATACAAGAGAGTTGGTAGATAGGAATAGAAGCAAGGACAACTTTAATCATGGTAGCTTTCCCAGCAGAGGATAGCCATTTTCTCTTCCATGATTTAGTTTTGTGCTTGATTTTCTCAATTATATTGTCCAATAACCTTGTGGACCTAGTACCAAAATCCAATGGGAGCCCTAAGTATTTTCTTGGAAGGGCCCCTTTCTTGAAATTTAGGATACTACATATTTCTTCCTCTAGCTTGAAATCTGTGTTAAAGAAGAATATATTGGATTTGGAATTAATAATATCTTGACCTGACACTTGGGTGTAGGTGTCAAGGATTTTCTTAAATTTTTTAGCCTCTTCCCTAGAGAAACTACCATACATCATTGTATCATCCACAAATTTCTGATGTGTAGTGGAATCAATATTACTAGTAATGTTGATACCTTGCAATTGTCCTGAGTACTTAGCTATGTTGATGGATCTACCCAGGGCTTCAACCATTATGATGAAGAGGAAAGGTGAGCGTGGGTCACCCTGTCTTATGTCTCTTGAGGAGCTAAAAACCTTCAGAAGTGCCATTGATCAATATAGAGAATTTGGGCATGGAAATGCACTAAAAAATAAGGTTCACCCATTGTTTGGAGAAGCCAAAATTTTCCAGAACTCTACATAGGAACCTCCAGTCAACTTTATCATAGGCCTTACAAATGTCTAGCTTGATAAGCATGCTAGGATTTTTATTATGTTGAATGGAATGTATGGCCTCTTGGGCAATAATGACCCCATCATAGATTGATCTCCCAGGTACAAATCCCATTTATTCCTCACTGATAATTGAGGGGAGAATCTTCTACATTCTATTAGCCATAGTTTTTGTGAGGAGTTTGTATATAGTATTTCAAAGAGAAATAGGTCTAAAATCATTAAATTTGTCCACTTTCTCTTTCTTAGGAATTAGAGTTAAAAAGGTGTTATTAATCTCCCTTAGAAGGTTACTTGAGTTTCTCACCCCTTCTAAGGTTGTTGTCACCTCATCTCCTATAAAGTGCTAGCACTTTTGAAAGAAAAGGGCAGGAAACCCATCAGGTCCAGGTGCTTTGTCAGCATGCATTTGTTTTAATTCTTCTTTAACTTCATCCTTGGTGAATTTTACATTAAGCATTAGATTTTGTTCACATGTAATCATTCTAGGAATATTACTAAGTATTTGATTTTGTTGATTCAGATTGGACCCTTCAAAATTATTAAGTAATGTTTCAAAATGAATCATTGCTAGGTCAACAATAATCTAAGGGTCCTTAATGAGGCTTCCCTCATTGCAGTTAATGTTTATAATTCTATTAATATTTCTATGAAGCTTGATGCTATTGTGAAATAATTTTGTATTTCTATTACCCGCCTCCAGCCAGGTTCCCTGGATTTTTAATGGTAAAAGATTTCTTCTTTTGCTAAAATATCTTCATATTCTAGTTTCAAGGGGAAATCCTAGATGAAGGTGGCTCATGTAAAATTGGTGGGCTCTGCAAATCTTTTCAACTCTCTTTCCCTCTCACCTTCATGCGTATACGGTGCTAACTGCATCCCTAGCGACCTGCGGAAATGGAAGATGTAAAAATCTGGTTTGAATCCCACTAGGGCTCCAAGGTTTCCCCCATCCATCTCGATAAGCTACATTCATGCGAATAAAACTTTTTCCAACTCTGCATCTTCTGCTAGAGCCATTGGATGGTCGTGGGGACAAGTGAGCCCTAATCCCACCTTCAATTTAAAATTTGGGAGGTCTCCGATTAGGGATGATTGGCAAACATCACGAAAGTGTAGCAGAAATTCCTTGTCCTCTGGCCCTAGGAGTTTGTTGGATAAAAAATGTCTTTGGATCCTTCCTATTACTAATTCCACCCCTCGCTTTGCCACTAGTGCAAATCATGTGAAATTAGGCTCTGGCCCCAGGATTTCTTCCCCTCCGCTTCCGCCTGGTTTGCCTCTGACTCCATCACTACACCCCCGCCCTCAAGAAATCAAGACCCACAACTCAAGCCAATTTTCCCATGGAAGAATTAACACTATGGAATTCCCCTTCTGGGCCACCAAGAAAAGAATCTGGTCCCTATCTAGACATAGACCATCAAATGCTTATAATTAGCAACCACTACACAATCGGTTTATGGGACAAACGCAAAAACAAAGGCCTCTTTGGAAAATGGTGTGGCTTTAGAGAATCTATTGAAAGAATCATGCACTGACTAAAAGATTCCTTCAGCTGTGAGGTAAGTATCACTTCACTGGAAGATGAATTTCTATTCATTTACTATATTTCTATGGATCTTAAAAAGCAACTGTTACATGGCGAGCCAGGGCTTTTTAAGAGCTATTGTTTTAAGTTTTTTGAGTGGAAACCTAACTTCTCCCCAAAATATTTTGAGAATGAAACCATGCCCAGATGGGTAATTCTCGATGAAAATTTTAGTGGCTAATATTCGCCAATTGGCTATTTTTTGAAATTTGGGAATCAATATTTGGCTAACAAGTTCAGCTTTTGGGGTGACTAAAATCGCCACATTTAAAAAAAAATTATTTATTTTATTTAAATCGTCAGAGAATTTAGTTTATTAGTTTTTTTAAAGTCAAAGATTCGCCACAATATTCAATACATGATTGGATCATATTCGCCAATATTTTATAATTTATTATAAAAATCTAAATTAATTCACCAATAATATATCATAATTAGTAGTTACTTTATGGTTATATCAACAATCTTTAGCTTCCATCATTGATTTAAAATATAATCTAATCACCTTCATTGTATTCTATGAGGTAAATTGTACCTACAAGTTGTAAGCCTCAATGAAAATCAAGCGTCTAAAAGCAATTTTTGGCCCCATGAGTATTACAAATTGTTGGTACATTGTATCTCACAAAATACAAAGAGGGATATTAGATCATTTTAAGTTAATGGTAGAAACTAAATAAAGTAGTTTCTACCCCTTAAATTCTTTAATGATTTCCACCTTCAGGCCTTTACTTTTCTATATAAAAAAACTATTTTTTTAAATGAAAGGATTTGCAATAGTAATTAATGCATACTCTTATTATTTTCCAAGATTCACCAATATTTTCTACCAACAAACTTGATATAAAAAAGTTTGCCAATAAAATTAATATTTTTCTATTGAAAAAGGAAAGATTCGCCAATTAAAATAATTATTATTTTAAAAAAATTAAATATTCACTAAGATTTTATACAATTTTTTGAGAGGGGGTTTCTTAAAGTTATCACTAGTAATTCTTCCAAACCTTCTAGTGGAATTGATCCACAACCACAATTTGGAAAAATTGGTGATCTCTTAGGGGGTTTCGAGGGCATGGAGGAAAAATTTCTAGATTCATCTAATGTAAAGATCTTGATTAACCTGAAAATTAGTATGCAAACACTGAAACCTGTCAAGCTAATTATAAATAATTTAATATATAAAATTTATCCTAAAATCTTCAGAGGTAATGTGGGGGAAAGAGAGGTTATTCTTACGGTCCCTAAAATTCGGGATAGCCCAACAGGGACTGGAGGATGCTCTCCTCATCAGACAGGAAAAATTGCTATTAATTTCAACCCCAATGCTGGGGGTTTCACCATTAGTGATATCCCTTGGGAAAAGGCTTCCCCTGTTGATATTTTGAAGCCTAATAATGATCTCTCCAAGTCAGATATTGAGGAGGGTGAAATAGTTGAAAATGTCCAGCCACTCCTCAACCCTGCAATGCTTGCTCTACCAACCCAAGCTCCCCCCATTATACCCTCAATCTTGCCTTCCCCCCAGTTATAATCCCCCTCTCCTACTAGCCCAACCCAATCCCCCTGCCAGCCTATGCCCAATTCCCCCCAGATTAACCATTTGGAGACATCTTTCTCCAAACCCACCATCCCACATTTCCCCCCCATCAATTTAATGGATAATCCCGCTATTCCTCCTTCCTCCCCCCCTCTTGGCCCCAATAACCATTCCCCTTGCTCACCCAATTTGGTCCTTCCTAATCTAGTAGGGAATAAGGATCTACTGATTAATTTATTGGGGTCGAAAGCTTCCCATGCCTTGGCCTCAGCCGGTGCTTCTCCTAGCTTTGACTTTGAATATTCAATCAAAAGCTTTGATTCCTCCTCATCCTCTAAATGATTGGAGAAGCAAAATAGAATTATTCTTGAATATATTGGAAATGAGGCGGTTAATGATCTTATGGAACAATTCATAAATGAAATTGTTGATGAGGAAGAACTAGCTTTACAAAAATGCCTAATGATTGCAAAAATCTTGGATTGTACAAATCAGGATAATAATCCTGCAACAGAAATAATTGATAGGACCTTGGTAAATATGAATTAAGACAAAGTGGTGGAAGATTTTTGTGAAGATGACATTGAGGAAAATACAAATAAAAGTGTGGTAGATATGATTGTTATGGATTCTTTTATTAAGGAGAAACAATTCCTTATGAGTAAGATCCTGGAATTGGAAGAGTCAGAGAAAGCTCAAGAGGTTATGGCTGAGGAAATGATCGAACTTGGGAAAAACTATGGTTCTTCACCTATTCTCGGTCTAGATGTTACTAACATGGATAAAATCACACCAAATTATGGAAAAATCTCAAGAAAAAGGGGAAGAAAGTCTCTCTTGGAACTTAGAGAGAAAGATGGTTCAGCTGAGAATCAGCTCAAAATCACAAAGTTATTTCATGCAGGGAAGGGGTAGTACCTTCCCATAGAACCATGAAGCTCATTTCTTGGAATGTTAGGGGCCTTAATGCCCCTAACAAGCAGCGAATACTAAAACGTTGCATCTCTAAACATAAACCAGATATAATGTTAATTCAAGAAACTAAACTAAACAAAGATGAGCTCAATACAATTAAGAAAAAATTTGGCATTTGGGAACTAACAGGTGTTTCTGCTGATGGAGCTTCTGGGGGCTTGGCAATAGCCTAGGATCCAAGATGGACTACTTTCACACCTATTAGTATTAACAAAAACTAGATAGGTGGTACTATTAGAAGCGTCAGGTCTAATATGCAATTCACACTTATCAACGTCTATGGCCCAATTCAAAATAGAGACACGAAGGTTGTATGGTCAGAAATTGAGGCATTCTTTGAGACTATCTCTAACCAGTTTTGCATTATGGGTGGTGACTTCAATGCCATCCTAGACCCTAAAGAGAAATGGGGTGGATCTAACAAAGTGTCGGCAACAACCACTAACTTTAGTGCATGGTTCTATAAGAACCAACTAATTGAGATACACACTGAGGTAGACAAATTCACATGGAACAACATAAGGATGGGATTTAGCCACATAGCTGAGAAATTGGACAGGATTTTTATAAAAGGCAATTGGGCTGATTTGCGCTTTGATTTAATGGCTGAAATTATTCCTTATTCTGGCTCTGATCATTATCATTTATTATTGTTATATTATATTTTAATATTATTATTAAATTATTGAGTCATGTTATTTTATCATCTTATATTAATATTTTAATATTAATATTATATTGGTAGGACATTATCTAAACATCATGTCTAAGCATAATTGACCATATTACTAAATATTATAATCATTTGACTATACGAATTTTTAATTAATTTGATTATAAAAGACTATCTTTGGCTTTCTCCATGAGTTGATCTCATATTTAAGATGCAATTCGATCACTAATTGGTAATGCTTGGCTTCAATGCATTTTTTTTCCTTTGTTTACATAAGTAGTTTCTCGTTTTCTTACTATTATCATGGACTTATTGCTTGATATCTCTTTGGTTTGTTATATCGCTGCTAAAAAAATCAATCCTTTGCTATATGATGAGGATTTTCTTGATTATATTTTGCACTCTCATTAATTGGAGGATGGGTTCCTTCCCATTGGCTGGTTTATTGATTTTTCTTAGTTTATGGCTAATGTTCATGTTAGACTTGTGTGAATAATGTTGTCATTGATGTCAAACCAGTCATCCAGTTTTGGACCGGACATTGTTTGAGGCCTAGATATTAGTCCAAATATTATGGACACTATAGATGTTATATTATTGTATGCAAGGATGGTAATGTAGTCTGTATGTATGTGCAGTTCAGATGTTGTGGTTTTGGTCGAAAGTTATTATGCAGCATGGACAAACCTAGATGATGATTTTTGTGGTTTCATTGAGTTCTCATTGATCTTGACATCCCGGTATTAGGAGTTCTTATTGATCCTGGTATCAGTTATGTGTTTCGGTGTTAACATCTTTAGTAATTATTAGATGTATCTCTTTGATCTTTGTGTTGTAGTTTCCTTGGTTCGTGTGGAGTCTACTTTTTGGGGATATTGGTCTTGATCTTGTGATAATGGGTCAATATTCTTGGGTTCAGATGACCCTTCCCCTTTTCGGTAATACCAATATATGCATTGGTAATCAGAGTATGAAAAGGAAGCATGTAGAAATCTTGCGGAGATCAACATGAGCATATTCGTAATGTGTTGGGCTTGGCTGACATACTATTTTGTATATGTACCCTCTGATATATATATATATATATATATATATATATATATGTATATATGTATATATTTATATATGTATATATTTATATATGTATATATATATATGTATATATGTATATATGTATATATATATATGTATGTATATATATATATATATATATATATACATACACATATGTAGTGGTATGACATATAGAATAAGTGAGTGTATGAGTGAAATTGAGTGATGTGCGAAAGATAGTTGGCAGTGAAGATAGCAGAGTGTGTGAAATGTGAGTTGCAAACAACAAAGGCAATCAGTGTTACACTAGTGTAGTAGTCCTTTGCCAGACCTGTTGTAGGATAGTTGTACAAAGATCTCTAACTAGATCTACTACAGTGTTTGAGATTTTTAATCTGAGCTTAAACTTGGAATTGATCCCATGCATTTGGAGATGCAAACCTTTTGATTTCAACCTTTCCAATTTCAGTGAGCATTCTAGCAGTTAGCCATCTTTTGTATATCTATAGTGAGCAGTCCAACAGTGAGTCACATTTGTAATCTGGCAATGAGCCACCCCTTTGTAAACTCAACTATAACTAGTTATATTCTCCTAAGAGTTAACACTCTATGGTTTTTCCCATTTGGGTTTTCTACATATAAAATATGGTGTTTATCTTGTGGTTGTGTTCTTCATGTCTATTCTTCATTAACTGCTTTATATCAATCAAGTGTGTTTGATAATAGTTATAATTGGTGAAAATTTTGTTGTTTTTAAATCTATGGGAATACTGATTCACCCCCCCTCTTAGTATTATGGTGCTTTCAACATGATCCACAATTGGTATCAGAGCTTTGGTCCCTTATTTGGAAAGCTTAACTGCTTGAGGGAGATCCGTATTGGTTGAGTCATGGCACCTATATGCTTGGGAGAATATTTTTAGATGGATGAAGATTTGAAGACAACTCTTAAAGATTTGGAAAGCATTGAATCAGAGAATGAAGAATTGAAGGAAAATGTGAAGATATAAAATGAATGTGTGTAGAAGTTGAGAGAGAAAATATAGAAGTTCAAGTTGAGACATAAGGAGGTTAACAATCAGTTGAAATGGGTGAATGAAACTATCAAAGATCTGATGCAAAAGATTGAGGAAAAGGACAAGACAGAGCAAATCCTAAAAGAGATATTAAAGCTTAAATTTAAAGAAAGTGAAAATCTTGAAAATGAGGTGAAGAACTTGAAGGTAAAAAATAAGATCCTTGATAGCAATAAGCTCCTAGAAGATCTGATCAGTATGTAGTGTTGTCTTCAAAATCTGATTCCCTTTAACATCCTCAAATTAATATGGTTTAAAGCTTGGTGCAGAAGAGATATCAAAGATAAGGAAATTCTCAAGACAACATATGACAAGGTTTGGATAGACCTTCTACACTTCGGGCTTCCTCGGAGCCCAGGTGGGTATACCTTTGTGAATTAAATTCACACTTTCGAACATAAACCCACAGCAAACCAGTCTAGAAAACCAGTGGATTTATTCACCTTGAAATCAACTGAAAACAAAGGATGGAAATTGTACTTAATTTCAGCATTTCGATCAACAAAGCATGCAATAAACAATTTCAATTAATACCAGTGCCTTATCCAAGGTCACAGAGTCATCTAAACTCAGATAAAACTCCTTAAAAACAACACATCTTTATATTTCCTGTCGGTTTGGTTTCTATTAATCCTTATATATGCCTAACACATACAAGAATTCAAGCATTCCAAACTAAGCTATGGTCCTCAGAATTCGAAGTTCCTCCCAAAGAAATTATTGGTATGAGTGATCTTGCGTATTTAATTTCCCTCCTAAAGAGAAAAGCTAACAAGCACTTATACTAAAATTGCTTTGCAATTCCATTCAAACGGAACAACCCTGGATTATTCAGAATAAAAATAGTAAATAAAGTTATGAACAAACTTGAAGACAACACAAAGCTTTACTCAAAACCGATGGCCTGTATATTGATATTCAGTTCAAGAAAAATTACAATAAATTCTGATTCCCCATTAAACTTAGAAAAGCTCAAATAAATTTCTGCAGTTTTTTCTTACAAAATTTTGTGATCCCCTTTCCTCTAGTCCTGGTATCCATTTATAACAACATGGATGCACAAAACTTCGGACCTTTCGAGGAGAGTTTGTTACAATTATTTCTTTTCAAAAATTAAGAGGTTACAAGTTTTCCGCAAAAAATAGTTACAAGCTCTTTTCAGCCTCTGTAGTCTGTTCAACAGGCTATTCGGTTGCAACCTCTTCTATCTTTTCAAGGGCGCTCTCCAACTGTTCCGAATCATGGGTGGCATACTTAATTTCCCACTCACTATATATCTCTTCTGTCGGCCACGAAAAATTAATCACATCATCTTTAATCTTAGTCAACCTTTTCCAAGAATTTCTCAGTTTGTTGACTTCTGAATTAAGAAAACCATAATGTGATTTAATTTTCTCTATTTCCTGTATTGTCACAACAAAGAAAGAAGTATCATCAAGATCAATGATTCCTTTAACCCTTGCTGACAATTTAGCTTCTATCTCCTTAAGCCATATTTGCTTGTCTTTTAATTGATCCGGATTAACAAAAATTCCTGGGAGCAACTCTAAAACTTGATCAGTGTATTCCTACTTACACAAATTAACCTTTCTATCCACATTATCCACTTCTGCTGCCAATTTTAATAAGACTTTAGTGACATCAGAAGTGGATTTGATAATAGGATTGGCTCTTGCTTCATCACAGGATACACACATGAATTCTAGATCTTGCTCCCTAGGCCTTCATCTGTCAAAAATGGGTGTCAAAATGGCCTTATCTCTCCTTAGCTCATTCCATATCTCCATAATTTTTCCCACATTGTTGTAAAGCAATGAGGCATTTATCGTATCTGCAAAACCGGAGATTGTGGCCCTTACCTTTTCCTCATATTTCCCTGCATATAAGGCCTGAGCCTGTTTCAGGTTTTCTAGTTCTTAAGGAGTAATCTCAATCATTTGAGAGCTAGAGGGTGCTGGATATGGTGGAAATTCGATGATAGGGCTAGTAGGCGAAGGTCTTGCAGGAGAAGAGGAAATCATCAGTGTTGAAGACTCACCTTGTTGGTGCTATCCCATCAACTGGCTTTGCAATTTAGCAATAATGCTATCTTTACCTCTCACCTCCTCCTTGGCACTATTATAGGCCTTCAAAACTATTTCCAACTTAATTTGGAGGGCCTCCTTTTCTTTGGCTTCCTTCTCAGCCACTGCAACACTGAATTTTGCAGTTTCTAGCACAGTGCTAGCAGCCTCTACTACCCCTGTACTCTGTACTCTTTTTACCATCATTCCACCAAGGTAACTTGACCCTGAGGTGTCTTTGCCTTTCTTGCTCTCATTTCTCTTGAGAGACCACATAACTAGTGCAGCATTATCCTTATTGAAGGTAACTCCTTCCATGGGTTTGGTCTCTTTTCTTACTGCATCTAACACCAGGGCATCTGCAATATCCCACTCTGGTAAGATTAGCACTCCAGCTTCTGCTACCATATCCCTTCCCTGCTTAGGGGTGATGGTTTTGAATTCCTCCATCATCTCTTGTTTTATTTCTTCCTCCACTGAGGCTGGATCTTTATTGGGCTGCTCAGCCTTTCTTGTCTCACATCTAGTATTTTATCTATCTATATGCTGTTTCCAAATGAATTGCATAAATGCTTCCGATGTGACAAAGTTGTCATCAGCTAAAAAGGCACTACTTGCCTTTTTTATCTCTGGATCCCACTCTTGGCCTTTGAGTTCAGTGGAGGTAATATCTATTTCAGCATCAATGGGCTCTTTTGGCATCCCTTCCTCCACTTCATCATAGGTATATGCAATTTCCCCTAAGCTACCCAACTGCAAGAGGTGTTTAGCTGCTGCTTGTTCATCTCCTATATGGATAGGGGATTGGGATGGGGAATATAAGGGTGTATCTGATTGCACTTCCTTCCCCACCCTTTGCTTCTTTGGGTTGTCCTGGATGTCGATGACATCTTGTATCTTCCTCTTTCCTTTGGATGTAGAGGGCTCTCCTGTTGTAGGCACCAGCACACTGTAACCTGATTTCTTATGCAATGTGTAATCTCCAGGAGGAATTGCTTTGCTAGAAGCTGACCTGCTTAGGATCACTCTGGCCTTTTCAGGGTTGCTCTTAATCACAACTTCCCTCTTCTCCTTTAGTGTTTGCATCACATCTTCAAAGAAAACAATCAAAAATTTTATTTTTTCTTCCAATGGGAAGAAGCTAGACAATGGGTCATAGCTAGCATCAAACTGATGCACAAAATCCAAGGCTTTCTTATAAGCCACCCACTTTTCTTTCCTTAGTTCCTGCTCATCTAGATCAAATTCATTTCTGATGAGGTCTTCAGGAAATTGGAATTGATGAGGCTTACCTCTGCATGCTACCTTCTTCCTAAACACACCATTGAAGAATTCCTCTAGATCAGCACACCTGGACACTGCAGTGGATAAATGATAAGGTTTGAGGAAATCCTCAAAGCAATTTCAGCCTCCCTTTGTTATTACGAATTGGTGGGCTATGGTAGCTGCAGGGAAAATAGTCCCTTTACCTCTGCCTGTTAACTCTGCCTCTTATAGGCCACCAATTTGCCTAAGGATCTCCGCTATTCCCACTTTGAGAGGGACCTAGTAAGGTAACAAAAATGGAGAACCCTTGAAACCAAAAACTCTAAAAAACTATGGAGACTAGATATAAATAGATGTCGCCCCAGTTGTGAACAATTTTGATGTTCTCTACGAATTCTTTTGGCCTTATGAACTCCAGAAGAACCTTGGGGACTCTTGGGTTATCAAAGCAGAGGAGAGTCCTTATTTTGGATGCAAAATATTTATCAAACTTTAAGAAACTAGCATCCTCTCTGTCCCATGACAACACAGTACTCCATAATTGTACTGGCATTTTTTCTCCTTCCTTCTCCTTAACCAGGTCTAGTCCGCTGGTGAAATAATCACCACCTTTGAAGAGAAAAAGGTGCATTAAGAGTGAATACCATCTGAAAGGTCTGTCCACCTTTCCATTCTTTATTCCTATCAACCCTCCATGGATAGCATCGGCAATGAAAGAGGCATAATCAAATGTGACAGCAAGAGAAGGATTCAAAATTTGGGCAATCATTAGCAAGTAATGATTGGGCATATTTGCTTCAGCATCCTCTCCTAGAACTTGACAAAGTGCCCAATACATCCCTTTAGCCCTCAGGGTAAACATACTTAATGAGAAGGGCTCTTGCGTGTTAGGTCCCACAACTGCTAACCCTCCTATTTTCACAAAAAGTTCCTTGAGAGGCCCATTCCTAAGATGACTCCTCTGTGCACCGTAAACTTGGGCTAATGCTGTGAAATTTATAGGTTCCAGGAAATTTGTGAACTCATTAAGTCCAAATGCTGTCCTAAATTCTTCAGCATTAATTTCCACAAGGGTTTTCCCATTTACATCCCGGATGCATCTTGTGACTGGATCATAATTTAATGCCATTTGGGTTAACAGGTCCGTATCCATGAATACCCCTGGGACTACTAACTTCCCAACATCTAGTTCCTAGATACTATTTTGAGGAGCAGGAGAATTTCTCATTCCAAATCCAACTTTAAACAACCCCAACCTGGATAGCCCAACCTGTGGGTCTCTCAGCCAATTACCTTTGTCATACAATCCTTCTCCTATCTTCAGACGGGGAGCCCTGGGCACTAACTCTTTGGCCTTTGATGCCTGATTGGTTGATAATGTCAACTATTCTAAAAAATCATCACATACACTTCTTTCTAAATAGTTAACCTTGCTGGAAAATTCCCTTTTAGGAGCCATTTTGAAAATGCAATGAAATGAATATCACTCTTAAACAATTCCTGCAACAAAAGAATTATCTTACTTAGAACACCACACAAGAATTGCTACAAAAATATGAGAGAACCTGATCTTTGCTTGAAGGAATTTTCTCTGCAACTGAACCGTCTTGCTCTGAATATGAAGAAGATAACTCTGCGTTTGCTCTTTTGCAAAATATTTTAAAAGATATCTTCACTTGGTAGTTAGGAAATCAAATATTTGTACTCAGGGCCTTTACTATAACATTGATTCCGCATGCTCCGGCCATCCCTTCAAAATTGAATTCATACGAGAATTCGTATTTTTCGCTCCAACGGGTCGCAACATTCCTGCAAGTGTTCCATTTTGCTCTTTCGCAACTTCGCGAGGCATAACCATCGAGTAGCTTAGTCCTGCGAAATAGCGCCAACCGTTCAATCAAAAGAAACTTGATCGAACATTAGATTAACTGATGGTTTTGGCCTTTTTCTGGGTCCCGCTTTTTATTGGCTGCATAATACCACGTGGTGTCAAATCATTGGCCTTGAAATTCCCTTTGCATTCTACTTGAAACTGGCTGTGTGTCTCTTTTTTATACCGACGTTTCCACCTTGGTGGGCCCACACTTTCTTCTATAGTCTAGGTCATCATCATGACACGTGGACGGTTCTTGTTCATTCTCGCTATTTCACGGGCATAAAGAGTGAGCACTTTACCCTTGCGAAATAGCGCGGGCCATTGGATCATCTCTGAAGTTGATCGGCATTTAATCCTTTGAAAAGGCTCTCAGGAATGGTGGGCCCACTGACTTGTCACGAACACCTGGCACCCAGTCACTGTCGGAGCTGACTTGTCACTCTGTCATTCGCCAGAAGGAAACCACGGGGGCCCCACTTTTGTCTCAACAGCCCTATAGTCCAGGTCATCATCATGACACGTGGACGGTTCTTGTTCATTCTCGCTATTTCGGGGGCATAAAGAGTGAGCACTTTACCCTTGCGAAATAGCGCGGGCCGTTGGATCATCTCTGAAGTTGATCGGCATTTAATCCTTTGAAAAGGCTCTTAGGAATGGTGGGCCCACTGACTCATCACGAACACCTGGCACCCAGTCACTGTCGGAGCTGATTTGTCACCATGTCATTTGTCAATAGGAAAACACAGGGCTTCAATAAATTGTTAACAGCTGTACCTGCCAGGTCATCTCCATCTGTGACCTGACTCACCTCCGGGGCCCACCTTTCAGCTTTTAATCCTGACCCGCTGACTGTTGTGACCTGTGCCATGTGCCGCCATTTTACTCACTGTCAACAACCAGCTGGACTATCTATGTGGCATGCCATGTGGTTTTCGCAACTTCGCGGGTTTTAAACTACGCGTAACTTCAACTAGCAAAATAGCGCGAGCCGTGGATTAATCCGCGAGATGCGCACTGGTTACTGGGCCTGACAACTTTAGAAGAAAAATACACAAGGCATAAATTTTTTGATTAATCAACATAATCCGCCTAGGCAAACAACAAGGGGGAACACATCCTACGACCCCACAACCCATTACTTAAGTGAATAAAGTAATGATAGATTAGAAACCAGAGGGTTTAAAACAAATAAGATAGGATCTAAAATCAAAAACCCTTAAACCCTTAGGGTCTAGAACAAAACTGAAGCACTTGGAACTACACCCTATTCGAAAATTTCAACAAACTATAGCCAATTATGGGAAAAGAAAAACCCAATTTTAATCAGTGATAACATGTAGAAAGGTAATTCAGATAAAACTAGACTTGGTTTTCAAACCAATATTTGCCTAGATCAAAATGATAAAGAAGAAAACAAAGAAGTCAAAGAGAAGAAGCGAGAAGATGAGAAGAAATCCAAGAGCTAGAAATAAAGTACAAGAAGACCGTTGGTCTAACATCCTAATGCACAAAGGTACCCATTATTTAATGGATATTGTTTTATATGCAATAAATTTGGATGCAAGGTAGTAACGTATAGAAGCATTCAGTATTATGGTTGCAAGATGTTTGGACATAAAGAAAGTCTTTGTAGGAATCACATGTGTTGTGAATCGAAACTATAATCTGGTTGTTGAAAACAAGAAGAGTTACAACTTTCATGGATATTGTTACATTTGCAATAACTATGGATATAAGGCTAGTCAATACAGATAAAAATCACACCCAATAAGATCTAAGAGGAATATTGTTGGTTGTTTCAAATGCAAGCAAACGGGACATTATGCTAATTAATGCAAGAATGGAAATGAGGAAAAATTTGTTGAGAAGAATGAGATGAAGAATGGTGAATCAAAGAAGAAAAAAATCTAGTCTGCATAAAGAAGAGTGAGAACAAAGAAAGTGAGCCTGAAGTACTAGAATCTAGTGTAGACACCCCTTCCTCCGATAATTAAGCTTAGAGCTTTGGGTCAGGGGGAGTTTTTGATCTGAAATAAAAATCTTCTATCATCCCCATCTGAATGAATCATGTCACTAATCCAACATGTCAGTGCTTGAGTGGTATCTGGTAATCAGAGGAATCTTGATGACATCATCAAAAAGATAGTTCTTGGTGGAAAATTGCTAATGAAGTATCTTTAGCAAGATAAGTATCAGTTTTGAGTTCATTTATTACATATTAGTTATTTGCTTGAGAATATTGCAAATAGTAGAGCATTAGTAGAGAAAGATATCATGGAAGGAAAACTGATCGTCGGCAAACCTAGCAGTGAGGGTTCAAATTATGGACAAGGTGCTCCTAGATGAGTTTAGCCTCGAGAAGATTAGAGTTTTTGAAGCAGGTTTGAAGGATGATGAATTGCAGAGGGTCAAAGAGTTGGAAGGCAAAAGTCTAAATCTATGAATCGAATTCCCTTTGTTCGATAATGCAGAGGTTATCAAGGTAATTCTTAGTAGTGTGCAAGATAATTCCATTGTAGTGGATAACCCTATCCAATCATGAAGTAAATCATTTCTACAATCACCGACTTGTGCGACAATGGAGAAGTTCTGACAAAGAGGTTGATCTTGAACAAAGAAGTGGAAGCCCTAACTAGCATAAAGGGTGATGAATGAGCTCTAATCATTAAAACATGTTACAAGTGTGGTTGTCATTTCACCAAAATATTGACCTGATAATGCCCAATACAACCACTAGACTTATAGAATCCACAAGAGGCGATTAAGCCATGCCACAAACCTGAGTGTTGTGATGCACAACAAAAGGAGACCAAGGGCACACACCTTGCAATTGTTGGAACTTCAAAAAATTTGTCTAGTTTTGAAGACCCAGGCTCAAAATTTTGTAGATTGGATTCAGAATCACTTTTCAGAGCAATCTTGAGTAGCTCATTTGGTGAGCTTATATTTTTGCAAAGGAGAATTGTCATGCAGAATCCCTTTGGGGGATTTTTGTGCAACTTGTATACATTCCATACACCTATTTGCAGCTTCCCTGGACCTTATTTGATGCATTTGTGAAGTCTCCTTTGGAGGTCTAGAAGTTAGGGTTGTTTTTTGGACATGTTCTCACTTTTTATAGTAGCCTTGTTTGAGGAATTATAACTTTGCACTAGTTGAATGTCAAGCCAAATAGATATTTTCTCGTGTTTCTCTGATATTTTTTGAAGCCCCATTCCAAGTGGCTTAACCCAATCAATCTTTTTGACGAGTTTTCAAAGCTAATTCCATTTGCAAAAGGTACAGTTTTGCAACTGAACAGTGTCAAACAACAGTTTGAAGCCCACTTTGAAAATTTATATTTAGTGTCTAGTTTATTTGCAACTTGAAATTATTATACCCCATGATTCTCAATAAAATTATCTACCATATCCTAGATCTGTAGCCCCCCAGCTCATCATATGATCAGTTTTCAGAACCCATTCCAAACGTACTTTTTCAGGGTTTCATGAGCAACAGTGTCCAGATTTTCAGAGGCCAACTCTGAGGGTGAATAATTTCCACATGTGACCTAATCAAGTCAAACCCTCTTGCACACATATTCAGGGTAGTTCATCTACCAATGTGCCAAGTGGTGGCTCATGAAGCAGTGATTTGATATTTTTTCAAATAAGGGTTTGAAGGCTACTCAGGTTGTTTAAATAGGTTTAGATTCAGGAACAAATGAGTAAGCAACTTTGTGCATTAATAAATTTTGTTTTGGATGTCATAATGATGATCTATCAGACACCCTAGATTTTACATATTGCAATTTATCAGTGTGCCAGTCTGCAAGCTTTGGTCAGGTGTTTGGGTTAGTTTTCAAAGCCTGTTTCAGAGACTCCTCGGGTGCTTTGGGCAAATTTTCAAAGTTATGAAAACATCAGTTTAATGACTTCAGTCAATTTCTCCGACTTCAAAAATGTCTAGTCAATGTTCTGAAGCATTCCTACTAGGTGAGTTGTTCAGAAATGAATTTTTTTTTTTAGTCGAGCCCACTTTGGAGCCCAACTAATGGCAGCACCCAGTTTGACCAAGTGAAGCCCATATAGGGAGATACATGTCATTTAAATCTTTTGATTTAAATATTGTGATAAATAAATTAGTTTAATGAGTGGGCCAATAAATTATTCTTAAACTCTAAGGACTTTGTGAAAAAATCTTTATCAGTCCCTTAAGGCACTGGGAGTAATCAATATCGTGCTATGGGATAAAAAGGAGAAATAGAGAATAAATCATTTTTAATGATTTATCTAATATTTTCCTATGTAATTGCATGGCGGCCCCTACATGTATTCATCAACACAATGTGGGGTAAAGAATACACATAGGCATGAGAAGAAGCATGTTATCCTGCGTAGCTAGGAGGGGGTAAGCAGGAGATTGTGGGGCAAGGAGAAAGACCAAAGCAGGAAGATAAAGGTTATCCTGCACAACATGAAGATCCATCCTCAAACCCTATGGGATATGAGGCAAGTTGACGGGGAGGTAGAATATTATCCCACATAGGATAAAGCATAGCCAAAATTTTACGCGGGATAACAAGTAATGAAAGACACTCAAAATAATGAAACATAGCCTGCAAGAAGTGAATGGACGATTAGGGAAAACAAACACATGAAAATGGGAACTTAGGGTTTGGGAGCTTCCATTGTTAGTAGAGAGAACATGTTCAAGCCAATGTTGGCATTAGCCATTAATTGTAGTGAAGAAAGTTTGCAAGAACAGGAGGCCCCACGCAGGGTATGGAACGATGTGCAAAATAATTGAATATGTGATCTGATAGATGCCACGATTGCAGAGTAGGCATGAAATACATGTGTTGACATGACTTCAAAAGTTTTAAGACAAATGCATTTGATAGGTGTGTAGTCGGATCTCAACAACCCTCTAGCCTATGAAGCTTTAAGGGAGGACACTTAGGTAGGCATGTGTGCATAGTTAATGGTTGTTGGCTCCTGAATGTATTGAGATTGATTTCACAATTCCAATAAGTGTGAACAATTATCACAAAAGCCAATAATATTCATGTGTCTTGGTTTGCAAAGATGCTTCTAAGAAATTTGATCAATGGTTTATTATGCCCAAGTTGAGATTTTGCGCAGGGATGACTGCAACCATAAAAACTTTGAATATTTATGTCTAGTGCCATGACACTAAAGGGAGCCGATATAATGTAGGACCATTACTGGATTAAAGTGTGGTGTTAAAACTGAATCTGTCAAGGTTGTACATTATGCATTCTAAGGAAAAGAGACCGGGGTGGATTTTCGGGTTCATTGATGTCTAAGTGTTACAACTTGGGTAGGCCAGGATGGATTGGATGCAATAGAGTGAAAGATATTTACCAAGGAAGCATTGTCAGTAAGTGTCAAAGGGGTATTTGTTTACTTAGAGTATGAGGGGATTACTCATCAAAATGTTTTTATCAGAAAATAAATAACCCTCACCCATGGGATTTTCTTTTCCACTCAATGGGTGAAATACAGTTATAAAACATTTTCAAATCTTTGGAATTTACTGTGAGAGGGAAATCATTTTCACATAGGGGGACAATGATAAGGTGATTCTCTTCACCTAAAGTGGGTTTTTTTTTCACCAAATGGAATCTAAGTGTAATTCACAAGTCTTTTCCAGTAGGGGGGACCTTTTTGCTATTTTCAGGCAGGTGGAAGTGTGTAGGTTAAAGTCATTTTCTGACTTTCACCAATATGGCATTTTTCAATTTTCAATCAGAGAAGAGGATTTCACTTTCAAAGGTGTCTTATTGACACAAATTGAACAATGACCAAAAGAGGAAATATT
This sequence comes from Cryptomeria japonica, assembly GCF_030272615.1. NCBI lineage: Eukaryota > Viridiplantae > Streptophyta > Pinopsida > Cupressales > Cupressaceae > Cryptomeria > Cryptomeria japonica. Next base: position 351,100,354 of record NC_081406.1, read on the forward strand.
TGGCAATGTGCAGATTTTGGTGTGACAAGTGCCTGAAAATGGTATTTTCAGATTTTGACATATTTCTCCAGCAAGGTGCAAAGATTCAATTTTGGCAATTTTTTAAGAGGAGCTGATTTGAAATGAATACTTCAAAATGAAGACATGTCATTCTCAAGATGCCTTTAGGGTTTTCTCAGGTCTTCCTCTCTTTGATATATACTCTCTCTTCTTCTGAGTTCAAGATATTTTGAATGTAATTTTTCTCATAATTCTGGAAGCAAGGCTTCCATGTATAGGGTGCATAGTTTTAATGCCAGTTAGAGTTAGTTTTCTTTCAGTTTGTAACCAGAGTACACGTACATTTAAAGGTTTTATGACAACTGTCTCTCTTATGTATGCTCTATTTTATAAAATGAAATGAGCAAGGGTCTTTTGTTTTGTCCCTGCAAGTTAGGTGTATATCTTGTTGTTTGCTTCTATTCAAGGTATACAAATAGTGTTGTGTATATGTGAGATTCTCAAGTATGGTCGTTGGTGAAACCAAAAGGGAGAATGTTGGTGTAATGCATTAACATTTCAAACTCAAAGCTTGCATGTTACCTTGTTTGGATGTCAAATCTACATATTGTGAACTTAACTCTTCTGCCCATACAAGGGACTGGTCATGGAGTTGTTTTTCAGTTTTTAGAATCTTTTCATATTTGAAATCTCTTTTTATTTTGGCTTTCCTTTTTGCATTAGGAGTAGGATTAGTGTAGAAACCCCTCCTCAATGAAGTGCATAGATACTTAGAAACTAGTGTTAAAGCCAAAACCAAGAGTTAAACCATCTTTCTTAGTACATTTTCATTCGGATGCTCTGTTGTAAATGTAATGTCCTGAGTATTTTAAAGTTGTTAGTTGTTTTGATATTGCATAGGTTCACTTGCCTTGGTCTCGCAGAGCCAAAATAGTAGGAGATCTAAGTCTTGTTCAGCTAGCCAAATCCTTCTCTAAGTTTGTTGATGAGTTAGTGGCAATTCCTCTAGAACGCGTAGACTGTTGGTTTAGGAACTAACAACAACAATCCCCCCCCAATGCAAGCGAGAGGTTTGAACCTGTGACCAAGCTCTGATACCACTTTTTACAAGTGTGGTTGTTGTTGCACCAAAAGATCGACCTGTTAATGCTCAATACAACCACTAGACTTATAGAATCCATAGGAAGTAGTTAAGCCATGTCACAAACCCGAGTGTTGTGCTGCACAACACAAGGAGGCCAAGGGCGTACACCTTCCAACAAAACAATCATCAACCCTATGGTGAGGTATGTTGCCTATGGAATCTCTTATAAAATATATTTCCAAAATACGGAAGGAGCCACCTCAACAGTTGTGGTATATATGGCACATATGCTTGTAAGGATAACAAATCATTCGACTTGTGTGAATTTCTGAAATAATTACTATTAGAAAACATTAAGATGATACAAGAAAAGAACTATGCTTTCCAGTTTGGCTCATTGCTTGTGAGTTTGGTTATGTACCATTCAGAATCCCTTCTGGAAAAAAACAATGTCATTTGGGAGTCTGATGTTCCTATTGCAAGACAAATATTTAGACATTTGAACAGTTTGGCTAACAAGGAAGAAGTTTGCAATGGTTATTTCAAATTGTTTGTGGATATGTGGAGAGTTGGCCCAATTTTTGTGTCTTTCTCTCTTGGTTCTAGAGATTCATCCTCCGAAAAGAAGAAAAGGAAACAATTTGTTCCTATTGGTGTTTCAATTTCAAAGATAAGAAAGGTGGAAAATGTTGTGGTAATTGAAGATCTGGAATCCCCTGCAGCTAAAGGAGTTTTAGAAGCTGATGAGCAAGAAGCTAGAGACTCAGATAATGAGTTTGTTTTGCTAAAATTGGTTGACAGTATAGATGGAATTCACAAGATTGGTGTGAAATGGCTAACCTCGGTTGATTCAGACAAAATTAAGAGCATATGGATGAAGTATTTGATCTAAACTAACATAAGTCTAAAAAATATCAATAATCTACTTCCGGATTCTTTGAATGAGGTCCTAAAAGAAAGAATGCCTGAGCAATCAATTGAAGGAAAAGGCCTGGATATGCAAAATTTGTTGAATGAATGCATTATTGTACAAAAGAACTTGTCAACATGTATAGATGAATTGAGAGATTATATCTGTAGTGCTAGAAAAGTCTATAGATATTGTATTTCTTAGCTAACAATTGTTGTGAAGCACAAAGGTAAGATTGATGCTATTGAAGATGAACTAACAAGTCTAGGCAAGTCTTTTGATTTTCCAAATGATAAGGATGGTGAGCAGACGAAACAAGTTATTTCTCTTCAAGCTAAGCTCCTTTTGTTGCAAAGGTAGAAAGAAGACTTTGTGAGTATTTTTTGGAAGGTTAAGGAAATTGTTGAAGGTAAGCTAGAGCACTTTTAGACATTGATTGAGAACGCGGTTGAGTATGAGCAGAATCCAACTGCTCCAGATAATTTTTCAAATTCGGTTGATCTATTGGTTGAGTGCAGAAGTCTTTCAGTGAGTATCAAACTAGATATGCATTCTTGGGAGGTTCTTCTTCCCAATTTGAAGCAAAAGTACGAGCTTATATTTCCAAAGAAGAGCAGCTGAAAGTTTCTTTTTGTAAGGTTCACTTTTTGATAGCTTTAATTGTATATATATGTTCTTTTCTTTTCTTTTTCATCAAAGGCATCCTTTGTCACTGATGTCAAAAGAGGGAGAAAATAATTCAAGAAATGTGGTTTTGAGGGATTGCATGAGTAAGGGGGAGTTGTGCAGTTATGTTTTTAATATGTTTTGTCATCAATGACAAAGGGGGAGATTGTTAGACTTGTGTAAATAATGTTGTCATTGATTTCAAACCAGTCATACGGTTTTGGACCAAATAGTGTTTGAGGCCCAAATATTAGTCTGGATATTATGGATGTTATAGATGTTATAATATTGTATGCAAGGATGGTAATGCAATCTATATAGATGTGTAGTTTAGATGTTGTGGTTTTGGTTAGAAGTTATTATGTAGCATGGACAACCCTAGATGATGATTTTTGTGGTTTCATTGAGTTCTCATTGATCCCAACATCCCAGTATTAGGAGTTCTTATTGATCCTGATATCAATTATGTGTCCTGGTGTTAACAACTTTGGTAATTATCAGATGTGTCTCTTTGAGCTTTGTGTTGTGTTTTTCTCGATTCGTGTGGAGTCTATTTTTTGGAGATATTGGGCTTGATCTTGTGATAATGGGCTAGTATTCTTGGGTTCGGATGACCATGCCCCTTTTTGATAATCCTGGTATATGCATTGGTAATCCGAGTATGAAAAGGAAGTGTGTAGAAATCTTGCGGAGGCTGACATGATCATATTGGTAATGTGTTGGGCTTGTTCGACACACTATTTTGTGTTTATACCCTTCAGTATATATATATATATATGTGTGTGTGTGTGTGTGTGTGTGTGTGTGTGTGTAGTGTTATGACATATTGAATAATTGAGTGTGTGAGTTAAGCTGAGTGATGTGCGAAAGATAGTTGGCAGTGAAGATAACAGAGTGTGTGAAGTGTGAGTTGTGGACAACAAAGGCAACCAGTGTTATAGTAGTGTGGTAGTCCTTTACCAGACCTATTGTAAGACAGTTGTATAGAGATCTCTAGCCGGATCTACTATAGTGTTTAATATTTGTAATCTAAGCTTAAACTTGGAACTGATCCCATGCATTTGGAGATGAAAACCTTTTCAGTTCAACCTTTCCAGTTGCAATGAGCATTCTGGTAGTTAGCCATCTTTTTTATATTTGTAGTGAGCAGTCCAGTAGAGATCCATTTTCATAATATTTTAGTGAGTTATCCCTTTGTAAATTCAACTATGACTAGTTATATTCTCCTGAGAGTTAACACTCTCCATGGTTTTTCCCTTTTGGGTTTTCCACATATAAAATCTGGTGTTTATCTTGTGGTTGTGTTCTTCATGTCTAATCTGCATTAACTGCTTTATATCAGTCAAGTGTGTTTGATAATAGTTATAATTGGTGAAAATTTTATTGTTTTTAAATTTGTTGGAATATTGATTCAGCCCCTCCCCTCTTAGTATTCTAGTGCTTTCTCTAATACCCCTTCCCTAATCAAACTCTTTTGACCTAGTTGACCATGGTTGACTTTTTCAATGGCTTAGATGGATAGTTGATGCATTATGTTGTGATGTTTTTGTTCAATTATTATGCTTTGGAGTGTGATTTAGTGGATGTGATTATGTATTATTGCTTATTGAGGAGTAGATGTTGATTATGCACTATTCCTTATGAATGCTTAGATGTTAATTATGTTTATCCATTATATTTCATAGATGATGAAATGTAATTTTATTTATGTGTTACTAACCATGGACTAACACATTTACTTTATGTATGAGTTGCACTATGTATGTGTCCTCATGTTTGTGTGGAGTTTGTATGGGGTGCGAGGAGATGACTTGCCGTCACTCACTTTGGTGAGACACGAAACATCATGATTCTCCTTCATCGGTGTGTCTACCATGTTTGAATGTATGTATATATGTGTATGTGAGGTTTGGTGATGCAGGAATTACAAGTACAAGGTACCAACTTCACCTAGCTCCACGAGTCTGAGCGTACCTAATTAACTCGATGGAAGTGGAGGAGATTGTTTTAAGGCCCTAAATGTCACCCCTAGCCTTGCTCGATTGTGAGCATTGTCAGTCATTTGTCAACCCTGTCAAATTGCGAAGTAGGCCACCTTTTTGACATTGGTATGTGGGTCATGTCTCTACTTTGTTTGGTTGAGTTGTGTGTTATGCGTTTTGTGAATTTAATTATTCTCAGGTTATTTAATGAGAAATTAATTATTAATACCTTATGGTTATTAATAATTAATGTGTGTTGTGTTTATTAAATTAAATAAAGAATAAATTATTAAGAGCACTTTTGTGGTTAAATAGATAATCAATTATTCTTAATTGTTTAGTTAAATTGATTATTGATTTATTAGTGGAATTTATATTATGTCTTGAGTATTTGTTTAAAAAAAAAAGGAAAGAAAATCAATTTTTACTTTTAGTAATTAAAATATCTAATGGCTTTTGTGTTTTAAAAAAATAATTTTTTTAAATATAAGTCATGTAAATGTTTTAAATAAAAATAGATTTTCAATTTTCATAAATAAATGATCTTCCCCTAGTAGATATTTTTGGGTGAAAATTCCTTTATATTTTGAAATTTTTTCAAAAGAGGGATTCATTTTTAATTTTGGATAAATTTTTTCTCTCTGATGGTTATGTGGGTTTTGCTAGAAGTTCTCTTATTTTGGGAGGATTGGGTGCTCTCCAATTTTTCTTCCAGGAAAGCAATGGAAGGTTGGAATTTTAAAACCTTTGTTTGTTTATTTCTTTGTCAGCTATTTTTCTGCTTTCCCTCTATGTTTGGGAAGAAATATTTGATGGAGGAATCTGATTATCATTTCATATGTAGTTCATTCATTTCGTTTTGTTTTGTGTTTTGTGAATTTGGAAATGGGGGTTCAGTTTTCCCAATTTTGGGAGTAGAGGAAATGGGAATTTGTTATTTATATCCAGCTTGTGTTGTGAGTTTATTTTAAAAAAAAAATTGGTTGAAATGCCTTGATAGAAAATAAGATTTTTTTAAATTTTTACCAGTCACCAGGAAGACAATTTAATTTTGTTACTTTGTTGTTGGCCTGTTTTATTTGTATCTCGTGTTTTAAATTTACAGAGGAAGGTTCTAAAAAAAATTAATTAAAAAAAAAATTGTTTGTGTGGAAGCATGGAGCCAAACCCCATGCTATGGGGATAGGCAACCCACAGTTGTGGGTGCCTCTCTTCCCATACTTGTGGGGAGAGGCTACCCCTATTATGGGTGCCCCTCCTCCCACAGTTGTGGGGGGGGTAACCCACATGGTGGGCGCCTCTCACCCCACGATGTGGGGTTCAGAGGTAAACCCCCCCCACCATGAAAAAAACATATGCAGGTGCCACACAAATTGCAGATTCATTTTTAATATTTGCTATCAAGTTTATTTCCTGGCAGTCAGTGGGTTATATATATATATATATATATATATATATATATATATATATATATATATATATATATATATATATATATATATATATATATATGTATGTATGTATTTTCTAAATTGAATATAAGGATTAGTGAGATTTTAATTGTAGAATGATTATAAGTTTAAACAAAAAAATAAATATTTTTGTATTGATTATATATGTATATGTATATTTAATATATATATATTCATATATGTATATATATCAATGAGAGATTGTGGAAGTAAGAAAATAGAAACTAAATATTAATATTGATTGGTTATTATTTTAATAATTTTGGGAAAACAAAGTTCTTATTAGTAATCATAGATTAATTTAGTCAAGATGGCTTTAGATGAAAAGATCTGTATTTGGAATTAAATAATGCCATGTTTAGACTGCGGCCACTTTTACTTTGTTAAAGATTGCTTGGTATTTTTATTGCAAATGAAACTTGTTTTAGCCATTTTTGAATTGGAAACTTAATTGTTTAATTCTATTTAAGGGATATTTTCATGTGTGTGGGTATGAATTTTTATCTAAGGCTTTGTGCAGATCTCTTTGAGAATATGTTATTTTTGCCCTTTTTCTTGTGGTTTCCCTATTGTAGAATTTCTTGTCATGAAGGAATCAATTTATTGAAAGAGCTTCAATTAGATAACAATATATTTTAATTATATTTTGAATGGTCTTTATGATTCCTTAATATGGATTTGTTTAGTATACAAGTGATCCTTTTGGGTATTTACTCTGATTGGTGGATTTTGGTGTTTGATTTGAAAGAGTCATTTTCGTGATTCATGTTGGTATGTGGTTGAATGTGAGTCATTCGTGCAAGTTAATTGGTTAAGTTTAATTTTAGTTGTGCTTGGTTTATTCTGGTTGTGGTCTTGTCTTGTGAATAGACCAGTCGTCTATTTCACACCTCCAATTGGTTTAACCTTGATAGAAGGTTTGTATAACCAAGTTATTTCTTTAGTTTTGTTTTGAACTCCCTGTGTTGGTTGGCTTATGTATTTTTCCTTGGAGTTCTTTGGAGGTTGTGTAGTGTCATAAGGAAGAGTGGCTTCTGATTGAGGGTCAGGGCCCAAAGTGGCTACCAGGATAACCCCTTGGAAGTTTGAGTAATAAGTGATAACTTAATTACTAAACTAGGGTTGGGTTTTACAAACATTAGTCAGGATTAATTATGCCCGACTTATGGTTGAGTGCTAGTACAGACTCAGGATGCAGTGGGAAGGCCTAGAATGGAAAACCAACTACCTTGTCTTCACGAAAGGTTTGTTTGGTCTACATGAGTCATGGATGGGGTTTGGGGATTTGGGAGAGGCTACCAGGATAACCCAGGATGGGCACCAGGGCCTATGGAGGCCTACCTGGATAATCCATATCAGCTATGAGATGACACTCTTCCCTTATGTTCACTAGTGTGTAGTCTATTGATTTTTCTTGGAGCATTCTTGTGGGAGTCATATATGTATGCTTATGCCTTATGTGAGTACCTGATGTACATGTTAGACCATGTGATCCTTTATTGTGGTTTGCTTGAGGGCCTTATTACTATCTCCTAGCACAGAGGGGTGGTCCTTTTTGGGCCACATGGTCGGGTGGTAGTGCCACTTTCCATCAGGTATTTTGTTCATGCTTTCTTGCAAGGGATTAGCTTTGCAGGTGCTCCAAATGTATCTCTTGGATTTACTATATTTCATTATACTAGTTGGATCCTCTTTGTTCTTCTCGGATCATTTGTATCTCTTGGACCTTATGCGGCCAGTTGTATCATTTATTTATTTATATGCCTTCATGGAAAGTTGTAATTTGATGTAATCATTATGTATTTTTATGAGACTTGATGTTTTTAAGTACAATTGTAATATTATGTTATCCTTGCAATGTAAAAGCAATGTATTATGATGAGATTTAGATGGTAGAATTTATATCTTAAATTAAAATCATTGTTGTAATGTAATTGAATATTTTATCATGAATGGAGCATGTAAAGTATAAAACAATCATTGTATAGTGTAATTAAGTTCCTAATGGTTAAATATATTTCATAAGTGGATTAATTGACCTTAAGTAAGGGTTAGTTTAATTAAGTAATCCACATTGGGAAACCCTTTAGGATTTTGAGTTAAGTCTTCTGCTTGTGCAATTTTAATGCAATGTTTTTCTTAATGTAGTTATGTTGGCAATACGCTGGATTTGGTTAAGTTTTGTCATTGATGTCAACACTATATCCTGGTTGGATCTATCTCGATTGGTCTTCGTGATCATCTTGGTTTTGGCTATGATTTTGATCCAGTATAATCAGATCTCTGGAATCAGTTTTGGATGCTTATTCTGATGGTTACATGCTTGCTATATTCTAGTGGTTTCATGATTTGGTTATCGCTTTTGGTATTTTCCTTTACTAGTTTGTTCTTGGCTTTCCCAGCTAGCTTTTGGCTTTACCGGCTTCTATCATTCTCGGTTAGCTTTACCGGTATGTTGTTTTGGTGACTTGGTCAGTGGATTTTGGGTCTGACTTATGGAATCGGTTTCTATCATGTTGTTGGTGCTTCTTGATCATATCCTAAGCATTTGGTGACTTTGCATTGGATGGCGTGCTATTATGGTGGTCCTATTTGGATCCAGTTAAACTTTTACTGAGGGTTTCTACTGGAAAGTGAAGCGTGTTGGATTTTGGTCTTAGCAGAATCCCCAATGGATATCATTGTTTGGTTTCTTGATTTAGGTCCATGCTATGTAATGTAAATCATAATATTGGTCCGGTGGTATAATGTGATGTAATTTTTGTAATTATGGGTTTATGCAATTAGGGTTTAGCCAACCTTGTCAATAAGGTTGATGATCTATATTTATAGGTGACTTATTCATGTAATTTGGTATGTGATGGTTATGGTGTTGGAATCCAATAACACTAAGAAGGGGGGGGGGTTGAATCAGCATTATACTAGAATTATTAATTTTAGCCTTATTTAAAACATGCATACACCAACCGGTATACTGGTATATAAAAAATTGAAAGAAGTAAAGCAACCAATAATCCAATCACATAAATGAGAACCATAAAACACAGAATTATACGTGGAAAACCTCAAAGAGGAAAAACCACGGTGGGATTTGTGACCCACAATATCAATCCACTAGCCATATGAAGAGATATTACAAAATATGATGGGCTTGCACTTGTAGGAAGGCTTAGAGCCTAGAGAACACTACTCAATCACAATAGGAGACTCATTGAATACATAAAAATCTAGACTACAATACAGAGAAGTGTTGAACTGCTAAGATAGCATCTTCTATGCCAGAATACAGTTCCGGTTTAAGCTCTGTCTATTCTGGTCTGAAACCCTAAACCCTTTACCGGAATAACCCTTACATGAATTTCCTCAAATACATAATCTCTTTGATATATTTTGCATCATATTACATTAGCATGTCCATAATCTCCTATTTCATGTCCATGTATATAAAAATGATCTAATCTAATTGACCTATATACCCTATACAACTTATCATGCCTTATGTCGGCTTACAATATCAAGATACATGTCGGCTAGATAGCATAAATGCATAAATATTAAAAACAATTTCTGATGCTAGATCCAAGAGATATCAGCCTCCAATACTGATAACCATATTCTAAACCATGTCGACCTGCATTGCCGGTAACCAAAGAAATCCTTTTGTCCTGCTGGTGCCAGTGTAGTGTCTGTGAAGTGCCCGCCGGTACACAACTGAACCAAAACATGAAGCTAGAATACCATACCATGTTGCCATCAATGAAAACATAGTGAAACCAACCAATTGAGTGTCAATTGACAAAAATCTCCCCCTTTGGCATTGATGGCAACACTCATGTGAAAAATGGTCAAGGTTTCATTTGTAAGTTTCATCCTACCTGCTCCCCCTGAGTTGAATATCCATTAATGCAAAATACTCCACATCTCCATATCTCCATATCTTCATACCTCCATAACTCCCTGTAATGTGTACAACTCCTTCTATTTTTCACATCTATATCACTCCCCCTTTGACATTAATGCCATAAAAAATTCTAAAATGAATGTCAAAGATTCAAAAAACTGTACAATGAATATCCTAAAATATCTTACCGGAGTTTAACAAATTTCAAAATTTATGGATAATCCTTCTCCAATAGCTCAAGATAGGTATCCCAACCTATTTTGAAAGTGTCGGAATGGATACAAGTCCATTTAGTATATGTGCAAATGACTCTTTATCATTTACCTGTGACGGTGTGGGCTTTCCCACCATATCCATACATTCTTTCTTATGTACACTGAGTGAATCCAACCGGGGACTCACCAAGCCTCTCAGAATTCTGGCTCTTATAATTTTGTCCCTTTCCTTCTCAAGAACAACAATTTGGTTTTCCAAAATCAAAATTTGACCATCAATGGTTGTAGTCAATGAAATCAATCTGTCAAAAGAATTAGCTATATTTACAATTTTCTCTTGAAGTTCTTTTATCTTCTTATTCACATTAGCTATAAGTATATCAGTGTTACAACATACCCTATAAATATTTGTACATTGTTTCAAAGAATTTTCTATCAGTTTCAGCTTCTCATCAATCTTCTTCTTCTTCTCAGATTCAATTACCTGATCAAATGCAACTCTCTTAACCTGAGTAAACCTCTCCAATGCTTGCCAGTTTTAAATCTGCTGTAAGGATTGAAAATCCTTTGAAATATGCTCAATAATAATCTTAAGTTTGTCAGATGGGCTTGCTTCATTGTCAATCTTGCACTCTGGGACTAGTCTGTATAAAACAGTGATTGATTGATCAATAATCCCTTTGTCTGTAGATCCCTCCTTCATTAGTTTTTGTGCTTCCATCATCATGAGTTCCAATGGACTCATCTTTGTTATGTTTTTCTTCTTGGCCTGTGAGGTGTCAATTGACAACAATGATGGACCAACTACCAGTTCCCTGTCGGATTCCCCTTTCTTCTCTTTTGAAGATTTATCCTTTATAGCTTCCTCACTCACACTGGTAGCTTTGCCCCTTGGTGCAGTCTATGTAAATGTCAGTTCCTCTGTAGGAACTATAACCTCAACCTATACATTTGTATCCAAAGGAATATTATCCTCAATATTAGTATCTTGTACAACATTAACTTGTTCACTCTTTGTATTAACCGGTATCTCAATATTTGTCTGTACATCTATTTTTACCGGGGCTTAATTTCCACTATCTTAATATTTTTCAAAATTGAGGGTGAAGTACCCATAATACCCTTTCCTTTTCCTTCAACCAGGGTGTCTACAGTGTCTTCCTTGGTTTCCGGTGAAGTAAAGAATCATTTGTTCTCTCCAAGGAATTTAACCCATGCTTTTTGAGTCTCCTTTATTATTTCATTTACCCTTCCTAGCATCAGATTAGTTATTCTATGTTTTCTATTAAAGACTTTTCTATCTGCCACCTCAAGTGTCTTTTCCATTTCATCTGGAGCAATAGTAACACAAATAGATAATAGCTCTTGAATTTTAATATTCTTATCTTCTTGCATAGCTGATAGTCTTCTAGCATCTAACATAATATACAACTCAGCTGGTATTTGATTTTCTATTTCTATTAAGGTTTTCTTATAAATATCCAAGTATAATAATACTGCTTCATCTAACACTCTTTGTTCATCCTCCTCTAAGTGATCATAGTAGAACTGTACATTTTTTAAAATGTCATCCTTAGTGATTTCATCTACTAATTCTGCACAAGTTTTAGGTAGAATGATATTTACATTGCCAGATTGAATAACAGTATCAGTGTCATTCTTCTTCTTCCTCTTGGTAGTACTGGATGCAGCTGAAGTGGTTACTTTTGGTGCTTTCTTCTTTGCTTGTATTTTGAGTGTAACCTTCCTAACTAGTTGCTTTGTAGCTTCAACATTTGTTTCCTCTGTTCTCTTCCTTACAACCCTCTTGAATGCCAATGGTGTGTCATCCTTAGATTCAGACTCTGCAGTAATAGGCTCAATGTGTACTTCTTGATTATTCCTCTTCCTTCCTTTCTCTGGGACAACATCAATTAATACTTTGATGTCCTGTAAGACCTCCACAAATTTGTTAGCCTTTCCTTCCTGCTTCTCTCTTTTCTTCTAGTTGAACTCTGTTTCAACCTTATGTGTTTTCTGTTGTGCACTACCATAGGGATTCTCTGTCTCATCAATAGGTGCATCAATCAACATTTTTGCATAGGAATCAAGAATTTGTGCATCCACATCATAGCCCATTTCCTTAATCCAAATCTTTCATGGCTTAACTGCTTCCATAAGTGTTTCATCCTTCTTCACCATGAAGCATATGACGGTTCAATATTTTTCTACAATATGCTCAGGTACCCTTACCCTAAACCTCATAGATTTCTTAAATGCCTTGAAATATTCCCAAACTTTATCATCCCTCTGACTTCCTAAAGTAGCAATTGACTATTTCAATTGTCTCCCTACTGGGATGTCAAATGCCCATTGCCTTTTACCAAAATCGGGTGTATCATTCATGAAATATAACATTAAGCAAACTATCAAGTTGCCATAATGGAAGGTACCCTTCTTTTCTCCCTTGGTCTTCCCTAGGTTTATTAACTACTCATCTAACATCCAACCACATAGATCCAATTTCACATTCTCTCTCATCATTTTTTATGCAACTAAAATGCAGGAATTGGAAATAGAATTCAGTCAGTTTGACTAAGTTACCTTATACCCAATGATCATGCTACCGAATCTGATGTTTGTGTCGGTAATTGTAATACCCTAAAAATGGTCATCTAAACCATGGGCCCCTAATCTCGACAGCATCACCAAGGTCCTAACCAAAGGAATTAAAATCAATTTCTTGTTTTTCAAAACTTTATATTCTCAACAAAGATTAAATTTAAAAACAAAAGAAACTCTTAGGAACTAATTCAAGAATTATTCACTTCATTGCTACAGAATCTAAATTTCTACATTTCTTTAAAGTACTTTTAAAAGACTTGTCATTTTACAAATAGGTCTCTCATTATTAATAAATGAGGACTCTTTCAAATAAATCATTACATATACAAATAATTTTCTGCACAAAACTTCTGCATCCTTCCACTTGTCCTAATTCTTTTCTTTCGACAACCTGCATTTTAAATCAAGCTATGACCATGGAGTGCTCACCTCCCAGCCTAGGCTAACTGGTAGCCACCCCCAAGCTCAGAGAAACAAGCCCTAGACGGGATACAAACATGCAAACACATAGTAGATAGAATGCACACAGATTTCAAACACACACCCATCCCGGCTACACTGCACCACACTTTGGTGATGACCTTATTAAGGGTGGTAGCGGACCAATACCCTGAGGAGAACTGCAAGTATGGAAAAACATGTAGCCACCTCATGGCACAACAAATACATCAATAATTTTCAACCCCTTATTCCTTATGCCCCCCAAGGCATTCTAGCCTTATATCCCTCCTTATGACCCCCATTGCACAAATAGGCCATGCAGCAAGGGTCACACAAAAATCCCTTGTGATCACTCTCATAATGAGAGTCTCTCACTTGAGGGTTGTCACTTCTACCACCCACAAGATCCTCCTCTCTCCCAAGAGTAAGAGGTCATGAAGACTCCCAAAACATTTACAAAACAAAATACAAATACCAAATGAAATACCCAAAACAAAACATACAAGGAAACAATTTTCTTACACCAACATACCTTCAAACACATGCAAAAAGAAGTCATTTTAAGAAGAATGTAACCAACATTAATCAGCCCAAGGTAGGATAGTATAGTTGAGGAAGAGCTGCCCAAATCCACAGATCTTCTCCTTCTACCCTTAGCCAAATTTTACTATTCAAAACTATTCTTTTCTTTTTCAAAATTTCTTTTGTCTCCAAAAATGGAAAGTGGGTGATTACCCTCAAATTTTCAAATTCTTGCTTAAGAAGCTCATTCTCTCAGTTCTCACAAGTTTCTAAAAACTAAAGAGGAAGGTAAGACAGAATGGGAAAGAGAACTCTCATTCGAATAGGAAAGTTTACAACTAGGTTCAAACTTCTAATTTCAATTTTCGCACAACTCAGAAAAGTCAAATTTTAGAGTGTCTAAAAGGTCACTTAGGAGTAGAAACTTGCCTAAAATTACCCCTAACCCTTAGGTATACCTTATGGGCTTTAGGAAACCCTATTAAACTACCCCTAGGTGTTCATTTAACCCATTTTAAACCCCTCTAAAGTTTATTTTCGGGTCAAACCTATGTTGACCACCCCAAAGATTCTTTACCCAAGGTATTTATGACATCACGTTATATTAATTGAAAAAGCTATAGTTGAACACTTTCCCACCAAGAGACAAAAATAAAATTTAAACTTAAATCCACACATGTGTCAAGTGACACAAATAAAACACTTTTACAATTTAAAACATGAAATCGTCTCTTGTGGGTTTTACACAAGTAAATTAAATACACTTGACACACATGCAGCATATACTGTTACGAATAAAAAATAACACAAATGGGGTGTTGTCTCTCCAAATAGACAACCCCTGGCTTACGAACATACATAAGTCTAGGTTTGGTTCTCCGTAAATTTTCCATGGTCACATGGTTAACTTCCTGCGCATCTTAATTTACACATTAGTACTTTCAAATATCCACATATAATATAATTCCAAGGAATAATAATACACATCATCACTTGCATACAATTTACATTTGAACAAATTAAATACATCTTTTATCCAAGCAATTTCACATAAGCAATTCATCCTAATTCTCATAAACTTAAACATACATCATAATTCTATTATAATAGTAAAGTCCTGCAAAATCAATAACGACATTATCACCGCAATTTCATCTTATTCAAAAATCATGTAGTGTTCTATCTCATAAAGCATATAATAAATCATCAATATATAGTAATGTTATCCAAATCTTGAAATCGTATAAGTTCTAAGTTTCAAAATGCATCAAAATAAAGTATCCATAATAATCTCAATATCAAAATCACTGAAATGTCAGACTAAGTCAAGGTGAGGCCTCACACCCTCCCCCTCTAGGCATGAACTTCCTCCTGGAGTTCATCAAAGAGGTGGGGTTACTCTGATCTCATATGTGCTGCATCCTCCCATGAAGTCGTAACCTCATCATAGCAATCCCACTGGACCCTAACCTGGTCCAGCTCTCGACCTCGAAGGGCCAGCGTCCGACGTGCCAAAATGCGAATGGGATCCAAAGCTAGCTGCCCGTCCGACTCCACCTAGCTAGATGCCCGTGCGACTCCACCTGCAAGGCATCCCAATCTAAAATATGAGACTCATCATAGAAATATTTTCTCAAAACTGATACATGAAACACATCATGGATGCGTGACAGGCTAGGTGGCAATGCTAAACGGTAGGCAACTGGGCCTATCCTCTCAAGAATCTCAAAAGGTCCTACAAAGCGAGGTGCGAGCTTAGAACCCTTTCTGTAATGGATTAGACTCTTATGCGGTCGCACTCTCAAGAAAACTCTGTCTCCCACCAAGTAGCTACGATCTATCCTCTTTGCATCATCATATTTCTTCTGTCTATCCTGAGCCTCCCTAAGACGTTGCCTAATCAAATCCACCTACTGTTCCATCTCCTGAACTATCTCAGGACCAATAGCAACTCTGTCCTCTATGTGATCCCAACTCAAGGGCATCCTGCAAGGCCTGCCGTATAATGCCTGATAGGGTGGCATCCCCAAAGAAGTGTGATGCCCATTGTTATAGGCAAACTCCACTAAGGGAAGATACTTCTCCCATCAGGTCTGATGATCCATGACGTACATGCGAAGCATATCCTCTAACACCTGATTGACCCTCTTTGTCTGACCATCTATTTTTGGGTGATAGGCTGTATTGAAATTGAGCTTAGTGCCCATAACTGCCTGTAATGACTTCCAAAAGCAAGAAGTGAAAAGAGAATCCCTGTCAGAAATAATCTTGCAGGGCACGCCATGAAGTCTAGCAATGTCTCACAAGAGCACCTGTGCTACTGCTGGAGTTGTGAATGTAGTACGGACTGGTGAAAAGTGAGCTACTTTGGTCAACTTGTCAACTATCACCAAGATAGCATCATGGCGACGAGAAAACATAGGAAGACCAATGATGAAATCCATGGATATAGTATCCCACTTCCACTCTGGTATAGCATGAGACTGGAGCAAGCCACCTGGATGGCGGTGCTTCACCTTTACTCTCTGACACTCGAGGCATCGAGCTACTATCTCAGCAATGAGCTGTCGCATTCCCGACCAATGATATAAGTGCCTCAAGTCAGCATGCAACTTTTTAACCCCGAGATGCACTGCATAAGGAGCTCTATGAGCCTCCATGACAATGAACTCTCGCAACCCTCTAAAGGAAGGTACATAAATGCGCCCTCTGTGGCGTAATAGTCCATCGGACTCCAAAGAATAATCCACATATTTCCCCTCTAGAGTAACCTGAGATCGTATTACCTGACCAACCTCTGTATACCATCCATCCTCTAGCAAGTGTTGTAGTATACGGTCTCTCAAATCCATGCCCATAGATATGGTGTAAACCTCATGACGTCTCCTACTCAAAGCATCTGCAACTACATTTTCCTTTCCTTTGATGTAGTGAACATCAAAATCATATTCGCACAAGAACTCCATCCATCTCCTCTGATGTGCATTAAGGTTCGGCTAAGTGAAGATGTACTGAGGACTCTGATGATCTGAATGCAGCTCAAAGTGATGACCTAAAAGAAGGTGTCTCCACCTCACAAGTGCATGCACTACTACTGCGAGCTCAAGGTTGTGAGTGGGATAATTAAGTTCATGAGTCTTAATTTTCCTAGACTCGAAAGCTATGGCCCTACCATCCTACATAAGAACTGCTCCTAAACCTTCTAGTGAAGCATCTATACAAACCATGAAGTCCGTTGTGGGATCTGGTACAACAAGGATCAGAGTGCTAGTAAGTGCCTTCTTGAGTTCCTGAAAGGCCTTCTCGCACTTCTCTGTCCACTCAAATTTCTTCTCTTTATGATGAAGAGAAGTAATAGGGTGTGTGACTCTGGAGAATCCCTCGACAAAACATCGGTAATACCCTGCTAAGCCCATGAAACTCCTAACCTCTGTCACACTGGTTGGTGCTAGCCAATCCATAATAGCCCTAATCTTTGATGGGTCAACTAAGATCCCATCACTGGAAATAATGTGTCCAAGGTACTTGACCTCTGACCGAAAGAAAGCACATTTCGATAAACTGCCAAACAACTGGTTATCCCACAAACACTGCAATACCTATTTTAGGTGCTCCTCATGCTCCTTCTCATTCTGAGAATATATTAGTATATCATCGAGAAACATAATAACAAAATGGTCCAGAAATGTACGGAACACCCCGTTCATGAGGCTCATAAAAACTGTTGGGGCATTCGTAAGTACGAATGGGACTACGGTGAACTCATAGTGACCATATCTAGTGTGAAATGCGGTCTTGTGGATATCACTCTCCACTATTCTCAGCTGATGGTATCCTGATTTCAAATCTATTTTGGAAAAGACTTTGACATCCTGAAGCTGGTCGAATAAATCATCAATTCTGGGCAAAGGATATCGGTTCTTGATGGTTACTTTATTTAGCTGCCAATAATCCATACATAATTGGAGAGATCCTTCCTTCTTCTTAACAAAGATGACTGGTGCACCCCAAGGGGATATGCTAGGATGAATATGACCCTTCTCAAGGAGTTCCTCAAGCTGTATTTTGAGTTCATTTAGCTCATTTGTGGTCATCCTATAAGGTGCTCTGGAAACTGGCTCGGCTCCTGGTACTAGGTCTATATGAAAATCAATTTCTCTACGGGGTGGCATTCCTGGTAACTCTGAAGGAAATACATCTGAATATCCCTTAAGGATAGGATGGTCATCAAGCGATAATTCTTTTTGTTCCTCTTCTACTCTATCACTGATAGTGATAGCAAAAAGCTGACATCCCTTTCGCATGCTCCGCTTAAGCTGCATTGCGGAGATCATACGAAGAGACACGAGCCTCTAAATCCCGGTAATAACTATGGGCGAACCATGATCATCCTCACACTCGATCTTTTTTAGGTGGCAATCCATCTTGGCTCTATGGGCATAAAGCCAATCCATGCCAAGTATGATTCCGTAAGATCCAAGTGGAGTCACTCTAAGGTCTACTAAAGTGGTGGTCTTGCCAATCTGTAGCTGACATGCCCTAACCTCTGATTCCACTAACAGTCTAGCCCCTAAAGCTAATTCCACTTCCCAACTGACACCGTGTCTAGTTGCCACTAGCCCGCAATGCTCCACAACCAATGGAGATATAAAGGAGTCAGTAGCTCCCGAATCAAACAAAATAGATACATTGTTACCTTTGATCATACGTGTAGATTCGATAACCATGGCCTGATGCTCAGCCTGGCGGTTGTAAACCGCTACAAATACTCTATGGGACCTGCCCATATCACCAACTGTCAGCTCTGAAGCGGCCATCCGCTGATTCCCTGTCACCTAGCCCTAATGGAAATCCCTCGCCATATGCCCCATGGCTCTACACGTAAAGCAAGCACCCCGTGCTTGGAACTGAGCGCCTTGAGGCCTAGAGAAAGCCTGACCTCCTGTCCTACTAGATCCGCTGTACCCACCCTTGGAGGACTGTTGAGTCCTCGCCGGCTCTGTGTACTGCCCCTGTCCTCTCTGATCACATCTCTATCCCTGAGTCTACCACTGCTTGGACTTGGAGCCCTACTGATACTGTGGAGCCTTCTGCCTCTAGTTCTGTGGTGTCTATTGCGGAGGAGGGTGTTTGGAGAACCCCTGAGAATTTCAGTTGTTTCCTTTCCAATGTGGTTTCTGGAAACCATAAGTCTGAGGTGTGGGATTTCAGTTCTGAAATCGATCCCTATTGTCCTGTGGTTTGACCTAAATTTCCTTGGCAATTAGTGCCTTCTCCACGACAACCCAAAGGCTCTCTGGAGTGGACATCCTAACAGGCCTGGCTATACCGACATTTAACCCTCTGATGAAGCAGTTTACAAGAAGTTTCTCATCCTTTAGATAATCTACATAAGGCAACAACTCAAAGAATTTGCTTTTATATTGGGTTACTGATAAGCCTTTTTGTTGGAGATCATGAAATTTGTCTATATGACCCTGTCTAAAGTGTTCTGATAGGTACCTCTCGCGAAACCTCTCTGTGAATATCTCCCAAGTGAGAGTATCAGGAACTAATCTGCATTTGTACTCTTCCTATCTCCACAAAGTGGAGGCCAACCCTCTCAGCAGATGAACTGTGACACATGCTTTTAGGTTGCTCTCATAAGAACACAACGCAAAGTACCTCTCAAGACTCAAAAGCCATGCCTCGGCCTCTACCCCATCAGTAGACCCTCCGAAGGATGGTTGCTGGAGGCGCATGACCTCCGTGATAAGATCCCCTGGATCCCGACGAGCTCTCTCAAAATAAATTGGTTCCACTGTTGGAGGTGGTCCTGGCATATGCACAAACTCTAGCTCATTTCCACCCTGACTCTCTATAGGAATAGGAGCTGGGCTCCTACTTCGTTCTCTATCAATAGATCTATGACTCCTAGAGTCATGACTTCTAACCTGAGGGTTCTCTGCTGGGATCCTTTCCTAAACTATGCCAATAAGATTCTGTATTGCTGCTAAGAGGTTTCAGTTAGGTTCATTTGGCTATTCGGGAGGTTCTCTTGGGTTCTCATCTAGAATCGATGCCTCCCTCACTACCTCTTCGCATGCTATGCGCACCCGTCTAGGACCCCGTCCGCGCTTGCGAGCTTGTCGCGTTGTCGGAGGTATCTTAAGAGGAAAATAAGGCAAAATAATTAATTAATTTCTTTTAGAATAATATTAATTCAATTAAATTCAAATGTCTTATAAAATCAATTTAACAAAAATAATTTAAATAATCTAAGGCGAAACATAAGTGGAGTAAGGTTCCTAGTGTGGAAACCTTGCTCTGCTACCAAAATGTCATGCCCAAAATTTAGGGCAAGAACGAGATAATTTTTTTTTTTTTTTACAACATAACTTTAAAAACATTTAACTCGACAATACTAAATGCAACATCATGTTTTGTCTTAACTAAGTTTGAGTTAACTTAAAAACCCTAACTCAAGTAAACGAGATTAATATAGAATTAAATGCGGGATACCATGAGAATATATTTATTAACTCATCAAGTTGGTTAATAGTTATTTAAAATCAAAACTCCCTAAAACATTTGGCAAGGATATTATTAATCTCGAATAAGTCCATATTATCTAAAATTCATTTTAAATCAATAAATAAAATAATCGATTAAAGTGTCAATTAATTTCTTAATAAATGTCTCCCATAAGTTTATTTTTATTAAAATCAAAAGAAAATAATCCTTTTCTTTTATAGTTCCATGATTGACAACCAACTCTTAATTAAATAGTTGATTTACCATTCGTCCTATAAACAACCTTATTATTAATCGTTTAAAAATAAAATAAACATTAATACACATATTGTATCCTAAAATATCTTTATTATATGTAACTAAATTAGATCTATTTTTCCTTAGCCAATATTAATACAACGTACTCATTTTCATTCAAATACATTAACTCTTAGAAAACCCCATGCAAATCCTAACATGTAAACTACAATATTAAATACCCTCTCTACACCCCTTTTTTTTCCAGACTTCTTTATTATTAACCCTAGCTCGATTCGAGCTAGGGTTTTCATATATATATATTTTTTTCCCATTAATATCTAATTCGTATCTACACCATTATTATAACTATATATATATATATATATATATATATGTATTTATATGTATTTATATATATATATATATGTATTTATATGTATTTATATATATAT
This sequence comes from Cryptomeria japonica, assembly GCF_030272615.1. Taxonomy (NCBI): domain Eukaryota; kingdom Viridiplantae; phylum Streptophyta; class Pinopsida; order Cupressales; family Cupressaceae; genus Cryptomeria; species Cryptomeria japonica. The sequence continues at coordinate 351,121,356 of NC_081406.1, forward strand.
ATATGTATTTATATATATATATGTATTTATATATATATACAATATTACACTATGTATATATATATATATATATAACAATATATATATATATAATTATTTATGTTTTTATTCTCCATTTAACCCTAACCCTTTCTTTATTTCCTCCTTATATATATATATATATTTTTTTTTTAACATCACACTTAACTTATTTACCCTAGCCCTAACCGAGCTAGGGTTCCATTTTATTTCCTATGTTTTGCAGGGGGGGTGCTCGGGCGTTCTGTGCAGGGTCGGCGACGTTTTTCCCAGCGGGCTGAATGTGGAAGAGGCGGTGGGTGTGCCGGGCACCGCCCACTATGCGGTTACATAGTGGGGCGCGGTCTTCGCCCACTGTGTGGCCACATAGTGGTGGCGTTTCAGCGCTGCCCACCGTGTGATCACACAGTGGCGGCATTTCGGCGCCACCCACTGTGTTCACACAGTGGGGTGCAACCCGAAACCCATGGTAAACAAATTTTTTTTAAAACAAAGTTTTAATAAGTAATTTTTTTGTTGTTTATTTTTTTTTCTTTTTTTTTTTAAATTAATTAATATATATATATATATATATATGTTAATTACAAGCACAGTATTTTCTTTTTTTTTTTTAAACATAAATGTAGTGTTTATATATAAATATATATATATATATATATATTTAAAAGAATATATATATATATATATATAAATTATATGCATCTAAACTCAGTCATCTCTTCTGTACAAAATTTATAGGGATTTTAAATTTATTTTTAAAGCCTACACAGTTGATTTAATAATAATCTGATTTTCAGCAGTTATAAATATACATTTGTTTTTTTGTTTGTTTGTTTACTTACTGTAAAAATAAGGTATAGAACATAATATAATATACTTAAAACAGTAACCCTAGAACTATTTGTTTCAATAAATCTGGTTATCTATAGATTTTATATGCTGCAATAAGTAAATAACAGAGTTTAATAATTTTAACAGCAACTATATACAAATGCAATTAACTATGTGATTTTATTTTCTGCAACTTAATATAATGACAGATTCCAACAACAACTTTAATCATCTAGAATCCTTTAACTTTAACCATGCGATAGGATTTAAACTGAAACATTTATATTCGAAAACAACATGCATGCAATCATTAAATCATTTTTTTGTAATAGGATTTAAACTGAAACATCTATATTCAAAACAACATGCATGCAATCATTAAATCATTTCTTTATTTCCTTGGTTTATTTCATAAGCATAAAGGAATTAAAATCAATTTCTTGTCTTTCAAAACTTTATATTCTCAACAAAGATTAAATTTGAAAACAAAAGAAACTCTTAGGAACTAATTCCAGAATTATTCACTTCATTGCTATAGAATCTAAATTTCTACATTTCTTTAAAGTACTTTTAAAAGACTTGTCATTTTATAAATAGGTCTCTCATTATTAATAAATGAGGACTCTTTCAAATAAATCATTACATATACAAATAATTTTCTGCACAAAACTTCTGCATCCTTCCACTTGTCCTAATTCTTTTCTTCCGACAACCTAAATTTAAATCAAGCTATGACCATGGAGTGCTCACCTCCCAGCCTAGGCTAACTGGTAGCCACCCCCAAGCTCAGAGAACCAAGCCCTAGATGGGATACAAACATGCAAACACATAGTAGATATAATGCACACAGATTTCAAACACACACCCATCCCGGCTACACTGCACCACACTTTGGTGATGACCTTATTAAGGGTGGTAGTGGACCAATACCCTGAGGAGAACTGCAAGTATGGAAAAACATGTAGCCACCTCATAGCACAACAAGTACATCAAGAATTTTCAACCCCTTATTCCTTATGCCCCCCAAGGCATTCTAGCCTTACATCCCTCCTTATGACCCCCATTGCACAAACAGGCCATGTAGCAAGGGTCACACAAAAATCCCTTGTGATCACTCTCATAACGAGAGTATCTCACTCGAGGGTTGTCACTGCTACCACCCACAAGATCCTCCTCTCTCCCAAGAGTAAGAGGTCTTGAAGACTCCCAAAAACATTTACAAAACAAAATACAAATACCAAATGAAATACCCAAAACAGAACATACAAGGAAACAATTTTCTTACACCAACATACCTTCAAACACATGCAAAAAGAAGTCATTTTAAGAAGAATGTAACCAACATTAATCTGCCCAAGGTAGGATAGTATAGTTGAGGAAGAGCTTCCCAAATCCACGGATCTTCTCCTTCTACCCTTAGCCAAATTTTACTATTCAAAACTATTCTTTTCTTTTACAAAATTTCTCTTGTCTCCAAAAATGGAGAGTGGGTGATTACCCTCAAATTTTCAAATTCTTGCTTAAGAAGCTCATTCTCTCAGTTCTCACAAGTTTCTAAAAACTAAAGAGGAAGGTAAGACAGAATGGGAAAGAGAACTCTCATTCGAATAGGAAAGTTTACAACTAGGTTCAAACTTCTAATTTCAATTTTCGCACAACTCAGAAAAGTCAAATTTTAGAGTGTCTAAAAGGTCACTTAAGAGTAGAAACTTGCCTAAAATTACCCCTAACCCTTAGGTATACCTTATGGGCTTTAGGAAACCCTATTAAACTACCCCTAGGTGTTCATTTAACCCATTTTAAACCCCTCTAAAGTTTATTTTCGGGTCAAACCTATGTTGACCACCCCAAAGATTCTTTACCCAAGGTATTTATAACATCACGTTACATTAATTAAAAAAGCTATAGTTGAACACTTTCCCACCAAGAGACAAAAATAAAATTTAAACTTAAATCCACACATGTGTCAAGTGACACAAATAAAACACTTTTACAATTTAAAACATGAAATTGTTTCTTGTGGGTTTTACACAAGTAAATTAAATACACTTAACACACATGCAGCATATACTGCTACGAATAAAATACAACACAAACGGGGTGTTGTCTCTCCAAATAGACAACCCCTGGCTTACGAACATACATGAGTCTAGGTTTGGTTCTCCGTAAATTTTCCATGGTCACATGGTTAACTTCCTGCACATCTCAATTTACAGATTAGTACTTTCAAATATCCACATATAATATAATTCCAAGGAATAATAATACACATCATCACTTGCATACAATTTACATCTGAACAAATTATATACATCTTTTATCCAAGCAATTTCACATAAGCAATTCATCCTAATTCTCATAAACTTAAACATACATCATAATGCTATTATTATAGTAAAGTCCTACAAAATCAATAACGACATTATCACTGCAATTTCATCTTATTCAAAAATCATGTAGTGTTCTATCTCATAAAGCTTATAATAAATCATCAATATAGCGCAATGTTATCCAAATCCTGAAATCATATAAGTTCTAAGTTTCAAAATGCATCAAAATAAAGTATCCATAATAATCTCAATATCAAAATCATTGAAATGTCAGACTAAGTCGAGGTGAGGCCTCACAACAAAAAAATATATCTGAGCTACAAGAAGAATATCTAGCTCTGAGCCTCTCCCTCATTGCCTGGTGGAGGAGGAGGAGTCTAATGACCGGGATCCTATCGAGGTGCCCAAGCTCCCTCAAGAACATGCCATATACTGAGAATAAGGAATCACCTACTACACTACTGGAACTGCCACGCTATATGCTGTGACATAGTAGGCTGCCCTGCTGTTCTGATGCAAAACCTCTTGCTGGAGGGTGTCTTGCTCCGCTCTCATCACCGCAAGTTGATGATCACACTCTGCTCTTAGCTCAGCCAAGTGCCGATCTCTCTTAGTCCTCACCTCTGCAAGCTCCCGGTCTCGCTTCGCCAGCTGAGTCTGAGCCACTGTCAACTATGACTGTAGCTCTGCAAGACGTGCTCTCATCGACCGTCCTCTGTCTATCCCCTGCTCTCTTGTCGGCTCTCCACCTCCACCTCCACCTCCAATACCACCCTGCTCCTCCCTCCACTGTCAAACCTATCTCGGATCTGCTCACTCCTCCTCAACTCCACCCAATCTCACTCCTACTCTCCCAAGTGATCCGCCCTCGCCCCTCTGTTGTCCACCCTCAGCTGGAACCCTACTACTACCAGCACTAGGATCACAACCTGTCCACCTCGGAGCCTCAGCTCTCTGTACCTGTCCCTATCTCTAGCCCTGTCTCAGACCTTGTCCTTATACCTGTGCAGGAGCATCATCCTCAACATCATCAATGCGCGGTGCCTGCTCACCTGGATCAATAAACCTAGGAAAAGGATGCTACTGGAACCACTCTTTGTACTAGGGCAATACCCCCACATCTGTAACATCATCCATATAATCCCATTTGAGGCATTGTAGACCAATCAACTCCTGTACGGCCAAGGCATAAGATAATCATGGAGACCATCCCTATCTCTCCTCATCCGCGTAATGTGCATACGGTGTATACTCCTACGAAATCCCTTGAGGCTGGCCATACTACCTCATCACCCATGATACAACAAACCACTCCACAATAGTCTATGATCTCCCAATAAGTGGGTGCATGACAAAAAGGTCCCTGGAGACTAGCCGCCAGTCATCCCAAGGCTCCAAACCTCTATAAGGTCTCCACACTATAGCTATCAAATCGTCTAACTATCACCGCCAAAAATATATCTTGCCCAGATGGGGCTACGTAATATAACCAACATACATGTATATAATTGGTTGCCCAAGCTCTCTACTATCATCTATCACCGACCGACAAATGGGAAGATGTTCCCAAGCCCAAACCTGTAAAATATATACACCTACGGCCATGATCTGACCATCTCTATATACGATCTCATGCATCTCGCGATACATGTGAGCCAACAAGCAAGAACCCCAGCCAAGCCTCTGAGGGGTCTCCATCAATCTCATCACATCCTGCCCCAACCACACTAGAAACCCTGCTACCCTCTATTTGGCATCAGAAGATAGCCTATAAATCCTGCTAGAACACACGCCAGAGGAATTTCCTCGTTGTATCTGCTCATCAATATGTCCCAACTAATGGAACGAGTCAAAATGTCAGGATCTCTGAAGACATGCCTCATTGCCTGTAATCCTGGAAGGTGTCCTGAATTGTAATCCACCTTATCCCCAACAAAAGGGATACAGAGGATCCTATATACATCCTTGAGAGTGATAGTGAACTCCCCCACTGGCAGATGAAAGGTGTTTTTCTCTGAATGAAAATGCTCTACTAATGCCATGAGCATTCCGTGATTCACACGGATATCTGGCAAACCAAGAAGATCAATCAAACCACATACATCAATATGAGCCTACTCAACCTCAGATGAATGTCGAACTAATGCCATAGTGGGAGGATAAATGCATCTAAAGAGCACATGAGGTAAGCGAACCTACAAAAAACCCAACAATGAAGCATCAGAAAACATTCCAAATTAGCCTACAAGAGAAGTAAAACATCAAGCAAATCCAACTAAGTCAAATGCAAAATCAAATTTTCATGTTTAGACCTTCAAAAATTCTCACTGTCTCCCGAATGACAAAACACAGAGGGACATAATTTTGTACAAGTCAGGATTAGCTCTTGTACGACAAAACAACCCCAAACGACAAACTATTGGGTTTCGCATGACAAAATGGTGTTTTTAGAGACCTGTCGTACGATACAAGGGTGCATCCTAAATGACAATTCAAATGACTTCAAATAATAAAAGATAATTTACCAGTTACTCATACGAGACAAAATCCTGTTTCGCACGATAAAATGTGAAACTCGACCCCACACATGTGAAAAAATTGAAAATGAGCAAAAAAATTCAAAATTGAAAACATAAAGACGCTTAAGATCGATCACTTACCGCTGGCTCATAGTTTCGGGGTCGATAATGACATCTCTGGCACTCAAACTGATGCTGACGAGTAGGGACCACCATTTTCTTTGCAGAAGGCTTTTTGAATTTTCAAACTTGGAGGGTTAAAATGATTTGAAAATGACACTTTTGTCCCATATATAGCCAAAAACCTAATTTTTCAACTTGCTCCGATGGATATGAAAATTGTACCCTTAGCTAATTTGACCACTCTGATTCCATTTTTGGGATCGAAATCAAAATTCAAGATTATTTTTCTAGTCAATTTCACAATTTGGACCACTTAGCACTCTTTTCATCAAATGCTCATTCTTTCTCCAAATTGCGCTCAAATTTCAATGCTGAATCTTAATTCAATTTCAATTATACACATCAACTTTACGATCAACTCTGTGCTCAATTTCATCAATCAATGACGAATTTTTCAAATAATCCTCAGAACCAATTTGTGCTCAAATAACTTATTTTTGCCACACAATTGCCTATGATCAAGTACCCTCGCTATTTCTTTTGATTTCACTCTTGAGGGGGCATACTCACGTACTTATGACCTCACATCTTCAATGTCGAGAACACTTTTTTTTTCAAATCTTCATCAAAAGTCGAGCAAAATCTTTTTTAACTAAAGAAAATCAATTATCATTGCTAAGGGGCATCTCACCTTCATCACTTCACATCAAGTTGAGATCTCTTGATTATCGGAATTGAATAAATCGCTAGGGGCATATCAGTTTCATCGCTTCAAATCAAGTTGATATTTGTCCTTCATCTGAATCAATCTCTTAGCATTAATCATTTTCATCACTTCACATCAAATTAATTATCTGTTTAAACTCAATCAAAAGTTTCAAGAGTATCTTTGATCACACTCAATCTAAGCAGGTGTTTAGTATTCATTTCTTGATCAAGCTGGATAGTTTATCTTCATCGTATCTTGATCAATCAAGTTCAAGATCAATTTTTATCATCACTCACTGCATCTAAGTTCAATCAAGTTCTAGATCAGTAAGATCCGCTTTTTGATCAATCAAGTTCAAGTTCGGTATCTTTTGTTTCTATCGTTCCTCAGTTCAATCAAGTTCGGGAACGGTATCACTTTAATCAGACTTCATTCAGCTTTGTCACTTCAAATCAAGTTAAACACCTTGCTTTTCATCTAGTTCGTGATCATTCAAGTTCAGAACTGGCATCTCCTAGACATCACACATTCTTTGAACCAACGCGCTGCTCGCACATTAATTCAAAGAGGGGCAAATGTAATACCCTAAAAATGGTCGCCTAAACCATGGGCCCCTAATCTCGACAACATCACCAAGGTCCTAACCAAAGACATTAAATCAATCTTGAGCACATTATTAATTCTTTAATCGTCAAATATCACATGGAAAATCAATTACTCAATATTAATTAAATATTCATTTAATTAATTGAATCATTTCCAAGAATATCATTTTGATCAATTATCCCATTTTAATTTATTAAATATCCTTGCATATTTAATTAATTAATAAAATTGCCATTTAATCATGCAAAAGGAAATAATTTATTACAAAAGAGGAATTAATTACAAAGCAAGAGTTGAATTGAAATTAAACAAAAAGAATAGAATTGATAGAGAAATCAAACTTGAGATATTATTTCTTTTTCTAAATTTAGAACTTGAAATCAGAAAAGCAATTAAATTGAATTATTGAATTATTCTCTAAAATTGGAACTCAAAGCTTTTCAGAAAAAGAAGTTTAGTTGCATTGAAAAGACTCTTTTCTTGAATAAATAAAAGAATTATCTATTTTTATCACAAATGCATGGAATTAATTTATTATTATTTCCAATGCAACTTGGACTTATAATTTGAATGCATTTCAATTAAACTATAATTGGAATCTATCTCAAGGTTAACTTAACCTGATTTCTCAATTATTTTCAATTAATCCTAAATTGAGATTTTCTCTTGGTAATTCTTTATAAATTTAGTCTTCAGCTCTCATTTCAATTTACCCCAAAGATTTTTGAGAACACGCTTGGAGATTATTATCACGCTAATTTCGCTCTGGAGTCATTGAAGATTATTATGCTTCTTTAGATTATTTACATCCATCATTGCTTATATCCATTATTGCTTGAATTGATTATTTGCTTGAATTATTCATCCATCTTGCATCCATATAGTTAATATCATATAGATTAAATTCTTCTTCTTGGTGTAGTCTAGTTACTGGTATTGCTTATAACAATCTGAGAGCAATCTTATACTCGCATCTTTTAGAAGGCAATTAGTCACTTTGTTATGGTTTATTATTTATTAATTATTGATTACTAACCATGCATATAATGACTTAATTGAAGTGTTGTCCTTGCAGCTACATACCACTTTTTCACACACACACAATAATAGTGCTCACTCTCATAGATCTCCTATCAGATGTCGCGTCGGTGATCTTGTTCACGAAATCATTTGAAACCTTCTTGTCTGGATGTTGCCCAACCGATGGTAAACTAGTGATTGACCAGATGAGTTCCTTAGTGATCTTGTAAGGTATGTCTAACCATATAAATTCCCCATGTACTTTGCTCAAAACATATTTGATTATTTCATCTTCAAATTTTGGAATATCCAGAATACCGGTAAACCCTAAGTCTTCAATGTGTTTGTATGCTGGTTTGATCTTTTCAGATTCTCCCATTAGCTCACTCATATACATACCCTTTATTTCAAAAGTTCCCTAGTCCTCAATGTAACAGTGAATATATGCACTGACATCTTCTACATAAACAACTCCCTCTAGAATGTGAGAAAATTCTCCAATCAATCTTCCAAGGTAGCCACATATGGAAACCACTTGAAAATTGGCCTGGGGCGGTCCTTGACCTCTACTACAGTTGGGTTTGCAACAAAAAAAGGAATAGATGATGATCTCATGTCCATGTTTAAAGATAAATACCTTTTGATCACTCTCGGTGAAAACCTCCTACAAATTCTTCCAGACGTCGGTGAAATCGCTCAAGAAGAAATCTGAATGGTCTGAAATGCCTTTGATCACTCTTAGTCACTCTCAATCACTTTGAAGTCAATTTGAAGTCACTCTGAATGCAAGGTGATCAATAATGAAGTGAATTCAACTTTTTAACCTCCATGAAAAACCCTAATCTTCCATTGACATAAATGACTGTCGATAGAAGATATCGGATCTCGCATAAAACATTCCATGCCGAATAATCATCTCCAATATCTGGAACATCTTCCAGAACCTATTCTGTCATGCCCAAAAATTAGGGCAAAAACGGAAAGATTTTTTTTTTTTTAAATTACTAATTAATTAAGAAAGTTCGCTATCTCAACATGCATTAACGTGTTGGCCATAACAATATTCTAGCTAACTCTAATACTAACCAAGTAACGAAATTAATAAAAATTTATTTGCGGAAACTAAATGTTTTAATTTTATTTTTACCAGATACCTAGTCAATAGATTAATTAAATCAAACTCATTAAGATTAGAAGATGAAGATAAATTTAATCTCCAATAAGACTATATAGTCTAAAAACCCATTTTAAATCAATAATTATAATAATCATTTAAAGTGTCATTTAATTTAGATAATTTAATTTACACGGGCAAAATTAATTTTGAGTAGCTATTAATCGGTTTGGAAAGCTAATTAAAATTATTCTTCTAGCATCCATTCTAACCTCAAAATGAAGGGTGCTTAAATTAATCCTTTTAAAATCCAACTTAAAATTTAATGCTCTAATTAAATTAACTAGGGCATGATTAAGTATTTATCACACTAAATACTTTTTTAAAAATATAAGACTAGGCTTTATTCCTTTAAAATTATATATATATTTTATTTTAAACTTCCTATAGAGGTATTCAAATATTTAAAACTCTATAGAAATACATATCCAAATATATATATATATATATATATATATATATATATAAAATCATAATCTTCTAAAAGTTCTTTCCAACTTTATAGCCATTATGCCCTTCAACCCTAATTAGGGTTTTTTTTTTTTTTAAATTTATAAAATGGCCCTAAACTAAACGATTTAAACATATTATTTTATTACTTTATTACCCTAGCCCCACCCGGGCTAGGGTTTAATAAATATATTTTTTTGATGAACATTTAAACATAGGGCCAAAATCCATCGGCGGTGGCCATGGAATTTTTTTGTTGCAGGTGTTTTTTTTAAAAGGGAGCAACGGGGTTTAGCAAGTGGCACCGCCAGTGGGACGACCCATTGTGTGGGTCGTGGCCCACATAGCGGCCTTGGCCGCTGTGTGTGTCGCGGCCCGCATAGTGGCTGCGGCCACTGGTGCGCCCCGCGGCCCACATAGGGAACGCAGGCCTTGTGCATTCCGCGACCCACACAGAGGTTGCGGCCTCTGTGTTGGTCACGGCCCGCACAGGGTCCATGTGCCCTGCGCGGCCCTTCCAAAGAAAACTGCTTTCTCCTTTCTTTTTTTTAAATATATATATATATATTCAAATATATTTTACATGCAATTTTTTTTTTTAAAACAAAAAAATAAACAAAGGTAAAACATTATGTTAAATAAAATATATATATATATATATATATTTAATAGTATATATACTAGGGTTTACATTTTCATTTGTTTTGCAGGGTATTTATATGCCATGTTAATATAAAAATATATATAAATATATTCATGATTTCTACATGTATATAAATATATATATATATATATATATATATATTTATAACCTATAGTATCATTTCTTTTTCTTAAACTCACATCGTAATCATGAAAGATTTTGATTTACATTTGTAGAAAAGGAAGTATAGAAATAAGTCTATTTTAATGGAGGTATATTTTCCAAAAACTATATTGTACTCTATTGATTTACAGAAACAGAATTATAAAATTATTTTTAAATCTGCAATATGCATGCAAATCTAGTTAATGCTTTTCCTATTTATTTTATTTTAAATGCTTAAAAATGCAATAGATTTACTGCTAAACTATTTATCATAACACATCGGATATATATATATTTCTTTTTCTGAACTTAGGAAATACTATTTTAGGAATACATTATGCTTTTCTGCAATAAATACTTTCATTGCTTTTACAACTAATACAATAACAAATCTCATGTCTATATTTCAAATTTACAACTTGCCTCTCATTTCAACGAATGAGGGTGTATTTCTCCTATCAAAACTAATAACTGCAAATGAATTTAGATTTCTTCAACAATAATCTTCTGCAACTTTTCACTTTTCCTATTCTTTTCTCCTGGCATTCCTGCATAATAAATCACAATATGACCATGGAGTGCTCACCTCCCAGCCTAGGCTAACTGGTACCCACCTCTGAGCTCGGAGAACCAAGCCCTAGACAGGTAACAAACATGCAAACACATAGAAGGCAAGAAATACACAAATTACAAACACACTCCCAACTTGGCTACACTGCACCACACTTTGGTGATGACCTTTTTCAAGGGTGGTAGTGGACCAATACCCTAAGGAGAACTGCAAGTATGGAAAACAAGTAGCCACCTCATGGCACAACAAAATACATCAAGAATTTCAACCCCTTATTCCTTATGCCCCCCAAGGCATTCTAGCCTTATATCCCTCCTTATGACCCCCATTGCACAAACAGGCCATGCAGTAAGGGTCACACAAAAATCCCTTGTGATCGCTCTCAAAACGAGAATCTCTCACTCGAGGGTTGTCACTGCTACCACCCACAAGATCCTCCTCTCTCCCAAGAGTAAGAGGTCTTGAGAAAACTCCCAGAAACATAGACAAAACATAATGCAAAATACCAAAAGAAATTCCTAAAAAGGACATACAAGAAAACAGATTTTTTTACACCAAATACTTTCAAACACATGCAAAGAAAATGAGACATTTTTAAAGAATAATGAAACCAACCTTAATCTGCCTAGAGGTAGTATAATATTTGAGGAAGAGCTGCCCAATCCATGGATCTTCTTCTTCTACCCTTAGCCAATTTTTCTATTCAAATCCTTTTCTATTCTATTCAAAATTTCTTTTCAAAAATTCTCTTGTCTCCAAAAATGGAGAGTGGGTGATTACCCTCTAATTTTCAAATTCTTTCTTAAGAAGCTCATTCTCTCAGTTCTCACAAGTTTCTAAAAACTATAGAGGAAAGTAAGACAGAATGGGAAAAAGACTCTCATTCGAATAGGAAAGTTTACAACTAAGTTCAAACTTCTAATTTCAATTTTCGCACAACTCAAAAAAGCCAACTTTTAAAGTGTCTAAAAGGTCACTTAGGAGTAGAAACTTGCCTAAAATTACCCCTAACCCTTAGGTATACCTTATGGGCTTTAGGAAACCCTATTAAACTACCCCTAGGTGTTCATTTAACCCATTTTAAACCCCTCTGAAGTTTATTTTCGGGTCAAACACATGTTGACCTCTCCAAAGATTCTTTTCCCAAGGTATTTATGACATCACGTTACATTAATTGAAAAAGCTATAGTTGAACACTTTCCCAGCAAGAGACAAAAATAAAAACATTTAAACTTAAATCCACACGTGTCAAGTGACACAAATAAAACACTTTTACAATTTAAACATGAAATCGTCTCTTGTGGATTTTACACAATAACTTTAAACAACACTTAACACACATGTAGCATATACTGTTACGAATAAAATACAACACAAACGGGGTGTTGTCTCTCCAAGTAGACAACCCCTGGCTTACGAACATACATAAGTTTAGGTTTGGTTCTCCGTAAATTTTCCATGGTCACATGGTAAATTTCCTACGCATCTCAATTTACACATTAGTACTTTCAAATATCTACATATAATATAATTTCAAATGAATAACAATTTGCATCATTACTTGCATACAATTTACATCTGCATAGATTAAATACATCTCTTATCAAGCAATATCATATAAGCAATTTCATCCTAATTCACATAAACTTAACCATACATCAAAGTTCTATTATCATAGCAAGGTCCTGCAAATTCAATAACGACATCTATAATCGCAATATCATCTTATCTAATAATCATGTAGTGTTCTATCTCATAAAGCATATAAGTAAATCATCAAAATATAGCAATGTTATCCAAATCCTGGAACCATATCAGTACTAAGTTTCAATATGCATCAAAATAAAGTATCCATGATAGTCTAAATATAAAATCCACTGAAATGTCAGACTGAGTCAAGGTGAGGCCTCACACCCTCCCCCTCTAGGCATGAACTTCCTCCTGGAGTTCATCAAAGAGGCAGGGGTACTCTGATCTCATACGTGTTGCATCCTCCCATGAAGCCGTAACCTCATCATAACAATCCCATTGGACTCTAACCTGGTCCAGCTCTCGACCTCGAAGGGCCAGCGTCTGGTGTGCCAAAATGCGAATGGGCTCCAAAGCTAGGTGCCCGTCCGACTCTGCCTGGCTAGCTGCCCATCTGACTCCGCCTGCAAGGCATCCCAATCGAAAATATGAGACTCATCATAGAAATATTTTCTCAAAACTGATACATGAAACACATCGTGGATGTGTGACAGGCTAGGTGGCAATGCTAAATGGTAGGCAACTGGGCCTATCCTCTCAAGAATCTCAAAAGGTCCTACAAAGCGAGGTGCGAGCTTAGAACCCTTTCTGTAATGGATTGGACTCTTATGTGGTCGCACTCTCAAGAAGACTCTATCTCCAACCAAGTAGCTACGATCTATCCTCTTTGGATCAACATATTTCTTTTGTCTATCCTGAGCCTCTCTGAGATGCTCCCTAATCAAATCCACCTACTGTTCCATATCCTGAACTATCTCAGGACCAATAGCAACTCTGTCCTCTATGCGATCCCAACTCAAGGGCCTCCTACAAGGTCTGCCATATAATGCCTGATAGGGTGGCATCCCCAAAGAAGTGTGATGCCCATTGTTATAGACAAACTCCACTAAGGGAAGATACTCCTCCCACCGGGTTTGATGATCCATGATGTACATGTGAAGCATATCCTCTAGCACCTGATTGACCCTCTCTGTCTGACCATCTATTTCTGGGTGATAGGCTGTACTTAAATTGAGCTTAGTGCCCATGGCTGCCTATAATGACTTCCAAAAGGAAGAAGTGAAAAGAGAATCCCTGCCAGAAATAATCTTGCGGGGTATGCCATGAAGTCTAACAATGTCTCGCAAGAACACTTGTGCTACTAATGGAGCTGTGAATGTAGTACGGACTGGTGAAAAGTGAGCTACTTTGGTCAACTTGTCAACTGTCACCAAGATAGCATCATGGCGACGAGAAGACATAGGAAGACCAATGATGAAATCCATGGATATAGTATCCCACTTCCACTCTGGTATAGCATGAGACTGGAGAAACCCACCTGGATGGCGGTGCTCCACCTTTACTCTCTGACACTCGAGGCATCGAGCTACTATCTCAGCAATGAGCTGCCGCATTCCTGGCCAATGATACAACTGCCTCAAGTCAGCATGCAACTTTTTAACCTCGGGATGCGCTGCATAAGGAGCTCTATGAGCCTTCGTGACGTTGACCTCTCACAACCCTCCGGAGGAATGTACATAAATGTGCCCTCTATGGCATAACAGTCCATCGGACTCCAAAGAATAATCCACATATTTCCCTTCTAGAGTAACCTGAGATCGTATTACCTGACCAACCTCTGCATACCATCCATCCTCTGGCAAGTGTTGTAGTATATGGCCTCTCAAATCCGTGCCCATAGATATGGTGTAAATCTCATGACATCTCCTACTCAAAGCATCTGCAACTACGTTTTCCTTTCCTTTGATGTAGTGAATGTCAAAATCATATTCACACAAGAACTCCATCCATCTACTCTGACGTGCATTAAGGTTCAGCTGAGTGAAGATGTACTGAAGACTCTGATGATTTGAATGCAACTGGAAGTGATGACCTAAGAGGAAGTGTCTCCACCTCACAAGTGCATGCACTACTGCTGCGAGCTCAAGGTCATGAGTGGGATAATTAAGTTCATGAGTCTTAAGTTTCCTAGACTCAAAAGCTATGGCCCTACCATCTTGCATAAGAACTACTCCTAAACCCTCTAGTGAAGCATCTGTACAAACCATGAAGTCAGCTGTAGGATCTGGTACAACAAGGATAGGAGCGCTAGTAAGTGCCTTCTTGAGTTCCTGAAAGGCCTTATCGTACTTCTTTGTTCACTCAAATTTCTTCCCTTTACGCTAAAGAGAAGTAATAGGGTGTGCTGGCCAATCCATAATAGCCCTAATCTTTGATGGGTCAACTAAGATCCCATCACCAGAAATAACGTGCCCAAATTACTTGACCTCAAACAGAAAGAAAGCACACTTCGACAAACAACCAAACAACTGATTATCCCGCAAACACTGCAATACCTATTTCAGGTGCTCCTCATGCTCCTTCTCATTCCGAGAATATATTAGTATATCATCAAGAAACACAATAACAAAACGGTCTAGAAATGTATGGAACACCCCATTCATGAGGCTCATAAAAACTGCTGGGGCATTCATAAGTCCGAATGGGACTACGGTGAACTCATAGTGACCATATCTAGTGCGAAATGCAGTCTTGTGGATATCACTTTCCACTATTCTCAGCTGATGGTATCCTGACTTCAGATCTATTTTGGAAAAGACTTTGGCACCCTAAAGCTGGTCGAATAAATCATCAATTCTGGGCAAGGGATATCGGTTCTTTATGGTTACTTTATTTAGCTGTCGATAATCCATACACAATCTGAGAGATCCGTCCTTCTTCTTAACAAAGATTACTGGTGCACCCCAAGGAGATACACTAGGACGAATATGACCCTTCTCAAGGAGCTCCTCAAGCTACATTTTGAGTTCATTTAGCTCATTAGTGGTCATCCTATAAGGTGCTCTGGAAACTGGCTCGACTCCTGGTACTAAGTCTATATGAAAATCAATCTCTCTATGGGGAGGCATTCCTGGTAACTCTAAAGGAAATACATCTGAATATCCCTTAAGGATAGGATGGTCATCGAGCAATGTTTCTTTTTCTTCCTCTTCTCCTCTATCACTGATAGTGATAGCAAATAGCTAACATCCCTTCCGCATGCTCTGCTTAAGCTGCATTGCGGAGATCATATGAAGAGACACGGGCCTCTAAATTTCGGTGACAACTATGGGTGAACCATGATCATCCTCACACTCGATCTTGGCTCTGTGGGCATAAAGCCAATCCATGCCAAGTACGATCCCATAAGATCCAAGTGGAGTTACTCTAAGGTCTACTAAAGTGGTGGTCTTGCCAATCTGCAGTTGACATGCCCTAACCTCTGATTCCATTGACACTCTAGCCCCTAAAGCTAATTCCACTTCCCAACTGACACCCTGTCTAGTTGCAACTAGCCCGCAATGCTCCGCAACCAATGGAGATATAAAGGAGTTAGTAGCTCCTGAATCAAACAAAATAGATACATTGTTACCTTTGATCATACTTGTAGATTCGATAACCGTGGCCTGATGCTTAGCCTGGCAGTTGTCAACCGCTGCGAATACTCTATGGGACCTACCCATATCACCAACTGTCAGCTTTGAAGCGGCCATCCGCTAATTCCCTGCCACCTGACCTTGAGGGAAATCCCTCATCATATGCCCCATGGCTCCACACGTAAAGCAAGCACCCCGTGCCTGGAACTGGGCACCCTGAGGCCTAGAGAAAGCCTGACCTCCTGTCCTACTAGATCCGCTATACCCACCCCTGGAGGACTGCTGAGTCCTCGCCGGCTGTGTGTACTGCCCCTATGCTCTTTGATCACGTCTCTGTCCCTGAGTTTGCCACTGTTTGGGCTTGGAGCCCTGCTGATACTGTGGGGGCTTCTACATCTAGTTGTGTGGTGTCTGTTGCAGAGAAGGGGGTTTGGAGAACCCCTAAGAATTTTGGTTGTTTCCTTTCCAATGTGGTTTCTGGAATCCATAAGTCTGAGGTGCGGGATTTCGGTTCTGAAACTGATCCCTACTATCTTGTGGTCTGACCTGAATTTCCTCGGCAATCAGTGCCTTCTCCACAGTAACCCGAAGGCTCTCTGGAGCGGACATCCTAACAGGCCCGACTATACTGGCATTTAACCCTCTGATGAATTGGTTTACAAGAAGTTTCTCATCCTTTAGATAATCTACATTAGGCAATAGCTCAAAGAATTTACTCTCATACTGGGTTACTGACAAGCCTTTTTGTTGGAGATCGTGAAATTCGTCTATACGACGCTGCCTAAAGTGTTCTGATAGGTACCTCTCATGGAACCTCTCTGTGAATATCTCCCAAGTGAGAGTATCAGGAACTAATTCGCATTTGTACTCTTCCTATCTCCACCAAGTGGAGGCCGACCCTCTCAGAAGATGAACTACAACACGTGCTTTCAGGTTGCTCTCATAAGAATGCAATGCAAAGCACCTCTCAAGACTCAAAAGCCATGCCTTGGCCTCTACCCCATCGGTAGAACCTCCGAAGGATGGTGGCTGGAGGCACATGACCTCCCTGATAAGATCCCCTGGATCTTGACGAGCTCTCTCAAAATAAATTTGTTCTACCAGTAGAGATGGTCCTGGCATATGCACAGACTCTGGCTCATTTCCACCCTGACTCTCTATAGGAATAGGAGTTGAGCTCCTACTTTGTTCTCTATCAATAGATCTATGACTCCCAGAGTCATGACTTCTAACCTGAGGGTTCTCTGCTGGGATCCTTTCCTGAACTATGCCAATAAGATTATGTATTGCTGCTAAGAGGTCTCGGTTAGGTTCATTTGGTTGTTCGGGAGGTGCTCCTAGGTTCTCCTCTAGAACCGATGCCTCCCTCACTACCTCTTCGTGTGTTATGCGCACACGTCTATGACCCCGTCCGCGCTTGCGAGCTTGTCGCGTTTTCGGAGGCATCCTAAGAGGAAAATAAGGCAAAATAATTAATTAATTTCTTTCAGAATAATATTAATTCAATTAAATTTAAAAGTCTGATAAAATCAATTTACCAAAATAAATTTAAATAATCTAAGGCGAAACGTAAGTGGAGTAAGGTTCCAAGTGTGGAAACCTTGCTCTGATACCAAAATGTCATGCCCAAAAATTAGGGCAAAAACGGAAAGATTTTTTTTAAAAAAAAATTACTAATTAATTAACAAAGTTCGCTATCTCGACATGTGTTAACATGTTGGCCATATCAATATTCGAGCTAACTCTAATACTAACCAAGTAACAAAATTAATAAAAATTTATTTGCGGAAACTAAATGTTTTAATTTTATTTTTACCAGATACCTAGTCAATAGATTAATTAAATCAAACTCATTAAAATTAGAAGATGAAGATAAATTTAATCTCCAATAAGACTATATAGTCTAAAAACCCATTTTAAATCAATAATTATAATAATCGTTTAAAGTGTCATTTAATTTAGATAATTTAATTTACACGAGCAAAATTAATTTCGAGTAGCTATTAATTGGCTTGGAAAGCTAATTAAAAATTATTCTTCTAGCATCCATTCTAACCTCAAAATGAAGGGTGCTTAAATTAATCCTTTTAAAATCCAACTTAAAATTTAATGCTCTAATTAGATTAACTAGGGCATGATTAAGTATTTATCACACTAAATACTTTTTTAAAAATATAAGACTAGGCTTTATTCCTTTAAAATTATATATATATTTTTTTTTAAACTTCCTATTAGTATATCCTATAGAGCTATTTAAATATTTAAAACTCTATAGAAATACATATCCAAATATATATATATATATATATATATATATATATATATATAATCTTCTAAAAGTTCTTTCCAACTTTATAGCCATTATGCCCTTCAACCCTAATTAGGGTTTTTTTCTTTTTTTCTTTTTATAAAATGGCCCTAAACTAAATGATTTAAACATATTATTTTATTACTTTATTACCCTAGCCCTACCCAGGCTAGGGTTTAATATATATATATTTTTTTATGAACATTTAAACACAGGGCCGAAATCCATCGGCGGCGGCCATGGATTTTTTTTGTTGCAGGTGTTTTTTTTTAAAAGGGAGCAACTGGGATTACAAAGCGGCACCGCCAGTGGGACGACCCACTATGTGGGTCGCGGCCCACATAGCGGCCTTGGCCGTTGTGTGTGTCGTGGCTCGCACAGTGGCTGCGGCCGCTAATGCACCCCGCGGCCCACACAGGGAATGCAAACCCTGTGCGTTCCGTGGCCCGCACAGAGGCTGTGGCCTCTGTGTTGGTCGCGGCCCGCACAGGGTCCACGTGCCCTGCGCGGCCCTTCCAAAGAAAATTGCTTTCTCCTTTCTTTTTTCTTAAATTTTTTTTTTTAAATATATATATATATATATTTTCAAATATATTTTACATGCAATTTTTTTCTTTTAAAACAAAAAAATAAACAAAGGTAAAACATTATGTTAAATAAAATATATATATATATATAATGGTATATATACTAGGGTTTACATTTTCATTTGTTTTGTAGGGTATTTATATGCCATGTTAATATAAAAATATATATAAATATATTCATGATTTCTACATGTATATAAATATATCTATATATTTACTTATAACCTATAGTATCATTTCTTTTTCTTAAACTCACATCGTAATCATGAAAGATTTTGATTTACATTTGTAGAAAAGGAAGTATAGAAATAGGTCTGTTTTAATGGAGGTATATTTTTCAAAAACTATATTGTACTCTATTGATTTACAGAAACAGAATTATAATTTTTTTTTTAAATCTGCAATATGCATGCAAATCTAGTTAATGCTTTTCCTATTTATTTTATTTTAAATGCTTAAAAATGCAATAGATTTACTGCTAAACTATTTATCATAACACATCGGATATATATATATTTCTTTTTCTGAACTTAGGAAATACTATTTTAGGAATACATTATGCTTTTCTGCAATAAATACTTTCATTGCTTTTACAACTAATACAGCAACAAAATACCCTTTTTTTTATATATACTTAAAATCTAACAGCAAATACAACTCATATTTTTCTGCAAGTAGAATGAAAATAAAATTCTCAGGATAAAAAGAAGAACACAGATTTAATTAAAACTGATTTTTCCATATTACAAAAACTATTGCATGCAATTCAAAAGTAACCCCTTTTTTTTTCAAAATAGAAAATAGAAATATATCTAGCTTTTTACAACTCTCAAGATATTCTGCAAAATTATAGGATGTTTCTTTATTTAACTACAATAACAAATCTCATGTCTATATTTCAAATTTACAACTTGCCTCTCATTTCAACGAATGAGGGTGTATTTCTCCTATCAAAACTAATAACTACAAATGAATTTAGATTTCTTCAACAATAATCTTCTGCAACTTTTCACTTTTCCTATTCTTTTCTCCTAACATTCCTATATAATAAATCACAATATGACCATGGAGTGCTCACCTCCTGGCCTAGGCTAACTGGTAGCCACCCCCGAGCTCAGAGAACCAATCCCTAGATGGGTAGCAAACATGCAAACACATAGAAGGCACGAAACACACAAATTACAAACACACTCCCAACTTGGCTACACTGCACCACACTTTGGTGATGACCTTTTTCAAGGGTGGTAGTGGACCAATACCCTGAGGAGAACTGCAAGTATGGAAAATAAGTAGCCACCTCATGGCACAACAAAATACATCAAGAATTTCAACCCCTTATTCCTTATGCCCCCCAAGGCATTCTAGCCTTATATCCCTCCTTATGACCCCCATTGCACAAACAGGCCATGCAGCAAGGGTCACACAAAAATCCCTTGTGATCACTCTCAAAATGAGAGTCTCACTCGAGGGTTGTCACTGCTACCAACCACAAGATCCTCCTCTCTCCCAAGAGTAAGAGGTCTTGAGAAAACTCCCAGAAACACAGACAAAACATAATGCAAAATACCAAAAGAAATTCCTAAAAAGGACATACAAGAAAACAGATTTTTTTACACCAAATACTTTCAAACACATGCAAAGAAAATGAGACATTTTTAAAGAATAATGAAACCAACCTTAATCTGCCTAGAGGTAGGATAATATTTGAGGAAGAGCTGCCCAATCCATGGATCTTCTTCTTCTACCCTTAGCCAATTTTTCTATTCAAATCCTTTTCTATTCTATTCAAAAATTTCTTTTCAAAAATTCTCTTGTCTCCAAAAATGGAGAGTGGGTGATTACCCTCTAATTTTCAAATTCTTGTTTGAGAAGCTCATTCTCTCAGTTCTCACAAGTTTCTAAAAACTAAAGAGGAAAGTAAGACAGAATGGGAAAAAGACTCCCATTCGAATAGGAAAGTTTACAACTAAGTTCAAACTTCTAATTTCAATTTTCGCACAACTCAGAAAAGCCAACTTTTAAAGTGTCTAAAAGGTCACTTAGGAGTAGAAACTTGCCTAAAATTACCCCTAACCCTTAGGTATACCTTATGGGCTTTAGGAAACCCTATTAAACTACCCCTAGGTGTTCATTTAACCCATTTTAAACCCCTCTGAAGTTTATTTTCGGGTCAAACACATGTTGACCTCTCCAAAGATTCTTTTCCCAAGGTATTTATGACATCACGTTATATTAATTGAAAAAGCTATAGTTGAACACTTTCCCACCAAGAGACAAAAATAAAAACATTTAAACTTAAATCCACACATGTGTCAAGTGACACAAATAAAACACTTTTACAATTTAAACATGAAATCGTCTCTTGTGGATTTTACACAATAACTTTAAACGACACTTAACACACATGCAGTATATACTATTACGAATAAAATACAACATAAACGGGGTGTTGTCTCTCCAAATAGACAACCCCTGGCTTACAAACATACATAAGTCTAGGTTTGGTTCTCCGTAAATTTTCCATGGTCACATGGTAAATTTCCTACGTATCTCAATTTACACATTAGTACTTTCAAATATCCACATATAATATAATTTCAAAAGAATAACAATTCGCATCATTACTTGCATACAATTTACATCTGCACAGATTAAATACATCTCTTATCAAGCAATATCATATAAGCAATTTCATCCTAATTCACATAAACTTAACCATACATCAAAGTTCTATTATCATAGCAAGGTCTTGCAAATTCAATAACGACATCTATCATCACAATATCATCTTATCTAATAATCATGTAGTGTTCTATCTCTTAAAGCATATAAGTAAATCATCAAAATATAGCAAAGTTATCCGAATCCTGAAACCATATCAGTACTAAGTTTCAATATGCATCAAAATAAAGTATCCATGATAGTCTAAATATAAAATCCACTGAAATGTCAGACTGAGTCGAGGTGAGGCCTCACATCTTCTCGAGGTATATGCATCATCTTCATGAATTTTTCCTACCCCTAAGACATCTGCCTCAGTTACCGGATGAGCTACATGTCGGTGTAGGAGAAACCTCTTCTGTCGGATAAGTGACTAGTGCATTTCCATCTTATGATTGTTCTTTATTCTTCCTAACCCATCTCT
This sequence comes from Cryptomeria japonica, assembly GCF_030272615.1. Classification (NCBI taxonomy): domain Eukaryota; kingdom Viridiplantae; phylum Streptophyta; class Pinopsida; order Cupressales; family Cupressaceae; genus Cryptomeria; species Cryptomeria japonica. The sequence goes on from NC_081406.1 coordinate 351,143,720, forward strand.
GAGTGTGATCTTGCCGGATTTCACTAACCTTCTCTTTCCCATTCTCATTTGATCCTCCATTACCGATCGGTGGATTTCTGCTTTTACAGAATTTAGCAATATGTCCAGCCTCATTACATGCATAACATGTAACATTGTTCTTTTGAATTGCTTTGATAAAACTGGTGAAATTGCTTGACCGGCACTGATTAGCCATATGTCCAAATTTTCCACATGCATAGCATTTAATATTCATTCTACAATATTTTGTCTTATGACCATACTTATTTCATTTAGAATATTATCAAGAGCACAATCAAGGTTCTGATTTGCTCTATTTCTATATTTTTTAGCCATGTGACCAAATCTATTGCAAACAAAACATCTACCATTAAACTTATAAGAATTAAATTGCCTTACTAGTGCCTTATGGTTTTGATCTTCATTAGCAGTACCAGAACTCTATCCTTGCTTAAATCCAGGTCCACTGGAATCTCCAATCTGCCTTTGTCTCTTTAATAACTCATCTAGTTGTGCTAAGCTAATCTTGAATTTTTCTTTATACTGACCTGTAGTAGTTAGATCTTCTCTCAAAATTATCATTTGTCTCTCAAGCTCTTGTTCATTACATTGGGATTGTACTAAATCAGTTCTCAACATATCATTCTCATGAACCAACCTACTACATTCTTCAAATTTGTTCTTCAAGGATACAACAAGATTTTCTTCCTTTTCCTTTCTGTCCTCAATCTCCTTAGACATTCTCATAGTTATAACTTGCATTTCATTTTTCATAACCATGTTCTCCTAACTCAATTTCTAACATTGTTCCTTAAGTGCATCTTTCTCTTCATCATCCTGACTTTGCAAAAGTTCCTTCCTCCTATCTTGAATAGATTATAGCCTCTCTTGTAGGACAAGAATTAATTTCTTAGTAGAATTCAATTCATCTTGTAGCTTTAAGTTCTTAAACCTTTCAACATCATAATTTTCAAGTGCCATCTCAAGTTGCTTCTCTAAAGCCGTGTCCATGGATTCTGGATTCAGGATCTTTCTCAAGCTATTAAACTTCCTCTGAAGCATAAGGATCTGATACCAATTGTTGGAATCTAATAACACTGAGAGGGGGGGTGGATCAATGTTATATCAAAATGATTAATTTTAGCCTTATTAAAACATGCACACACCAACTGGTATACCGGTACATACAGAATTGAAAGAAGTAAAGCAACCAATAAGCCAATCACATAAATGAGAACCATAACACACAAAATTATACGTGGAAAACCTCAAAGAGGAAAAACCATGGTGGGATTTGTGACCCACAATATCAATCCACTAGCCATATGAATAGATATTATAAAATATGAGGGGCCTGCACTTCCAGGAAGGCTTATAGCCTAGAGCACACTGCTAAATCACAAAAGGAGCCTCAATGACTACATAAAAATCCAGACTACAATCCAAAGAAGTTTTGAACTGCTAAGATAGCATCTTCTATGCCAGAATATAGTTCTGGTTTAAGATCTATCTATTCTGGTCTGAAACCTTAAACCCTTTACCGAAATAACCGTTACATGAATTTCCTCACATACATAATCTCTCTGATATATTTCACATCATATTACATTTGTATATCCATAGTCTCCTATTTCATGTCTATGTATATAAAAATGATCTAATCCAACTGACCTATATACCCTATACAACTTATCATGCTTTATATCGGCTTACAATATCAAATTACATGTCGGCCAGATAACATAAATGTATAAATATTAAAAATAATTGTCGATGCCGGATCCAAGAGATGTCAGCCTTTAATATCGATAACCATATTCTAAACCACGTCGGCTTGCATTGTCAGTAACCATAGAAATCCTTATGTCTTGTCGGTGCTGGTGCTAGTGTAGTGTCTGTGAAGTGCCTGTCGGTACACAACTTAACCGAAACATGAAGCCAGAATACCATATCATGTTGCCATCAATGACAACATAGTGAAACCAACCAATTGAGTGTCAATTGCCAACATATAATTGGTTAAGTGTGCAATATCAGAGAAAGAATTAAGTGCGAATATAATCATATCATCCAGGAGAAGGTTGGAAAGGTTTTGTATTGCAAAGAAGACATCATTGCTTAACTAGAACTATATCGGGCATTAGTAGATGTTACTTTCATAGTTCATTGCTTTCTGGATTGTAGTCCGATGTTTATGTAAGTCGGTGATACTTCCCTTTGTGATGAGCAGTGTGCTCTAAGTTGTTGGCCTTTCTGTAAGTGTGGACCCCATTGTAATTATTCACAATACTAGTGTGGAGTATTCATCTGATTGTGGGTAGGGTTTCCCACCATGATTTTTTCCATTCTGGGTTTTCCATGTCAAAATATTGGTGTTATGTGTGTTGTGATTTCATGATATATATTTCATTATGTTGTGCTTTGGTTTAAGGTTTATAATTGAATTGATTATTGTTATTTTTAGTAAATTGATTCACCCCCCCTCTCAATTTATTGTCGGTATCAGTGCATTCCAACAATTGGTATCAAAGCGAGGTCCTCTCTGTCTAAGCTTAACCACTTGAGGAGTCCAATCGCAACTGCATCTAGTTCAACATTCAATCCTTACCGAAAGGAGAGTCCTAGATTTGATGGTACAAATCATAAAATATGGAAGGAGAAAATTAAGATTCATCTTAGATGTCTTGGAGCTAAAGTTTCAGAGATAGTGGAGAAAGGGTATATACCTCATGATCCTAATTCTGGAACATCGACACCTACTGATGAACAGAAGAGAGCTGAAAATTATGTGAGAGCAAAAGAAGCATTGCTAAGTGCCCTATCTGATGAAAAGCTATTGAATGTCATAGAGTTGGAGAATGATAAGCTAATCTGGACAAAGCTTGAAAATCTTTATGAAGGTGACCAGGGTGTGAAGATTGATAAACTTGAAGGTTTCCGGGTAAGATATGAAACTTTAAAGATGTAAGAATATGAGAAAATAAGTTCTTTCATGGATAGAGTCAATGAGATTGTCATGGGTATCAAGTGTTGTGGTGGATCTGTTAGTGAGGATGAAATACTATCAAAAGTTCTAAGAGTTCTACCTCTGGCTTACAAGATGAAGGCTATTGCTATCAATGAACTTCGGACAATGTCAAGTACCCCTATGACCAGAGATACACTACTTGGGAAATTGGCTTCTTTTGAACTTGAAGAACTTGGAGATCAGAGTGCTACTAAATCTGAGACTACATTTAGAGCATCTACATCTGGTAAATAGAAGATAGATTGGAAAGAGATGTATGCTAAGGATATGGAGGAAATTGAGAAAGAAGAAAGAGAACTAGAAGAGCTGGAAGCCCTAATTGCTAGAAGAATTCCTAAAGGACCAACTAGAAGTGAGTATAAAGGAAAAATCCCTTCTAAATATTTTCATGCAATAAGATTGGTCATTTTGCATCTAGATGTCCTGAAAGAGTTGCTAGAAATCATGAAAGATTTGTGAGGAATTATAAGCCTAATCCTGAATATCATAGCAAACCTAGATTCATAAGGAATAAGGATAAATAATGTTATTATACTAGTGATGATGATGGTATTTATGATGACGATGATGATGATGATGATGATGAACCTATGAGTGGATCCAGTAATGGTGCCTCATCTGACAAAGATTGGGTCTTTATTGCTATCAAGGATGATTATCCAGAATTTATCATTGAAGCAACACATACTGAAGAAAAGGCTTTAGCTGCAAAAATTGAAGTCAAGGATGAATGGGTTATAGATAGTGGTTTCTCACATCACATGACTGGTGATAAAAGAAAGTTCTGATCATTGCGAGAATTTGATGGTGGATTGGTCAGATTTGGAGACAACAAGGCATGTAGGATCCAAGGCAAATAAACAATATCATTGGATGGTAAGAATAATACTGATAATTTTTATTATTTTCAAGGCTTAAAGCATAATATTTTAAGTGTAGGTCAGATGGTGGATAGAGGATTTCATTTGCAAATCAAGGATGGAAAATACAAGATCATTAATAAATCTGGATTGGAGATTGCTTCTGGAACTCAGACCAATGGAAATATCTTTCATTTGAACTCTGGTGAGAAGGCTTGCTTGATTGCTCAAATTGATGAAAGTTGGTTATCGCATAAGAGGATGTGTCATGTAAATTTTGATTGTATAGTAAAGATCAGTTCAATACAGGCTGTCAAAGATTTGCCCAAGATTGTTAAACCTCATAATCTGGTATGTAGAGAATGTCAAATGGGTAAGCAAGTTAGAAATTCTTTCAAAAGTGTACATGATAAATCTAATATAATTCTTGATCTTATTCATATTGATTTGTGTGGACTGGAAAGGACTTAAAGTTTTCAAGGTGATAGATATTTTATTTTACTTATTGATGACTATTCTAGAATGATGTGGGTAGCATTTTTGAAAGAGAAATCCAAAACTTTTGAGAAATTAAAAATCTTTAAGGCTATGGTTGAGACTGAGACAGGACTGAAGATAAAGTGTCTAAGATCAGATCATGGCAGTGAGTTTACATCTAGTGAGTTCAACAACTTTTCTGAAAGGAATGGTATTAGGAGATAACTTTTTGCACCTAGAACCCCACAACAAAACAGATTAGTAGAAAGAAAGAATAGAACAATTTTGGATGCAGTAAGGACCATGATGACTGAAGCTAAATTACCTGATATCTATTGGAGAGAGGCTATCAATACCATTGTATACACTTTCAATAGAGTACATATAACATGTGATACTGGTAAGACTCCATATAAATTGTTTGGTCATACTCCTACTGTCAGATATTTCATAATATTTGGAAGCAAATGTTACATTAGAAGAGGTGATGAATTAGGAAAGTTTGATCCTAGAAGTGATGAAGGAATATTTTTGGGTTATTCTATTAAGAACAAAGCATATAGATGTTATAACAAAAAATTGAATAGGATATTGGAAAGCATAAATGTCAAGGTGGATGAGCATGGCAGTAATCAGATTAGAGCATATGATTATGGACTGGAAGATGAATTTATTAGACCTGAACCGGTAATGCAAGAATCAGTTCAGAACAGTGAACCAATGACACCAGTAACATCAAAAAGTTTAACAGTGACAAAGGAACAACATAATGAGTCAACAAATCAAGAAAATTCAAAGACTCCCAGGTATGTAAAGCTAAATCATTCTGAAGATTACATTATTGGAGACAAAAGGAAAGGTGTGATTACTTGGAGAAGGTTAGTTGCTGAAGAGGTATTTTTAATTTCTCAAATTGAACCGAAATCATTTATTGAAGCAAGTAAGGATGAAAATTGGATAAAATCAATGGAAGATGAATTAGATCAGATTGAAAAGAACAAGACATGGGAACTAGTACCTAGACCTAAAGACAAGAACATTATAGGAACTAAATGGGTTTTCAAGAATAAAATGAATGAGGAAGGTCAAGTTGTAAGGAACAAGGCTAGATTGGTTTGCAAAGGTTATTCACATGAAGAAGGAATTGATTATGGGGAAACTTATGCCCCGGTTGCTAGAATTGAAGTGATAAGACTTTTTCTTGCTTATGCTACACACAAGAACTACAAAGTATATCAGATGGATGTTAAATGTGCATTTCTGAATGGAGATCTTGAAGAGAAAGTTTACATTCAACAACCTGATGGATTTTCTTTATCAGAAGACAAGGACATGGTTTGCAAATTGAAGAAAGCTTTATATGGACTAAAACAGGCCCCTAGAGCATGGTATGCTAGATTGGATAAGTATCTTTCAAAGATTGGTTTCAGTAAAGGTGATGTTGATAGTAACTTATATTAAAAATTTGAGCATGATGACATATTGATTATTAAAGTCTTTGTGGATGATATCATTTTTGGAGGTGAAGAAGGTCTATGCATGAAATTTGTTAATGATATGAAGAGTGAATTTGAAATGTCTATGATTGGTGAGATGAAATTTTTCTTAGATTTTAAGATTACTCAAACTGATAAAGGAATTTTCATTTGTCAAACTAAGTATGTGAAGGATTTACTTAAGAAATTTGGACTTGAGAATTTGAAACCTATCGGTACTCCTATGATAACCAGTTGCAAATTGTCAAACGATGTTGAATCACCTAAAGTGAATCTGAGCAGATACAAATCAATGATTCATGGTCTAATGTACTTAACTCAGACAAAACCTAATATAATGAATTTTGTTGGTATTGCTTCTAGATTTCAAGCAGATCCTAGAGAAACTCATGATATTGTTGTCAAGAGGATATTCAGATATTTGGCAGGTACAACAAACTTTGGGTTATGGTATCCAAAGAATGATGACTTCACATTATGCGCATATATAGATTCTGATTAGACAGGAGACGTGGATGACTAGAAGAGCACTACTAGTGGTGCATTCTTTATTGTGAAGAAGTTGGTTTCATGACTTAGTAAGAAACAATCATGCACTTCATTGTCTACAGCTGAAGCAGAATATGTTGCAGTTGCTACCAACTGTACTTAGATTTTATGGATGAAACAAATTTTAAAGGATATAAGGATAAGTTATGATGAGCCTATTGTTATTCACGGTGATAATACTATTTCTATTGATATGTCAAAGAATCTAGTATTTTATTCCGAATCAAAACACATTTCTATAAGGTATAATTTCTTGAAGGAAAAGGTTGAAGCAAAGGAAGTAAGATTGGTTTATGTGCCTACTAAGGAATAGATTGCAGAAATTCTAATGAAAACATTTCCTAAAGACACTTTTGAATATCTCAGAGATCAGTTGGGGGTTCCCAACCCTCTAGAAGAGACTTACATATGTAGAGATGCATCAATCTGGTGAGCCTATCAGACATACTTTTCTGATCCGGGTTGATGAAGATGGTGCTACTACTCAGGGGGAGTAGTCAGTTCTTTAGTTCAATACTCTTGATTTAGTATCCATTATTTTTCATTGATGTCAAAGGGGGAGAAGGTATTCATGTGAAAACTTCTAGATCTTTTGATGGTGTTTTGGAGATTGTTAGCATTCCTTCGCACTTGGATGTTTTTCACATTCAAAGTTTCCATCAATGCCAAAGGAGGAGATTGTTGGAAATATGCTAGATTTGGTTAAGTGTTTTCATTGATGTCAACAATGGGTCCCAGTTGGAGACTATCCTGGTTGGATCTATCTCGGTTAGTCTTGGTGATCATCTTGGTTTTGGTTGTGATTCTGATCCGGTATGATCAGATCTCCGGAATCGGTTTTGGATGCTTATTCTGATGGTTACATGATTTCTATATTCTTGTTGTTTCATGATTTAGTTATCACTTTTGGTATTTGCCTTTACTAGCTTATTCTTGGCTTTCCCTGCTAGCTTTTGGCTTTACCGGCTTCTGGCGTTCCCAGTTAGCTTTACTGGTATGTTGTTTTGGTGACTTGGTCAGTAGATTTTGCGTTCGGCTTATGGAATCAATTTCTATCATGATGTTGGTGCTTCTTGATCATATCCCAAGCATTTGGTGACTTTGCATTGGATGGTGTTCTATTATGGTGGTCCTATTTGGATCCGGTTAAACTTTCACTAAGGGTTTCTACCAGCAAGTGAAGTGTGTTGGATTTTGGTCTTAGCGGAATCCCGAACGAATATAATTGTTTGGTTACTTGATTTAGGTCCATGTTGTGTTGACTTGAATTTCATCCTCATAATGTTACCTATAATAAGTTAGTTTCACAAAATACAAATGGAAATGCATATAGGAAATCCAAACTCAACCAATGAAACTGCATGAAATACATATGAAATAAAATATTAATATTACCTTCATGGCTTATGTCTCATTGTGTCCTAACTCCACTGTTCTTGGTTGCAGATGGTGTGCTCTTAGACAATGCACTAATGGCTTCCAAGATGGCATATGAGGAATGGACTGATAACTTGTAGTTAACTGATACTATGATATGCAAATACTACATGATTATGCTAAAATGATATATGATAATTGCTATTTCTATTTGCTTCAAAACTAAAACTCATGGATGCATATGATTAGCTTGCAAAATGCACTTGAAGTCTCTTGAAGTCTAACTCTCTCTCAATTGAAGCTCTTGATTTTATAGATTTTGAGAGGATGAGATGATGTGGCTTAGATCAACGGTCATGATCAGATCTGCAGATTTGGATGGCTGTGAGCAAAGGTGAAGGTTGAGAGAAAGGGGGAAGGAGAAGACAAGTGTCACTCATCTCACCATGACTGGGTTGCTGACTGAGAGAATCTAGGGATGGTTGGAGAAAATTTAGGCATGAGGGGACAAGTGGACTCAAGTCCTTCCTAAGATGTAGAGGGTGTTGGAGAGAATATAGGAAATCGTTATGAAATATGTGTACGTACACAATATTTATTGAATTTTGGAAGTTGGAGATAAATGATGAATTAATATTTAAGAAATATTAATTTCCTTATTCAAATAATGGATGAGTTGGCAAAGGGAAGATGAAGTGGAGATGAAGGGTGAGTTGGATAAGAAAGATTAAATAATTTAAGAAATTATTTAATATTTGAGACTACAGGATAGGAGAATAACTATTAAATATTAGATATTTAATTGTTTGGAGATGATAATTAAATATTAGATATTTAATTAATTAGAGGAATAGGATAAATGAATTAATTAATAAAATATTAATTAATAGAAAGACATGAAAATGAATTAAATAAATTAATCTTTTCAAATTAACTATTTAATAGAAGAATAATTATTAAATAAATATAAAATATTTATTTAATTGCTCATAGCCAATTTTATGTGTATACACATGCTATGTAATGTAAATTATAATATTGGTCTGGTGGTATTGTGTGATCTAATTTTTGTAATTATGGGTTTATGGGCTTAGGGTTCAGTCGACCTTGTCAATAAGGTTGATGATCTGTATTTATAGGTGACTTATTCATGTAATTTGATATGTGATGGTTATGGTTGGTTAAGTCTGCATTATCAGAGAAAGAATTAAGTGTGAATAGATTAATATCATTCAGGAGAAGGTTGGAAAGGTTTTGTATTGCAGAGTAGACATCAGTGCTTAACTAGAACTATATCAAGGATTAGTAGATGCTACTTTCATAGTTCATTTCTTTTCGGATTGTAGTCTGATGTTTATGTAAGTTAGTGAGACTTCCCTTTGTGATGAACAGTGTGCTCTAGGTTGTTGGCCTTTCTGCAAGTGCAGACCCCATTGTAATTATTCACAATACTAATGCAGAGTATTCATCCAATTGTGGGTAGGGTTTTCCACCATGGTTTTTTCCTTTTGGGGGGTTTTCTACATCAAAATATTGGTGTTATGTGTGTTGTGATTTCATAATATATCTTTCATTGTGTTGTTATCCGCTATAAGGTTTATAATTGAATTGATTGTTGTTATTGTTAGTAAATTGATCCACCCCCCCCCTCTCAGTTTACTACCGGTATTAGTGCATTCCAACAATTTATGCATTCGGTATTGGTTAAAAAAATATTTTACACTCTTTTCGAGTGTTTGTAGCTTATCCTTTAGGGTTTCTTGGTGGGGCATTACACTTTCAACCTAATCAACAATTTGTGTATGTGAGCTACTTGTTGTCAGGTTTGGTGTGCAGGATGGCTCACTTCAGGATTCAGTTAAAGAATTTGGTTCATTGCTTAGTGTTACTTCTCCTTATTTGGCATCTCATGCCCTCTATTGCTTCCTAGGTCTTCATACTTTGTTGGGCCATTCTTTAGAGCATGATGGTGTTGATCCTTTGGCAATTCCTCTGATGCAAGCTTCTTCCCCTATTGGTTATGATTGGCTAGAATCTCTTTCTCCTACTAGTGATGGCACTTAGATTGTTCTTCCTCCTCTATGTTTGAATGATGAGTATTCCTATATGGTAATGGATTTGAATAGTGTTGGGACCATATACTTCTTCCCCATACTTTTGGTTCGAGTGACTGGCTATTTATGGAGGGTGTTAGCTCTTTGGACCCTATGGAAGAAAGTTCAATCTTTTCTTCCTCTTTAGATTCTAGTCCTTGTTCATGAATGGGCTCCCTTAGCCTTTATTTCTATCTACATCTCAGCTTCTCTCTCTGGGCTTCTATTATATTTAGCTGATTTACATTTGCTGAAAATGTGTATATTGCTAGCTATGTCAGCATGGGTGATCGTGGGTGGTCTAGAACTCTATCATTTTGGGTTTTTTACACATCTTATATATCGTGATTAGTAGTAGTATCCGTAATACCCTAAAAATGGTCATCTAAACCATGGGCCCCTAATCTCGACAACGTCGCCAAGGTCCTAACCAAAGGCAATTAAATCAATCTTGAACACATAATTAATTCTTTAATCATCAAATGTCACATGGCAAATTAATAACTCAATATTAATTAAATATTTATTTAATTAATTAAATCATTCCAAGTAAATCATTTTAAACAATTATCCTATTTATTTTAATTAAATATCTTTTGCATATTTAATTAAATAAATCAATTTTCCATTAAATCATCAAAAAGAGGAATTTAATTAAATAAATCAATTGAGCACAAATCTTCAAAAATGGAAATAAATTTAAAAAAAAGGAATTAATTGACCAAGAAAGAATTAAAAATTTGAGAAAAGAAATCAATTGGAGATAATCTTGAAAAACAAATTAAAATTGATGAATAATCTCAAAGAAAGCAATTAAAACAATTAAATATTAAAATTGAATGAAATAGAGAATAAATCAGTTTTTCTTGATTTTATCTTAATTTTAGTTCAATTTCTTTTAAAACTGAGAAAAGCATCCAATCACATCAATTCAACTGGATTGTGCTTCCTCTTGGGAAATCTTGACTGCTCATCATCATTTGATCTCAGCCATTGGTTTCTTTCTAAATTTTCTATAAATTCAAGCTCATCTCTCATTCAAAAAGATCCTGGAGGCTAGAGAATATATTGTTATTATACTGTTTTTGCTCTAGGTTCATTGAGAATATTGCATACATATTTAGATCATTTAGCTTAATATTGCAAAAATATTGTTAGATTAATATTGCATCCATCTAGCATTCATCATGCTCATATAGATTAAAATCCTTCGTCTTGGTGTTGTCTAATCACTAGATTGCTAATAATCTGAGAGCAATCTTATACTCGCATCTTTTAGAAGGAAATGGGTCAATTTGTTATGGTTTTATTATTCATTGATTATATCTGTCTAACCATGCATGTAATGACTTAATTGAAGTGTTGTGTTTACAGATATAGGTCCACTTTTCACACACATTTATGGCGCCCACCGTGGGGCAAAAAATTATTTTTTTTGGCCTCAAAATCATTTTTTTTTTATCCTACAGGTTTCGTCCGTACAGTCTATGTGAAATATCATACGAGCAGTTTCACTGCATCGTACGACATTATATTGATGCCTGCAGTTTATCGTACGAAACAAGATTATATCCTGTAAATTGTCGTACGAATCAGAATATGGACTCGTACGACAAACTGATTCTGTTATATTCTATCGTTCTATATTGATTTATGACTCGTATGACATACCGCTTATGCTATCTTCTATCATTCTGTATTGATTTCTAACCCATATGATAAAAGTGTTCTATCATTCCATTTTATGAGGATTGTCGTGCGATTCTTTTTTCTGATAGATTAAAAAAAAATAGATTACTTTTCAGGGTTTTTCTTGAATTAAATTTTGATTGTGCTAATGCTGACCCTGAATTGTCTTCTGTCTACCTGAGATTTTCACAGCCTAACCAATTTCTTACAGGATGCTTGTCAAAGAATTTATCAATCAAACATATGCCTGTCAAAGGATAAAAACAACATGACTATTGATGCGTTGTTTTTGGAGATTGCCTAAAGAGAAAATCGATCAAATATCGTGTATTCTTTAAATTCATTTTTAGGCACTTAAATTGCTATCTAGTTAAAGAACAAATCTATGTTTCGTGTTTTTCAGAAAAATCTAAGAGGTAGGAGAGTATGCTCTTGTCTTTTATAGACAATCAAAAATCTAGACCCTTGAAGCTTTTTCTAAGTTTTGAGATTTGTGTACCTTTAGCAGGTCTATCACAGTGGGAAAAAGTAATCACCCTGTGAGAATGACCCAAGTGAGTACAACTGGACCTGAGCATTCTAAATCACTATAATAAATAGGTCTCTAGTGATTAAAGTCTCAGAGGCTAGGATTATTTGAGTTTTCTCTTTGAGATCTCTCATATCGAGCATTTTGTAGGGCCTCACGGTCTCAATCATGTTTACATGACTACAACTTGTTTCGGTACCTTGTCGGGCTACATGCCTCAATCATGCTTGTGTGAATTCAAGGGGTAATTTCAAATGGAATTCCTGACTAAAAAATATAAATTAGAAGCTACCTGATTCACCTCTGAAAGGTTGATAATCTTTGTGCAAGAGAGATAGTAACTCTCCCAAGACACTTGCCATATCGTGCCCCCATTAGCATTTGGAGTCAGCTAATACGATGTTGAGAATCCATTGTGTGAGACTCAGTGGCCATATTCTAATTAGCTATTGGGTGTGTACCTAAGTCAGCAAGCAAAGGTTTTCTTCTCTAAGCCAACTTCCATAGGGTTAGCGTGTTGTGATTGAATTATTATATATCTTGCGTGTTTTCTGTGTTTTCATCCCTCAAACTAAAACTGGAATACTAAAAACTAGAGAAAACAAATCAAGCAAGATCAAACAACTCAGTGATAAAAACTCTTTCTGTGTCACGAACTCGTCCATCCTGGTCAAAAATCAGTCCATCTTAGAATTGGTTATACTCAGTTATCATACTCAGCCATTGGAAAACTCAGAATTTTTAGTCTCTGCTCTGTGAACAGTCATGAGTCTGGTAAATTGTCGTCCTGCACCATATCCTGTGTCGTACGAGTCTACTAAATTGTCATCCTAAGGTCAATCCTCTGTTGTATGAAACCCAATAGTCTGTTGTTCAAAGCTAAATCCTGTGTCGTACGAGACAAAACTGAACAGAATTATTTGTTGTCCGAGACCTACCCATTTGTTGTACGATACTAGGTAGCAACTTGTACGAAATAGAACTGTCGTCATCCTAAACCTATTATATTGTCGTACGGTTTTAGAAATTCTATTGTACGGGTCTCTAATTTTGCCAGTCCAGAATAGTCAAACCTGTCCAAAATAGTCTACAGCGAGCCTCAAAACTGGTTATCATCCTCCTGAGCATAAACAACCTTGATAATGTACCTCTATCATTGTGTTGCACGATTTTGTCGATCATCTTTAAGTTAGTTCAAACAAACATCTTATCAAACCTAAGTTAACTTGGATAATGTCTTACATAGGATAGATCATTCCTGAAACCAGACCAGATCTTAGTTACTTATCTCAATCGCTACGTTAAAGAAACTACTAGCTATAATTTGATCTTGACTTTTGCAACACATTTGGCTCTCGGTCCTGTCGGTTACAAAATGCTTGTTCAAACCAGAAATTCTCACAACAAAAAGGATAAAGAAAAAGAAATGCCCTTTGTGTCAAAAGACAATCCATTCTTCATGGAAGACCCCTTTTACAATAAACCATCCTCGTCACAGATACTAGTTTATGACATACCAATCTTTGGTCAACCCCTATCTCCCACCATGTCTGGGAAAGACAAGAAAGAGAAGCTAATAAACGAGACACTCATGACAACTTTAGCAACCATGCCACTGACAGTGATTCCTCATCAACTGAATCTGAGCTTCCTGAACCTCATGAAGCCGAAGTACATACATGTCAAATTGATAAACAATTTCAAAAAATGATGAAGGTCATCATGGCTAGGGAAAAAGAAGACTATTTCCTAGAATTAGCAAAGCAAGGCGCCAAACTCCCTACTACTTATAATGTGGAGGCCCTCATCGCTAAAGAGGAAGAGACACCATAGGGAAAAATGAGCAAACAAATGCAAGCATTACAAACTACGGTCACAAGAATAGAAAACAAAGATAAAACGCCAAAACAATATTCTCTAGACACAATATGCCCATTCCCATTTGACAAAAACCTTTACATGTCTCCATTTCCTTCACGAGTTGAGATCCCAAAATTTGAAAAATATGACGGTACCTCAGATCCTCAAGATCATGTCAGAGAGTTTTGTGCCACTTGTATGGAGTTCATGCATGATCAAACGTACCTCATGCGCCTTTTCCCAAGGAGTTTAGGGGGTCAAACAATGGAATGGTTTGCAAGCCTACCCAAAGGGATAAAAATGTTTGAAGAATTAATCCAAGTATTTTTACAACAATACTCATACAACATTCATCACCTAGTCACTATGATAGAGCTTTGCAATACCAGACAAAAGACAAGAGAACCCTTTCTCACCTTCCTCCAACGATGGAGAAAGATGTTCTCTAGATATTCATGGACTATCCCAGATCTTGAGAAAATGGATATCTTTGTCAACAAATTAGTCCCTGAATTGAAATATAGTGTCTAGATGCAAGTACACCTTTCATTCAACAAAATGGTAGATAACGCCCTCAGAATGGAAGACATGCTTATCAAAAAGGGAGATATATCACTTTGGAAAGAAACATCGCAAGGTTCTAGCTCTAAAGAAAAGAGTAAATACTAGAAATATGGCAAAGATAGCAACAAGAACATCATTAATGATGGGGTGGTAGATACTGTCCAAGCAAAAAAAAAATCCACAATATTTAACTTGGCCAGTGGCACGCAAGCACTCAAGGCAGCTAAAACTACAACAGAGAATCCCCCAAAGAAAACAAGAGAATGGTTTAAAGAAAAACCTTGGCTTTCAAAGCCTAAGCATGATTTTACTCCTCTAGATGAATCATATGAATTGGCTTTTAAAACTTTATTGGCAAATAATCTGATAAAATTACCAAACAATTCAAGACCATATGACCCAAAAATTAGACCCAAATGGTGGACAGAAAACGAATACTGTGACTACCATTGAAACAAGGGACATAACATAAACCACTGCATGAAACTCTGACATGAAATCTAAGATCTCATTGATGCAGGAAAGATCGTTGTTGGACATCACACAACTAATGCTGATCATAAGGCCTTTAAAGATCCCTTACCCACTTATGAACAAGGAGATTCCTCAAAATCCAAGGGAGGAGCTAGAGTCAATTATACTTACACTAACAATGATAATGTGATCAACATGGTTGAATCTGCTCAAGTTGAATATTACAATGTGATCATAGTCCCAGATCACCAAAATCAAGCACAAGTTGCTAATGCAATGACTCACGCTCAAAGGAAGATTACTCTCCCAGGAACTAGTTCCTCAACTTTCGATCAAACAACATCAAATCTACCAAATAGACAAACAGACACAATCATGGCCAAATCAAAACAACTAGCTTCATCACCTTCTCCTGGTTATAGTATTGTCGAACAATTGAAGAGAACCAATGCTCAAAATCGCCATTTTGGAACTACTTAAGATTTATTCTGCTCATAGAGAGGTCCTGGACAAGGCTCTACTTACCACCAGTGTCCCTAAAGATTTAGACATAGATCGGTTTCAATCTATGGTGGGTCACCTGACTTTACCTTATTATATCACTTTCTTTGAAGAAGATGATAACTCACTAAGTCACCCACATAACCAGCCATTACACATTGAAGCCATGATCCATAAACACCACATTAAATGTGTTTTGATAGATGGAGGCGTTGGGTTGAATATTTGTACTTACAATCTACTGACATAGCTGGGATTTTCTAAAAATGTTATTGATCCAACAAAGAAGATAACAATCAAGGCTTATGATGAAGAAGAAATAACCTCTAAGGGTCTGGTGTGATTATCGATGAGGGTAGGACCTGTAGAAAGAGATGTCATTTTTGAAGTCCTGGATCTTCATCTTTCATACAACATTTTACTAGGTAGGACATGGATTCATGAAATGAACGCAATACCATCTACGTATCATCAATGCCTGAAGTTTCCTTATAATGGAGTTGAAGTCAGTATTCCTGTCGATACAAGTTATACCTACAATGCATTAATGCAGAGTGTTGATGCTTTTGTTCCTCATAATAGAGCGGCCTCCACAACTGAAAGTTCAAAATCTTTGCTGAAAGATTTACAAAAGAAATTGAAAATCACAAACACTGGCATAGATGGCTACAAAATAGAGCCTATACTCTCACTAATGTCTTTTCCTCCATCACCAAGACAGTTAGGAAAACCATCAGAGGCTATGAAGCCACAAACTTCAACTCCAAAAGTCATTTACGATGGTGTCTTTATACAATCCTCTACTTCTCTTGCAAGTGAAATAGAAGAGGATGATTTTCTCAAGTCACTTTTCAAAGAAGACAGTGCAAATAAAGAAATATGACATTGCGAGATTTCTCCGACACAATATGGTCCAGGCTATAAGATGCTTCAACGCATGGGATATTCAGGTACTGGTCCTCTTGGCAAACATAA
This sequence comes from Cryptomeria japonica, assembly GCF_030272615.1. Taxonomy (NCBI): domain Eukaryota; kingdom Viridiplantae; phylum Streptophyta; class Pinopsida; order Cupressales; family Cupressaceae; genus Cryptomeria; species Cryptomeria japonica. The sequence goes on from NC_081406.1 coordinate 351,160,192, forward strand.
AAAAGGTATTGTTGAACCTATTCAGTTACAAACTAAGTCTGCCAATGATAAAGCTAGACTGGGATATGATCCAAGAAAATCATCAAATCAGAAACACACGCCACACCATCAACGTAAGTGGAAGAAGAAGGTACTACCTTTAACAACACAAGAAATTAATACTCAACAAACTCAGGAGGAATGTGATGGCAAACAAAAAGAATTGCCCACCCAGAGAGAGGAAACAGATGGTAATCAAGTTCCAATTATATCAGCTATAATACCACAGGAAGTAGAAGTCCCAGAGGATATGAGAGATGAAGTATACAGAATCAGAGAATTGTTTGCACCACTGAACATTCCGGTCACATATACTGGCAGACAACAAGTAGATGATTCATAAACTAATTCAAATGAGTATGAATGGGGTCTTGACCATCTTTGAGATACATCTACTATAGAAATCCCTGAAGAATCCAGTGATATCACAGATGATACACAAGAGCTGATACACCTAAAAATGCAAAAAGAAATGGAAGAAATCAGACTAAAAAGACAAGAAGACTATGAACAATAGATGGAGGAAGAAAGGACACAAGCAATTTCCTCACCTACTAACTCTACCTCTAATGAGGTAGGACAAATCAGGTACGGAACTAAAAAAGAAGAATTAGAAGCTACAGAAACAGAACCACTCATCAGTCCAAAGTAAGTTGAATGGAAGAGATGACAGGGATTAACAGAATCGTCAAAGTCATGTCCACAAGTATGTCAAATACAAGCAATCAATGAACCAAATCACAAAGGAACTTGCAGCATCAAAGATGTGGGTGTTGATACTATATATACCTTTACTAAGCCACTTGAAGATGAGTCAGCAACTTCATCCTATGACTCTAATGACTCAGACATGAGCTCTATTTATAACAACAACTATTCAACAATGCATTATGACTACTCTATCATGAATGATGAGATACTGTCTACTGTCACACCATGGTATATAGTCCAGTCTGAAGTAGGTGACGATGCTAGAAGTAGGTCGGTTGGGTTAGGTCCAATAAATACTAACATGAATTTCGATAATCATGTCTTAACTCTTCCTGGTCTCGAGACACATACGCAAGGTAGTCTTCTGGAACTCGACTGGTCGGTCCGAAGCCATGATGATAGTACCGTGAACTCTCTTGAGCCTGTTCCAACCTTAGCCTTAATGCATCTGGAACTGATTGATTGTACTCTTTATAACCAACCCTTGAATGCACCTACTTTTGCCAATGACTATACATTAGCCTATTATCTCAATGTAGTTGAACCCATGTACTCTTCCACCAGTGAATAGAATGAAAACATGACTAAAGCGGATATCAAGTATCTTAGTCGCAAAAATAAGAAAAATAAAAATAAAAGATCTGATGGCAAAAACCACATTGTGGCGGTGTTAGAATCTAAAAAAGAGAAAATAAAGGACGTACCTAAAGGCAAAAACCTCTCTGAGGTGTTTGAAGGTGAGATACTTGATATACTGCCAAGTCACTTCCAGGAGAGATCTTCCATATTGATCGAGTTGCTCAGCCAGTGAACATTGGGAGTCAAGAGACACCACACATCATTCATTTAGCTCAATCACTATCAACAGAAGAGTTAAAAGATTTCAGCAACCTTTTTTTAGAAAAGAATATCAATTTTGCATGGACATACTCAGATATGTTAGGGCTAGATCCTAATATCATCAGGCATCATCTCTCTATTACACCAGGAGTTAAACCAGTCAAGCAAAAACTCTGTAAGATGCATCCTCATGTGGCACTACTAGTCAAAGCTGAACTAGAAAAATTGCTGAAAGCTGGGTTTATTAGAGCTATAGACTACGTAGAATGGATATCAAATATAGTACCCATATCAAAGGCAGACAAATCTATTAGAGTTTCAATAGACTGCAGGGATCTCAACAAAGCATGTCCGAAAGATGATTTTCCATTTCCCAACATTGACATGATAGTAGATATGACTGCTGGATATGAAATCTATTCATTAATGGATGGATTCTCTAGTTACAATTAGATCAAGATAGCACCTAAAGATCAAGAAAAGACAGCTTTCACATGTGCATGGGGAACCTTCTGCTGGAATGTTATGCCATTTGGTCTAAAGAACGCATGAGCAACTTACTAAAGAGTAGTAACCACTATCTTCCATGATATGATGCATAAAAACATGGAAGATTATGTTGATGACACCCTGGTAAAGACTATGAAGAGATCTACGCATATTCAAGAACTAGGCCTCATACTAGATAGAATGGAAAGATTCAAGCTCCGATTAAATCCTAAAAAATGTGCATTTGGAGTAACATCAGGAAAATTGCTTGGTTACATAATTTCAAAAAAAGGAATTGAGGTTGACCCTGAAGAGGTCCAAGCTATAATGGAAATGCCTCCACCCAAGAATATAAGTCAAATGAGAAGTTTACAAGGCCGTCTTTAGTCAATAAGGCATTTTATATCTCAGCTAGTAGACAGAGCTCAACCCTTCACAAAGGTATTAAGGAAAGGGATTCAATACAACTAGGATAAAGATTGTGAATGACATTTACAAAAAATCAAAGAATATCTTTCTAATCCACCCATATTAATGCCACCAATTCAAGGTAAGCCACTGATCGTGTACATATCAGCTACAGATACTTCATTGGGGGCACTTCTGGCACAATAGGATGATAATAAAAAAGAATGAGCTATTTATTACATCAGCAGAACATTGGTGTCATATGAAATGAACTACACTATAATAGAGAAGGCATGCTTAGCATTGGTTTTTGCATCACAAAAATTAAGGCACTATATGTTAGCACACTCCATTAAGCTGGTAGCCAAGATTGATCTGCTCAAATATCTTCTTAGTAAAGAAACACTTATAGGAAGATTGGCCAAATGGGTCATGGTTCTTACAAAATTTGATATCGAATATGTGGAACATAAAGCCATCAAAGGATAGGTTATTGCAGACCAACTTGTTGATGCTCCACTTGAAGATAGACAACCTCTGCATATAGAATTCCCAGATGAATCACTCATGTAAGATGTTCTTTGATGGGTCTTTCACTCAACATGGTTCTGGTGTCGGAATACTTTTTATTACTCCTTAGAAATAATCAATTCCAAAAGCTTACAAGATTTTCTTCCCTTGCACAAACAACATTGCAGAATATGAAGCTTTGGTAAATGGGATCAAGCTGGCCATCGAGTGGAAGATTGTTGAATTACACATCTATGGAGATTCTCAACTCATTATCAACCAAATCAATGATCTATATCAGACAAGAGATGAGAAACTAATGCCTTATAAGAGAATGGTGGATGATCTCAAGAAATAATTTACCTTTGTATCATTTCAGCAGATCCCTAGAACAACAAATAGAGTAGCAGATGCAATGGCCACTTTGGCATCTATACCACAACTACAGGAGTCTAATTTTTGCTTTGAATTCCTAGTGGAAGAGTTACATTACCTTGCCTATGATTCTCCCGAGTCCCAGATGGTATGCTCTATTGTTGGACATTACTCATCTTGTTATAGCCACATTTATTCTTACTTGTGTGACCAAGTGGTCCCTGTTAATCTTTCCCGAAATGAAAAAAAGGAAGCTAATCCAAAATGCATCACGGTATGTCATCATTGCTAATGACCTATTCAGTAGGGGTTTAGATAATGCTTTGCTTAGATTTCTAGAAACTGAGGAGTCCCAACATGCATTATCTGAGGTTCATGAAGGTGTTTGTGGATCCCATTCAAACAGTCTAACTTTAGCACAAAAACTACTAAGGGTTGGCTACTACTGTCCAGACATGGAGAAAGAAGCTATAAAATTTACTAAAACCTATGAAAAGTGTCAGTTGCATGGGCACCTTATACAAGCTTCAGCAAGGGATCCCATACCCTTTGTGACACACTGGCCCTTTCAACAATGGGCGTTTGATCTAATTGGCCAAATATATCCTGCATCATCTAACAGACACAAATTTATTATCACTGCCACTGAGTACTTCACTAAGTGGGTAGAAGTGGTTCTGCTCATCAAGGCAATTGGCAACAATTAGCTCTATTTATTCTTAACTATATCATCTATAGGTATGGTATACCTTCATCAATTATAATAGATAATGGAGGACAGTTTAAGAACAAAGATCTAGATGAACTTTGTGAGAGGTTTAAAATCAAACAACACTGGTCCTCAGTATATTACCCTCAAGGTAATGGACAAGCAAAGGTATCTAACAAAAACCTACTGGCTATCTTGCACTAGACAGTGAACAAATCCTGGAAGGATTGGCATCTATAGCTCAATCTTGCACTATGGGCTTATAGAACAAGTATCAGAACACCTACTGGGGCTACACCTTTTTCTCTGGTGTATGGGTCCGAAGTAGTATTACCTATTGAAGTAGAAATACCATCTCTAAGAGTTTCCTTGCAAGGTCTTGCTACTGATGAAGACTATAGAATATCTAGATTGCAAAAGCTCGAATTGCTGGATGAGTGTCAGCAAGTGGCGTTTGATCATCTCAGAGTGTATCAAAAGAGAATTTCCAAAGGTTATAATAAGAAGGTTCGACATCAAGAATTTCAGGTTGGTGACCTAGTCCTAAGAGAAAATCCTAAAAATCAACAGTTTCGAGACAACAAAGGGAAGTTTGAACCCAACTGGTTGGGTCCCTATATCATTACTACAACTTTTGGCTCTGGTACCTATCAACTCTCAACATTGGAAGGAGAATAGCTCCACAAACTGATCAACACCATCCATCTGAAGAAATTCTTCACCTAAATATTCTCTGCTCCAACAGCTTATACAACAAAAAAGTCCCGAAGAAATCCTAAAAAATCAGAAAAAGTCCTTAAAAAAATCCTAAAAATCAGCAAAAGTCCTGAAAAATCCTAAAAATCAGAAAAAGTCCTGAAGAAATCATAAAAATCAGAAAAAGTCCTGAAGAAATTCAAAAAAAGAAAATAAAAAGAAAAAGAAAAATAGAAGAAAAAAAAGGAAAAAAGAGAGAAAATGCCCTAGTGAAAACCTGGTAAACAGGCACCTTGGTAAAAAAATATATGAATCTCTACCAAGTAGGTGAAAACCTGGCAAATAGGCACCTCTTGTACTCAAGTACTCCATCTATCAATGCAATGTTAGCATTCCTGCCTTCATGCATCTTTTCTTTCACTTGTACATATTTCAATCACTTTTGTGACATCCTAGTTCGTTGGAACCCTCATGGCTTGAAACTGATCAATGTCCCAGTCTTAGGTAATCAACCGAGAACATTACATGTCCTAAGCAGTATCAACCAAGTTAATCTTATGTCAGTGAAACCTGGTCATCCACTCCGAGTCAGTTACCTGTCTCCTGACTACTGAAGAGTTTTATCACTGAGTAAACAAGCAAAACAACATAACGGAAAACAATCACTAAACAGTTTGAGCTATGAATGAATTTTTTCTTTTTGTGCTTTCTTTTATATTAGTTTTCAATTATTATCCCTCTAAGTAACTCGAGGAAGTCTATCTTGACTAAGAGGAGCAAGGATTGGGGGCATAATATTTTCTTTGTGTTCTGCTTGTAGGAATGATTCCAATGATCTAGAAACATCTAAATTAGCTAGGTGTCTGTGATAAGAGCCTTCACATCAAGGTGAAATCGCCTCACATACCTCGACTCCGCTTATTTGAATGCTACAAGGAGGTTCCATATCATTTCTTTGTCTGTTTTGAGGGAATTTCTTCATTGTGCAATCCACATCCATGCATAATCTATCCAAGGATATGAATGAGAAAAAGGGTCATTGCGGACAAGATAATTAATATTGCACATGAAAAGCAAGGAACTCTACTCTGCCTATTATGGTTGTAAAGCGCTCAATGATGAAAATTAAGCTCTTCAAATCTAGTGACTAGGTTTAGGTTGTATTTTGCATCTCATTTTGCATTTCATTTTGCATCTTGTGAATTTAGAGTGATTGCAGTATGGTAACACTAATCTCTGTATCATCTGAATGAGAGTTGGAGCTTCATCATTTCTTCGCTAAGTGGTCTCTTTTCATCATTTCTCTGATTGAGTACTTGTGTTTTGAGATGTTAGCTGCATACATGAGCATCTTATATAGATTCATACATTCACTATCATTCATTTGCATTCATCTTATTGCATAGAAAAATGAAAAAAATTGCATTACTCATTACTCATTCTCATTCATTTATTTGCATATGAAAAGAAAGAAAAATAGACATTCATATTCCATTTGCATTCATACATTCATGCTGAAAAGAAATGCATACTTATAGAATAAAGCATATAAAGGACATCCCATAAACAAATCAACACAAGTACGATGAAGTCAAATCAGATCTTGTATATATATATCATGTCAAGTATAAGAGTACAAAATGATGTCAAATGACATATACAAACTCCCATCGGAGCAAGAATCATATAGGCTACAAAAAATGGGTGTCTACAAAAAAATATCCGAACTACAAAAAGAAATAATCTAGCTCGCACCCTCTCCCTCATCGTCTAGTGGAGGAGGAGGAGCCGGATGCCCGGGATCCTGTCGAGGTGCCCGAGCTCCCTTTGACCGTGCCATATACTATGAATAGGGTATCACCTACTGTGCAATAGGAACTGCAACACTATATGCTGCAACATAGTAGGCTGCCCTACTAGTCTGGTGGAGGACCTCCTGTCGCAGGGGGTCTATCTCTACTCTCATCTTTGCTCTGACCACTGCAATATGGCGATCACACTTGGTCCTCACCTTGGCAAGCTGGTGAACATGCTCGGCCCTCACCTCGGCCAGCTATCAGTCCCACTCCGCTAGTTGAGTCTGAGCCACTGTCAACTGTGACTGCAGCTCTACAAGACGTACCCTCATCGACCATCCAGCGTCTGTCCCCTGCTCTCTTGCAGGCTCCTCCCCTCCACCTCCACCTCCACCCTACTCATCCCTCCGCTTCTAGACCTATCTCGGAGCTGCTCGCTCCTCCTCAGTCCCACCCAACCTCACACCCACTCCTCCTAGGGATCTGCCCTCACCCCACTGCTATCCACCCTCAGCTAGCACCCTACTGCTGCAAGCACCAGGATCACCACCTATCCACCTCAGAGCCTCAACTCTCTATCCTTGCCTCTTGCCCTATCCCTATCCCTGTGCCAGTGCAGGGGCATCATCCTCAACATCCTCAATACGAGGAGCCTACTCACCTAGATCCGTGAATCGTAGGAATAGATGCTGCTAAAAATAATCTCTATACTGGGGCAATACCCCCGCATCCACTACGTCATCCATGTAATCCCACCTCAGGCGATGTAAACCAATCAGCTCCTGCATCGACAATGCATAAGACAACCACAGAGACCATCCCTATCTCTCCTCATCTACATACCGCGCATAAGCTATGTACTCCTGTGAGATCCCCTGAGGTCGGCCATACTGCCTCATCACTCGAGAAATGATGAATCGTTCCACAATGGTCTGTGACCTCCCAATCAATGGGCATGTAACAAAAAGGTCCCTGCGGACTAGTCACTAGTCATCCCATGGCTCCAAGCCTCTGTATGGTCTCCATACAATGACTATCAGGTCATCGAGCTGCCGTCTCCAAAAATTTGTCTTGCTCAAATGGGGCTGTGTAATATATCTGACATACCTATATATGATCAGCTGCCCGAGCTCTCTACTGTCATCTACTATGGGCTGACAAATGGGAAGGTGCTCCCAAGCCCACACCTGCAAAATATATACACCAACAACCATGCTCTTCCCATCTCTGTACATGATCTCATGCATCTCTCGATACATGTGGGCCAAAAAACACGAATCCCAGCCAAGTCTCTGAGGAGTCTCTATCAACCTCTCTAGCATCCAACCCCATCCGCACTAGAAGCCCTGCTTCCCTCTGTCTGGCATCAGAAAATAGCCTATAAACCCTACTAGAATGCATGCCAGAGGATACTCCTCACTGTACCTTCTCATAAGTATGTCCCAACTCATGGAACGAGTCAAAATGTCAGGATCACTGAAGACATGCCCCACTATCTGTAATCCTGGAAGGTGCCCTAAATCGTAATCCACCTTATCCCCAGCAAAAGGGATACGAAGGATCCTATATACATCCTCGGGAGTGATAGTCAGCTCCCCCACCGGTAGATGAAATGTGTTATGAGCCGAATGAAAATGCTCTACCAATGTCGTGAGCATTTCGTGATTCACACAGATATCAGGTAATCTCAATACATGATTCAAGCCGCACAAGTCAATATGAGCCTGCTCAACCTCAGATAAATGTCACACTAATGCCATAGTAGGAGGATACACACATCTAAATAGCACAGGAGGTAATCAAACCTGCAAAAAAAACCCAACAATGAAGCATCAAAAAACATTCCAAATGAGCCTACAAGAGAAGCAAAACATCATGCAAATCCAACTAAGTCAAATGCAAAATCAAAATTTCACGTTTACACCTTCAAAAATGCTCACTGTCTCTCAAATGACAAAACAGAGATAAGCAGAATCTCGTACGAGCCAGGATTAGCTTTCGCACGACAAAACAACCTCAAACGACAAACTTTTAGACTGCGCATGACACAATGGTCTTCTTACAGACCTGTTGTACGACACATGGGTGACCCTAGAACAAAAAAATAAATTATGCTAGTTACTCATACGAGACAGGATCCTATCTCGCATGACAAACTATGACGCCCGACCCCAAACATGCAAAAAACTTGCAAACTGAACAAAAAAATTCAAAAATTGAAAACATAAACAGGCTTAAGATCGATCACTTACCATTGGCTCGTAGTTTTGGGGTTGATTATGTCTTCTCTAGCACTCAAATCGATGCTAACAAGTAGGGACCACCATTTTCTTCGCAGAAGACTTATTGAATTTTCAAACTTGGAGGGTTAAATAATTGAAAATGGATATATAGCCAAAAACCTAATTTTTCAACTTGCTCCGATGGATATAAAAATTGTACCCTTAGCTAATTTGACCATTCAGATTCCATTTTGGGGATCGAAATCAAAATTAGAGATCATTTTGCTAGTCAATTTCAGAATTTAGACCACTTAGCAATTTTCATCAAAAGCTCGTTCTTTCTTCAACTTTGGGCTCAATTTCTCGCTAAATTTTCAAAAATTCCTCTGAATCATTTTGTGCTCAAAATAACTTATCATCACTAAAATTGCCTATAATCATCATGTACCCTCACTATCTTTCAATTTCACTCCCGAGGGGGCATACTCGTGACCTTATGACCTCACATCATCAAATGTCGAGAAAATTTTCAAATCTTTATCAAAAGTCGAGCAAAAAAAATCTTTTTCAACTAAAGAAAATCAATAAGACCTCATCACTAGGGGCATCTCAACTTCATTTCTTTATATCAAGTTGAGATTTCTCAATCATCTGAATCGAATCAATCACTAGGGGCATATCAGTTTCATCGCTTCATATCAAGCTGATATTTGTCTTCGTCTAAATCAATCTCTTAATGGTAATCAGTTTCATCGCTTTTCATCAAGATGATTATTCATTTAAACTCAATCAAGGGTTTAAAGAGTATCTTTGATCAAGCTCAATCTAAGAAGGTGTTCAGTATTCATTTCTTGATCAAGTTGAACAGTTTATCTTCATCGTGTCTTGATCAATCAAGTTCAAGATCAATTTTTATCATCACTCACTATGTCTAGTTCAATCAAGTTCTAGATCAGTAAGATCCGCTTCTTGATCAATCAAGTTCAAGTTCGGTATCTTTTGTTTTCTATCGTTCCTAAGTTCAATCAAGTTCAGGAACAGTATCACTTTAATCAGACTTCACTCAGCTTAGTCGCTTCGAATCAAGCTAAACACCTCGCTTTTCATCTAGTTTGTGATCAATTAAGTTCAGAACTAGTATTTCCTAGACATCAAATTTTCTTTGAACCAATGCACTGCTTGCACATTAATTCAAAGAGGGGCAAATGTAATACCCTAAAAATGGTCATCTAAACCATGGGCCCTAAATCTCGACAACGTCACCAGGGTCCTAACCAAAGGCAATTAAATCAATCTTGAGCACATAATTAATTCTTTAATCACCAAATGTCACATGGCAAATTAATAACTCAATATTAATTAAATATTTATTTAATTAATTAAATCATTCCAAGTAAATCATTTTAAACAATTATCTTATTTATTTTAATTAAATATCTTTTGCATATTTAATTAAATAAATCAATTTGCCATTAAATCATCAAAAAGAGGAATTTAATTAAATAAATCAATTGAGCACAAATCTTCAAAAATGGAAATAAATTAAAAAAAAGCAATTAATTGACCAAGAAAGAATTAAAAATTTGAGAAAAGAAATCAATTGGAGATAATCTTGAAAAAAAAATTAAAAATTGATGAATAATCTCAAAGAAAGTAATTAAAACAATTAAATATTAAAATTGAATGAAATAGAGAATAAATCAATTTTTCTTGATTTTATCTTAATTTTAGTTCAATTTCCTTCAAAATTGAGAAAAGCATCCAATCACATCAATTCACTTGGATTGTGCTTCCTCTTGGAAAATCTTGACCGCTCATCATCATTTGATCTCAGACGTTGGTTTCTTTCTGAATTTTCTATAAATTCAGGCTCATCTCTCATTCAAAAAGATCCTAGAGGCTGGATAATATATTGTTATTATATTATTTTTGCTCTAAGTTCATTGAGAATATTGCATACATATTTAGATCATTTAGCTTAATATTGCAAAAATATTGTTAGATTAATATTGCATCCATCTAGCATTCATCATGCTCATATAGATTAAAATCCTTTGTCTTAGTGTTGTCTAGTGTGAGGCCCTACCCCGACTCAGTTTGACATTTTCAGTTATTTGCATATTGAGACTATTATGGATGCTCTATTTTATGCTTTATGGATTTAGAACCTATATGACTCCATGATTTGGATCACATTGACATATGATGATGCTTTATTTTATGCTTGATGATTATGAAACTTTATATGTTGCTAGAATAGAATTACTTTGAAATGGTGAATGTCATTATTGGAATTTGCAGGACTTCATTTTGATGATAAAAAAAAATGATGCTTATTTTATGAATGGTTCAATTTTGAAAATTATGTTAATTGCTTATGTGGAATTGAATTTGAATGAATGAGATATTGAATTATTATTGCCAAATGTATGAGTGTTTGATGTGCAATGAAATCCATGTATTTAATTATGTATAATTGTGATTATTTGGAATTACTAATGTGTTAATTGAGATGCACAGGAAATTTATCCATGTGACCATGGAATTTATATGGAGAACCAAACCTAGACCCATGTGCGTTTGTTAAGCCAGGGGTTGTCTATTTGGAGAGACAACACCCCGTTTGTAATGTATTTTATTTGTGAAGTAAATTATGCATGTGTGTTAATTTGATTTTATTTAATTGTGTAAACCTACAAGAGACAAATTCCATGTGTGATTTTTATATTGTATTTTATTGTGTCACTTGACACATGTGATGATTAGTGTCATTGATTTTGACTTGTCTCTTGGAGGGAGTTTTGTTTCTTCCAAAGCCATTCAAACACATGAGTGTGGTCCCAAATTTGCCTTGGGTAGGTAGTCTTGGGAGTGGTCAACTCAGGTTTGACCCGTAGGTTAACTTCAGTTGGGTTTCTAAGGGGTTAAATGGACTCCTAGGGTCAGTTTTAAGGCTTTTCCAAAGGTCCAAAGGGTATACCTATGCATTAGGGGTATTTTGAAACATGTGACTACTCCCATGTGAATGTTTAGTCACCTCAAAAAGTGGTTTTTCCAAGGTGAGCGAAAATTCAACTTAGAAGGTTCCTCCTAGGATAGACAACCTTCCCTTTTGATGTCAAACTCTCTTCCCCACCTTCTCTCACCTTTTCCCTTTCCAGTTTTAGTAATGTGTAAGAGTTTGGGAAGAGCAACCAATGGGAACTCTCACCTCACCCAAGGGGTTGGGAAGTGTGTGAGAGGCCTTCTTAGGCAAGAATTAGAGACTTAGTGAGTAATCACCCACTCTCCATTGTTAGAGATTATGCACTTGTTTTGAAAATTAGTTGTAGAATAGAATTTTTGAAAAAGATTGGTGGAAAGTTGTGTGGATTTGGGCAGCTCATCCCCAACTAAGTCTAACATACCTATTGGCAGATTAAGGTTGGTTATATTCCCTTTTGTTTATGTGGTTTAAGTTGTTTTTTGAAAGAAAGAAATGCTTGTGGAAAGAGATGTGTAAATGTAAATTGTTGTAGAAGAAAAATGTAAATTTTCATTTCTATGTTTTTATTTATGTGTTCTTGTTTTGGGAGTGTCCAAGATCTCCTACTCTTGGGAGAGTAGGATGGTCTTGGGGTGGAAGAAGTTTGACAGCCTTGGGTGAGAGGCTCTCCTTAAGGAGAGTTATCTCAAGGGTGTCCCTTGTGACCCTTGCTGCATAGCCTTGTGTATGCATTTAGGGGTCATAAGGGGAGAAAATATGGCCTTTGAGCCTTTGGGGGGCATAAGATGTGGAGGTGTATATTTTGTTGTATTTTGTATTGCCATGAGGTGGCTTGAGTTGTATTTTGGCTTGCAATCTCCCCAATGGTACTTGGTCCACTTCCACCCATGGAAAGATCATCACAAGATGTGGTGAAAGTGTAGCTTGGGATGGGAAGATGTATGTTGAGTGTTTGCCTTATTTGTTGTGGTGTTTGCTTGTTTGTAACCCATCTAGTGCTTGGTTCTCCAAGCTCAGGGGTGGCTTCTAGTAAGCCTAGGCTGGGAGGTGAGCTCTCCATGGTCAAGTTGTGTTTTTATTGCAGGTTGCTTGGGATGGGAAAAGAAAGAATAAAGAGCTTTGTTGTTGTTTTGTGTTGCAGAAAAGCTTTAAAGAAAAATAAAAATGTATTCAATATTGTAGCTTGTAAAAAAAAAAAAGAATGTGAGCTATGTTGTATTTATTTTCAAGAAAAGAAGTGTATTTTTGTTAATCATATTCCTATGGAAGGGAAATAGTTGTTGGGTTTTCAAACCCATTTGTATTTTTATTTACCTTGTACTTAAATTTGCCAAAGAAATATATTTTTCCTACTCTTGTTAGTATTGCAAAAAGGGAAGAAGAAATGAATTAGTTGTATTTAAATCTTCAAAAAAAAAGATGTTGAATTTACGTTTATTTGGCAAATGAAATTAAATTTGTTTCTACATGTTCATTTAGCTATAATAATGCTGCTGCAAATAAAACTGTCATTATTTTTCCATTTAAAGTATAAATAAATCTTATTATAGTAGTCTATTCCTTTTCGAAAAAATTAGCATTTAGTTTTAGTTTATTTTGTTATCAAAAAAATATATATATTAAGTTGCTGTTAGGATGCATTGTAAATGTTAGTTGCAGAATGTTGTTTTTAAACAAAAAAACATAGAATATTCAACATATATTTCTTCAACCTTTTTAGAAAGAAAAAAAAAATATATTTTTTCCCATTATTCAATCTGCAAATAATATTAGGAAAATCTTGTATGCATTTTAAAGATACACAAAAATAATAAACTCAAAAAAATTCCCTAAAAGGGTTATAGTTTAAAAAGTAGCAATATATATATATATATATATATATATATATATATATTTAAATATTTTATGTCCTTAAATGATATTCTAAAAATCTGTTTATAATACAAAAGAAAAATGATGTATTTACATGTTAAACTTTCAAAAAGAAAAGGGGGACATATATATATATATAAACGTTTTTTTTTACCATTTAAAAATAAAATACAAAAAAAAATAATAATAATAAAAAAAAAAAGATTTTAATAACACCAAAGGGCCGAACCCCTGTGAAAACAGGGGACGACGCGGCCATGCTCCCACTGTGGCTGCGCACAGTGGAGGGCTCGGCGCCGTTACTGTGGGAAACCACAGTGAACGGCACCGGGTCCCCCACTGCGGCCAACCACAGTGGTGGTGGCTCCCGACCGCCACTGTGTTTACCCACAATGGACGGCGCTCGGTCGCACTGTGGATAAACATAGTGGCGCCCGAGGAAAACCCCCGCCCACTACCATCACCACTTCCTCTGCCTTCCTCCCTCCCGTTGCTCCGTCTGTTTGGTTCTCTCCGCTCGGCTCTCCCTAACTCCAAACTCCCTCTCCGCCACTCCTCCTTTGGCCACCGACCTGCATTCACACACACACACACTCACAAGCCCTAACCCATTATTCGGGTTAGGGCAAAATGCTAATAGTTTTAAAAAAAAATGGATGTGTATGTTATATCACACTAGCCCTAACCCTAGTTTTGGGTTAGGGCAAACATACTTAGAATTTAAAATAAGGTATGTGTGTGTGTGGGATGTTTAAAAGGGGTTATTATTTAAAATAAAGCAAAAATACCCCCCCCCTTCCTATTAGAATATATTTATAAACATATATAAACAATTATAGGGAAATATATATATATATATATATATATATATATATATATATATATATATATATATATATATATATATATATATATATATATATAAGTAGTTAAACTCCTATATTTATTATTGAATTAGTTAGTTATAAAACTAATTAGAGTTTTCCTATTGTTTTATTTAAGAGCTAGACTTAGATTTATTTTGAGTTAAGGCTAGGGAGAAATATTAATAATTACCCCTACATTGGGAAACTTTAGAAGTTAAATAATCTTGGCCTTCATTAAAATAATTTTATAGCACAAATGCTATTATGGGATTAATTTGACCCTCTAGTCAAGTGATAGGTAAATTATTCGTAATGTTAAAATAAGCCAAGGATTAATTAGTCAGTCCCTAGGTAATTAAAGAACTATAAGAGATTATTAGACAATTAATTTTAGAGATTATATATTAAGTTTGAGATTAATTGCTAAGGGAGTCTAATTATTTATTAATGGAAGATTAGCGATAACTATTTTGGGAAATATTAGCTCGCTTATGACTTAGTCAATTTCATCACCAAAGTAAATTAATTATTTGATTTACACAAAATATAGTTAAGATCAAACTAGATTTGCATTACTTTAATTAAGTAAGTCGTTCTAAGTTAAGTATTTTAGAAAAAAAAATTTATTCCGTTTGTGCCCAAAAGTTTGGGCATGACATTTTGGTATCAGAGCAAGGTTGCCAACACTAGGAACCTTACTCCATTACGTTTCGCTATAATTATTTAATTAATTAAATTATAAATTATTTTTATTATGTTATTTTTAAACTTGCTAAAATATTCCTCCTAAAATATTTATTTATTTCATTTTATTTATTTTTCTTAAAAAGGATGCCTCCAACTACGCGACAAACTCGCAAATGTGGTAGAGGCCCTAGGCGTGAACGTATGGCACGCGAAGAGGTCATTAGGGAGGAATCGGTTCAGGAAGTGAACCCAGTAGCTCCTCTCGGACGATCAGTTGACCCAAACCGAGACATCTTGGTAGCTCTACAGAACCTGATTGGCATAGTTTAGGATAGGCTTCCGGCAGTAGATCATAATGTTGAGAACCAGAACTCAGGAAGCCATAGAACAGTGGAATGAGAATGGAGTAGGAGTCCACCTCCTAATCCCATAGAGAGTCAGGTCGAGCATGAGCTCGAGTCCGTTCATCTACCAGCACCACCTCCAGTCGTAGCACCAGTGTATATTGAGAGGGCACGTCGGGATCCAGGGGATCTAATCAGAGAGGTTATGCGTCTTCAGCCACCATCTTTTGGGGGATCTACCGATGGGGTAGAAGCAGAGGCATGGCTTTTAAGCCTAGATAGGTGCTTTGCATTGTGCTCTTATGAGAGCAATCTAAAAGCACGTGCAGTGGTTCACCTATTGCGAGGAACAGCCTCCACATGGTGGAGACAGGAAGAGTATAAGTGTGGCTTAGAGATAGAAACCCTCACTTGGGAGATTTTCACAGAGAGATTTAGGGAGAGGTACTTATCAGAGCATTTCAGACAGCATAGGGTGGATGAGTTTCATGACCTCCAGCAGAAGGGTCTTTCAGTGACCCAGTACGAGAACAAGTTCTTTGAACTCTTACCGTATGTAGACTACTTGAAAGATGAGAAGCTTCGTGTCAACTGATTTATCAGAGGATTGAATTCTGGCATAGTAGGACCAGTGAGGATGGCCGCTCCAGGGAGCCTTCGGGTTGCTGTGGAGAAGGCTTTGATAGCCGAGGAGATTCAAGTCAGACCCCAGGACTCAAAGGATCGGTTCCAGAACCGTAACCCTACACCACAGACTTATGGGTTTTAGAAACCCCATTGGAAAGGTAACAATAGACACACATCGGGGTTCTCCAAACCCCCTCCTTCGTAGCAGTCATAGCAGAACCAAAGGCAAAGGCCTCCGCAGAGTCAGCAGGGCGTGAAGCCCAAGCAGTGGTAGTCACAGGGTCAGAGGTGAGATCAGAGATCTCAGGCTCCTTACACACCTCCGGTGAGGACTCAGCAGTCCTCCAGAGGTGGGTATAGTGGTTCTAGCAGGACGGGGGGACAGTCCTTCTCTAAACCACAGGGAGTGCAGTTTCAGGCACATGGCGCTTGCTTCACATGTGGAGCCATGGGACACATGGCGAGAGAGTGTCCTCAGGGTCCGATGGCAGGGAATCAGAGGATGGCAGCATCAGAGCTGATAGTTGGGGATATGGGCAAGTCCCATAGGGTCTTCGCAGCGGTTGGCAACCGCCAGGCAAAGTATCAGGCCACGGTTATTGAGGTAGCAGGTATGATCAGAGGTAGCAGTGTATCTATATTATTTGATTCAGGAGCTACAGACTCTTTTATATCTCCATTGGTTGTGGAGCGTTGCGGGCTAGTGGCAATTAGACAAGAGGTCAGTTGGGAAGTGGAATTAGCCTCAGGGGCTAGAGTGTCAGTGGAATCAGAGGTTAAGGGTTGTCAGCTTCAGCTTTGTAATACCACCACCTTAGTAGACCTTAGAGTTACACCACTCGGTTCATATGGCATCGTACTTGGCATGGATTGGCTTTATGCCCACAGAGCCAAGATGGATTGTCACCTGAAAAGGATCGAGTGTGAGGATGATCAGGGTTCTCCCATAGTGATCACTGGTATTTAGAGACCCGTGTCTCTTCGTATGATCTCTGCCATGCAGCTTAAGCGGAGCATGCGAAAGGGATGTCAGTTATTTGCCATCACCATTAGTGATAGAGAAGAAGAACAAGAAAAGGAACCATCTATTGATGACCATCCTATCCTTAAGGGATTTTTAGATGTATTTCCTTCAGAGTTACCCGGTATGCCGCCCCGTAGAGAGATTGATTTTCATATAGACCTTGTTCGAGGAGCTGAACTAGTTTCAAGAGAACCATATAGAATGACCACAAATGAGCTTAATGAGCTCAAGATGCAGCTTGAGGAACTCCTAGAGAAGGGCCACATTCACCCTAGTGTATCCCTTTGGGGTGCACCAATCATCTTCGTGAAGAAGAAGGATGGATCTCTCCGATTGTGCATGGATTACCATCAGTTGAACAAAGTAACCATCAAGAACCGATATCCGTTGCCCAGGATCGATGATTTATTTGACCAACTTCAAGCTGCCAAAGTATTTTCCAAGATTGATCTAAAGTCAGGGTACCATCAGTTGAGGATAGTGGATAGCGATATCCACAAGACCGCATTTTGCACTAGATATGGCCACTATGAGTTCACCGTGGTCCCATTCGGTCTTACGAATGCCCCAACAGTTTTCATGAGTCTCATGAATGGAGTATTCCGCACATTCCTTGACCATTTTGTGATTGTGTTTCTCGATGACATATTGATATATTCACGGAATGAGGAGGAACATGAGGAGCACCTGAGATAGGTTTTGCAGTGTTTGAGGGATAATCAGTTGTACGACAGTTTGTCGAAGTGTG
The DNA here is from genome assembly GCF_030272615.1 of Cryptomeria japonica. Taxonomy (NCBI): domain Eukaryota; kingdom Viridiplantae; phylum Streptophyta; class Pinopsida; order Cupressales; family Cupressaceae; genus Cryptomeria; species Cryptomeria japonica. The sequence goes on from NC_081406.1 coordinate 351,178,141, forward strand.
CTTTCTTTAGAACAGAGGTTAGGTACCTTGGTGATGTTATATCCGGTGATGGGATCTCAGTAGACCCGTCGAAGATCAGAGCCATTATGGATTGGCCAGTGCCTACTAGTGTGACAAAGGTTAGGAGCTTCATGGGCTTAGCAGGTTATTACCGACGTTTTGTTGAGGGATTCTCTAGAGTTGCTCATCCTATTACTTCTCTTCAGTGCAAAGGGAAGAAATTTGAGTGGATGGAGAAGTGCGAGAAGGCCTTTCAGGAACTTAAAAAGGCACTTACTACCGCACCTATCCTCGTAGTACCAGATCCTTTAGCTGATTTCATGGTTTGCATAGATGCTTCCCTAGAGGGTTTAGGAGCAGTCCTTATGCAGGGTGGCAGATCTATAGCTTTTGAGTCTAGGAAACTCAAGACTCATGAGCTTAATTACCCTACTCATGACCTTGAGCTTGTAGCAGTAGTGCATGCACTTGTGAGGTGGAGACACTTCCTTTTGGGTCATCATTTTGAGTTGCACTCAGACCATCAGAGCCTTCAGTACATATTCACTCAGCCGAATCTTAATGCATGTCAGAGGAGATGGATGGAATTCTTGTGCGAGTATGATTTTGACGTTCACTACATCAAAGGGAAAGAAAATGTAGTTGCAGATGCTTTGAGTTGGAGACGTCATGAGGTATACACCATATCTATGAGCACGGATTTGAGAGATCGGATCATGCAGCAGTTGCTAGAGGACAGATGGTATTTAGAGGTTTGTCAGGCTATACGATCTCAGGAAAATTTAGAAGGGAAATATGTGGATTATTCCTTAGAGTCCGATGGTTTATTATGCCATAGAGGGCGCATCTATGTACCTTCTTCTGGGGGATTGCGGGAGTTCATTATCATAGAGGCTCATAGAGCCCCTTATGCAGCACATCCCGGGGTCAAGAAGATGCATGCAGACTTGAGGGAACTATACCATTGCCCAGGAATGCGACAGCTTATTGCTGAATTGGTAGCCCGATGCCTTGAGTGTTAGAGAGTCAAGGCGGAGCACCGCCATCCAGGTGGGTTGCTCCAATCTCATGCTATACCAGAGTGGAAGTGGGATACTATATCTATGGATTTCATCATTGGTCTCCCCATGTCATCTCGTCGCCATGATGCCATCTTGGTGACGGTTGACAAGTTGACCAAAGTGGCCTAATTTTCACCAGTTCGTACCACCTTCACAGCACTAGCAGTAGCACAGGTGTTTTTGCGAGACATTGTCAGACTTCATGGCGTTCCACGCAAGATCATTTCCGATAGGGATTCCCTCTTCACATCTTCCTTTTGGAAGGCATTACAGGCAGCTATGGGTACCAAGCTCAATTTCAGTATAGCCTATCATCCAGAAATGGATGGTCAGACAGAGAGGGTTAATTAGGTGTTAGAGGATATGCTTTGCATGTATGTCATGGATCACCAGACTAGGTGGGAAGAGTACCTTCCCTTAGTGGAGTTTGCTTATAACAATGGGCATCACACGTCCTTGGGGATGCCACCCTATCAGGCATTATATGGCAGACCTTGTAGGACACCATTGAGTTGGGACCGCATTGAGGGCTGAGTTGCTATTGGTCCTGAGATAGTTCAGGATATGGAGCAGCAGGTGGATTTGATTAGGTAGCGCCTTAGAGAGGCGCAGGATAGACAGAAGAAATATGCAGATGCAAAGAGGATAGATCGTAGCTACTTGGTTGGAGACAGAGTCTTCTTGAGAGTCTGACCGCATAAGAGTCCAATCCGATATCGAAAGGGTTCTAAGCTCGCACCTTGATTTGTAGGACCATTCGAGATCCTTGAGAGGATAGGACCAGTTGCCTACCGTTTAGCATTGCCACCTAGCCTGTCGCGCATCCACGATGTGTTTCATGTTTCAATTTTGAGGAAGTATATCTATGATGAGTCTCATATTCTAGATTGGGATGCCTTGCAGGTGGAGTCGGATGGGCAGCTAGCTTTGGAGCCCATTCGCATTTTGGCACGCCGAACGCTGGGCCTTCGAGGTCGAGAGCTGGACCAGGTTAGGGTCCAATGGGATTGCTATGATGAGGTCACAACCTCATGGGAGGATACAGCACGTATGAGATCTCAGTACCCCCACCTTTTTGATGAAGTCCAGGAGGAAGTTCATGCCTAGAGGAGGAGGGTGTGAGGCCCTACCCCAACTCAGTTTGACATTTTCAGTTATTTGCATATTGGGGAGGGTGTGAGGCCCTACCCCAACTCTGTGAGGACTGTCCTTCCTAAACTGAGGATTACCCCTACGCTAACCCTGAAACTACTTCGACCTAGATTGGAATTTTTGTTGTTGCTATTGACCACCCTTGTTGGGTGTCTAAAAACTCGTATATGGTGCAATAGCCCGAGACTGACTACCTCTAGTCCCAGATCCTCCAAAAGGTGCACTACCATTCTAAACCCCTGCCTAACCACCATGTGTACGGGAAAGATTCTACTCTACTAGCGTAGCTTTCGCCATGACTAACTCAAAAAATGTAGGCTCAAATACTCATACTCCCCCACTGATGTGGTCATTCAGACCTCTCATGAAATGTTGTACCAACATCACCTCATCATTACCAATACTGACATACTATTTGAGCTTATAGAATCTGTGCTCATACTGGTCTACAGTCATGCCTAATTGGTGCAACTCATGAAACTCATCTTCACGACATTGTATCCACTGCACAAAGATGAATCAAGCACTAAACCTCTCTAAAAACAACTCCCACGATATTGTACTAATATCTACACTGATCCTCTACTCCTCTAACCTCCACCAAGTAGAAGCAAAATCCCTGAGATGCATAATGGCGCATCTTGCCTTGGTGTTACTACCATAAAGATGCATGGAAAAAAACCTATCCAAATCTATGAGCCAAGTCTCAGCCTCAAGTTTGTTTCCCGAACCATCAAAAATAGGAGGACGAGATCTCACTAAATCCCTCATATGACCAACGGCTATTGCCTCTTGGTCAACTGTGAACTCTCTCCTCCTAGGAGACCTCTCTCCCTCTCTCTCTCCACATGATCCTAAAGGTGTGATTCCTCAAAATACACATTGCCTGGCTGCTCGGTCTTAGGTCTAGGATCAAGTCAGGCAAAAACCTCCTAGAACATCTACCATAGCTCCTCCCTTTCAGGGACCTGCTAAACAGTATGTTGCTCGCTATGCTGACTAGCCTCCCTGTGCTCACTCTGGTGAACAGGCTGAATTTTCTCAACACTCTCATGTGTAGGATAAGGTGAAGGAATTTGATGGCCTACACTATGACCATGACCCCTACCTCTACCACGATCATGACCGTGACAATGACCTTTACCTTTTCCAACCATAATCCTAACAACAAAATAAGAACACAAGTTTAGATCTACAACAAGGATACTAACAAGGAAGACACAAGCACTAAGACTTAGCAATAGATCTATTTAGATGGGCTCAATTAAAACTAGAGTACCTAGTGTTGAAACTTGGGCTCTAATACCAATTGTAACGCCTCGCTAGGAAACCCCGAAGGGATTAAACTAAAACACTTGAAAAGAGTGTAAATAATTTTTTTTTTAAACTTAAATCAACTAAATGATGCATAGGTTAACATTACATTTAAATTACACAACGAAAGACTTAACTTAACACCTAAAGGATTTCCCAACATGGTTTACATGATTTAAAATAAACATTGCTTAATGTTAATTAATCCACTTAAGATGATTTAATCATAAGACACAATTACACTAATCAATGATTATTTCATTCAATAGTATGAGATATCATTAACATGTCTAATTTTCATTCATGATGATTCTTTCCATTACATTACATCAGAGATACTAATAAAAAATATACATTTAACCATTTAATTTTCATCAATACATTTCTTGTACATCAATTGATTGAAATAATATTACATTGCACTAAATCACTAAGTCTCTTAAGATCACATAATGTCTACATTTAAAATTACATCTTTCCATGAAGGCATATGTAACAAATAATACATTTGACCAAATAAGGTCCAAGATACACAGATAATGATCCAAGATGATAGATAGGATCCAACTGGGAATACAAGATGCTCAAATCTATGAGAGAAACTGGAACACCTGTGAAGCCAACTCCTACAAGAAGGAACAAACACACCCATGGAAAGGGGCACTACCACCTGACCATGTGGCTCAAAAGAACCACCCCACCATGCTAGGAGATAGAAATAAGACCCACTAGCAACCTACAAGTTATGCACACATGGCCTAAACACAACATCAAGAATTTCACGTAAGCATATACTCACAAAACATGACTCCACAATAAAACTCAGGTGATACCAACAAGGCTACACACTAGTGACCATAAGGGAAGAGTTTCATCACATAGCTTGGAATGGTTATCCTGGCAGGCCTCCATAGGTCCCATCCCCCATCTTGGGTTATCCTAGTAACCTTTCCTGAACCCATGGCCCCATCCAAGTCTCATGTGGACCACAACAATCCTTTCGTGAGGACAAGGTTGTTGGTTTTCCATTCCAATCCTTCCCACTGCATCCTTAGTCTATACTAGCACTCAACCATGAGGGGGGTACAATTATCTTATTTAATGTTTTATCTACCCAAACCCCTAATATATTATTAGGTTATCACTTACTTAACAAAATTTCAAGGGGTTAACCTACTAACCTCTTTGGCTGCAACCCCAACTCGAAAGCCACTTCCTTATCACACTAAACAAAAAATCCCCAAAAGTCCAAGACAAAATACCAAAACCAATATACACAAAGGAGATCAAGACAACAGAGGAACACTTGGTCATACAAGCCCTTGCACATAGATTAAATCAACTGGCCAAATAGAGTCTACTCATGAGACATGACCAAAGGAAAAGACAACACGAAAAGGTCTAATTCCATTCAACACTAAGAACTTATAGTATAAATTAAATGCAAAGACAGTAAAAATGAAACAAATACCTTCATTAATTTAGAATAAACAATTTAGTTTTCTTTCCTAAGCCACAATTGTCCAAGTTTTCTTACTTTTCTATGTTTCCAAAATACATCATTTATTAATAGTAATCTCAAAAATACAATTAAAATGTTCAACTCAATATTAGCTTTATCCATTTCAAATTTTAACAAAACATCTTAATCACAATTAGGACATATATATATATATAAAATAAAATTCATAATTCAAATATCCGATATTTTTACCATACTAAAATTACTCTTTTCTTTTTTTTTATAAATATTTTCCATCAAATAAAAAATGTTTATATAAATACACACACACACACACACACACACACACACACACACACACACACACACACACACACACACACACACACACACATATATATATATTTTTATTTAAAAATTTAATTAAATAATATTAAAAAAATTAAAATTAAAAAAAAAAAACATATACGATTTTCCAGATTCTCCAACCAACAAAGTTTTTAGTTAAAATCACCACACAAAGAGTTCTAGAAAATATGTTTTCCCCAAATGCCCAGATTAAATAATTTTGAAGAATTTTTACCTTATAAAGAATTTTCCTTTTCACAAATATCTTTTAGGTCATATTTTAATTTTTTAAAGCAAAATAGAAAATTTCAATTTATTTGCAAAACAAAACCTTTTCATTTAAATTTTCAAATTTGAAACGAATTCCCTATTTTTTCAAAAATGAAAAATCAATTGACATATTAACATTTGGAGGCAGTCCTCCTCAGCTAGAAAGTAGGATGGCCCTCATGGATTTTATTAACTCCCAAGCTCTTAATGACTTGGAGATACAGGGTTGCAATTACACTTGGACTAACAGGCAAACTGGTAATGACCTTATCCAAGTGTGTCTTGATAGAACTCTCATTTTTGATGACTGGTATAGTCAGTACTTCTATTCTTTGTCTACCCATATTCGGGTTGGTTCCGATAATTTTCCAATCACCTTCATTGCTGACTTGATCAATAGAAGGAGAAACTTTCCCTTTAGATTTGAAAAAATGTGGACTCTTCACCCCGACATCAAAAGAAATATTCAGAAATGGTGGAGTATCCAAGTTGAGGGAACGACTATGTTCAAAGTTGTTAAGAAGCTCAAAAGTGTCAAGGACAACATTCGTCTCTGGAATAAAACCAATTTTGGGAATATATTTGAGGCTAAGAGTAAAATTCAGGAAAACCTTAAAGAAATACAGGACCAGATCCAAAAGGATGGTTTCAGTACTATGTCTATTGCTGATGAAAACAAGATCCTTAAGAAATACCATGACATTATTGCCAAAGAGGAAATGTTCTGGAAGCAGAGATCAAAATGCATTTGGCTCAAGGAAGGGGACATGAATACAAGATTCTTCCATATGTTGACTATCAAGCATAAAGCAGTCAATAGAATGAACAAGCTAGTTATGGAAAGTGGGGAGCTGGTCAAGGAGGATGAAATAAGGAATGAAGCTAAGAGGTATTTCTCAAACCTCCTTGAGCGGGATCACAGTCTGGATGCTGAAGCCCAATCCTCTTTTCTTCAGAACATTCCTTGTCTCATTGACGCTCATAATAATGCCTTCCTCTCTTCCATTCCCACTATCTTAGAAATTAAAAATGTTGTTTTCTCCTTTGATGGTAACAAAGCACCTAGACCTGGCGGTTTCCCAATGTTATTTTTTCAAGATTTTTGGGATATTGTTGGTACTAATGTAGCCAATGGGGTTAAGGAATTCTTTGGAGCTAGAAAAATCTTGAAAGAAATCAATGGTACTTTTATTGCTCTTATCCCCAAGATTCAAGGTGCTGACTCTTTAGACAAATTCAGACCTATTAGCCTCTACAACTCCTTTTACAAGATTATTTCTAAGGTCCTGACTACTATAGTTTTGTCTATCCTTCCCGCCTTAATTAAACACCAGCAAAATGGGTTTGTTCCTAGAAGACAAATCCTTGATTCCATTATTACAGTTCATGAGAACATTCACTCTCTTGTTAGAGCTAAGAAGTAGGGTCTCATCCTTAAGCTTGACCTCTCCAAAGCCTATGGCAGGGTTGACTGGTCTCTTCTTCAGAAAGTTCTCATTTCTTTTGGGTTTGCCCCTAGAGTTGTGGATCTTTTCTCCCAACTTACTACCTCTGCATCTTTTGTTGTTCTTGTCAATGGTTCTCCTTCAACTTTTTTCCAAGCCTCGAGAGGTCTTAAGCAAGGAGATCCTATCTCCCCCATCCTTTTCATAATTTTGGCAGAATTCTTTGGTCAGACCATGGAAAATTTGGTGCAGCAAGGGTCCTTTAAGGGCCTCCAACCTTCTTCTGTTGACCTTATCTGTTCCCACCAGTAGTTTGTTGATGACACAGTTATTATGGGGGAATCAAGTATCTCAGAAGCTAAAGTACTAAAGAGTACCCTGTGTAAATTTGCCTCTACTACGGGGCAGCTTATTAACTAGGCCAAAAGTGATGTCTTTTTCATTAATACTCCAGAGAGAAGACAACAGAGGATCAGCAAAATTCTGGAGTGTAAGATTGCTGACCTTCCTGCTACCTACCTTGGACTCCCCATCGGGATAGCCCCTCCTGACTCCTTCTAGAGTTCTCTAGTTGACAAATTTCACAAAAAACTTGCAGGTTGGAAAGGGGCCCTCTTAAGTCAAGCTGGTAAGCTCCTACTCCTTAAGGCTACTCTTCAAAGTATTCCTATTTATGCTCTTAGTCTTTTTAGAATTCCAGTCAAGTATGCTGAAGCAATTGAGAAAATTTAAAGAAGATTCCTATGGTTTGGGGTTGAGGAAAAGCAAAGAATGTCCTTGGTGGCTTGGGATCAAGTCTGTAGGCCGAAAAGCAAAGGTGGTCTGGGTCTCAAGAGGATTCGTACTTTAAATGAAGCTCTCTTGTCCAAACAAGCTTGGAGATGGTTTCATTTTGATTCTGAATGGTGCAAAATTTGGAGAAGTAAGTACTCTCTTCTATCTCCTTCTCTCTCTTCTTTTCTTAACTCGGATTTCAGCATAAATGGATCCCATATTTGGAACCATGTTTCTAAATGTAAAGATGTGATTGCTAAAGGAGTGACATGGAAACTTGGAAATGGCAGAAAAGTTAGATTCTGGGAGGATCCCTAGCTTTTTGATAAACCCCTAATGGATTCCCATGAATGGGCCTCCCATGCCCCCTCCTGTATTGGCTCTTTTAGATCCTTAGTGGTAGATTACTGGGATGGGAACAATTGGTAGAACATTGATAGTATCCACCCTAGCCTTTCTAAGCTCAAGACCCATCTATCTGCTATATGGCTGAATAATGAAGAGGACTCCCTGATTTGTAAACATGATCCCAAAGGTATTTTAACTGTGTCTTCAATGTATTGTGTCCTTCCCCCCCCCCCCTTCTATAAATCCTTTCTGGTCCAAAGCTTGGATAAAAGGTCTCACTCCCAAAATCAATTTTTTCTTCTAGACTATCCTCCAAAATAAGATCCTTACAATTGACAACCTAAAAGGCAGAGGTTTTGCCCTTCCAAATAGGTGTGTGTTGTGCTTTCAAGAGGAAGAGTTTGTGGACCACCTTGTCCTCCATTGTTCCTTTTCTGCCTCTGTTTGGGAAAGTTTCCTCAAGAGCTTTAGTTTAGCTTGGGTGTTTCCTAGTAACATCACAGATTTGTCTTCCTCCTGGCAAATTCAATGGACTAACTCTTTTTTGAGATGTATGTGGCAACTCTCTCTTCCTCACATTTTGTGGGGTCTTTGGAAAGAAAGAAACAACCGAATCTTCAGGGATGTCTCCCTAAATCAAGATACTGTTTTCCAGAAAATTCAAAGGGCTATCCAGGAAAATATGGGAATCATGGAGGGTTCTTGTTACTCAAATAACTCCCTGGAGTCAAATATCTTAAGGGCTTGGAATATGAAGATCACCGATGGTCCTAATCTCAGCTACAATAAAAGGCTTGAAGCTAAATGGCAAACCCCTCCCCAAGGCTGGCTCAAAATCAATTTTGATGGTGCAACCAAAGGTAACCCAGGTCCTTCAGGCTATGGATCTATCCTTAGAGATCATAGAGGAATCTGCAAAGAGATGATTGTTGTCCCTATTGGAACCCAAACCAATCATATAGTGGAAGCTATGGCAGCTCTTCAAGGCATTATCCTAGCCAAAAAATGGAATTGCACCTATCTATGGATAGAAGGGGACTCAAATAATATAATAAAGTGTCTCAATGGGACTTCAAAACCCTCATGGTCGATTCACAACATAATCATTTCTGCTATTGATATCATTAGAACCTTTAAAAAATGCCATATCTCCCATATCTATCGGGAGGCCAACTGTTCTGCTGATTGGGCTGCCAATGTGGTGATTAAGAATGAGACAATTACCACGTGGATGGGTGAGAGCAGACTCCCTGAAGATGTCAGAGAAATCATAAGTGATGAACAATATAGAAGTACCCCAAAAACTCTTGATTGACAGGGTAATAATGAAAAGTACTGATGTAAGCACTTCAAGTTATTTTTATAATGAGAAAATCACTCATTATAATATCAATGCCATCAATACCTGTTCTTTAATCAATCAGATCATTAAGGCCAACAACTCACATGCTTTTTGGGTATTTTTTTTAGCTCCAAAAATCTCTCTGTCTTACCAGCTCTGCAAGTTTCAAAATTTGGCTATGAGAAGCGACATCATGGGCTGAAATAGGAGACAATATGAGCCAAGTAGTTGCAAGGAGTGGAAACAGAAGGAAGAGGTGTGGGGTATTTTGCAGAAGGGTGGTCTTTTGAACTTCTTAGAGAGACTCCATGGTCATGATGGAATGGTAACTAGCCTCTTTTGCAAAAACTGGAAGAAGGGCATGCTTAAAATGGGTGACCAAATGGTGGAAATTGATGAAGATTTAATTGCTAACGCGACGGGTCTCAACAGGGAAGGCTGCAACTTCTACAGAGATAGGAAGGTTAGTAGGGAAGCCATTGAAAGGTACCTGGTTACTGAGAAAGACAAAAAAAAAAAATTGGTAAAGTTGAGCAAAACCTACTACCCGCCTAGGGCTTTTGCCAAACCCTGGCGGGAAATTCTTTTTGTTTTAATGCAGTATATTACTCTACATGGTAGGTTTACGAAAGTCTATGGGTATCATTTTGTTCTGTTAAACCACTTTAGGCATAATGATAAGGTGAATTTTCCTTATTTCTTGCTTTTCTCAATGAATGCTTCCCTAAAAGCTTACAAAGAGAATCCTCTGGGCGATACCGCAATGCACCAAGGCCTTATGGTCCTCATTTATGGCCATTTAAAGGCCAGCCAAATTAACCGGATGCAGCCCTTTTTGGACTCTGAGGAAGATATGTCTGATTCTACTTTTTTGGAGGAGGAGGCATCCAACAATGATTCCTCATCTGAAAATGAGGATAGCTCTGATGATTTAGAGTATGAGAGTAGTAAGAAGAGGAAATCAAGACCCTCTTCTTCTAAGGGCAAAAAACTTCAAAGCAAACCCTTGATCAACATATCTTTGGAAGAAGAGGATTCAGATTATTCTGAGAAGAAGAAGAACCCTAAAGGGTTGCTGAAGAAGAAAAGTAAAAACCAAGCCCAGACCCAGAAAAAGCATAAGAAAAAAGAGGAGACTGGCAAGGAACCGGAAGCTGACAAGCAAGCTAGGACCTTGGAAGCCGAGCACATCTTGGAAAAGGATACAATGGAAGAGACTCTCAGGGCTGCCAACACTATCTCTACCCTCCATATCCCTAAAGATGAATAGGTTACCCCTGGAAAAGTGACTCCCTTCTCTGACCCTCCTCTCGAGGGCTTGACTAGTTTTATGAAAACTATGGAATGGCTCATTGATGGTTACAAGAAAGCTGTGCATGAGTATTAAAAACTATGCAACAGAGTCTTGATTCTGGAGACCATTAATATTGGAGAGGGGAATATAATGGCTGACTATATCGAGGATCTGAAAAACACTATTGCTAAAGCGGAAGACATTAGAGACACTTTTAACCCCAAGTTTGAGAAGATTGAAAAGGAGATGCTGGACAGAAAAAGCCTTGCGGAAACTAGTGAAAAAACACTCTCGGATACTGTCACCAAAGTGGAAAAAATTGAGGAGTGCCTTAAGAATATCGCGGAGCACAGCCTTAGTATTCTGAAAATCTCAGCCAATAATACTCATACCCTCATCAGTAAGCTTGATGATGACAAGGAAATCTAGGAAATTGACCTGGACGCTGAAGGTACAGGGGAAGCTCAAGGTCCCAGAACCCGCACCAGAGGCAAGAGGAAGGAAAAGAAAATGAACAAGGAACTAGAAGAGCTGAAAGCTGTCAGGGCTACCTATGATGAGCTGGTGATAAAGGCAGAGGACCTGCTAAAGAAAATTGCTATATAGCATCTCCCTGGTTTCTTTGTTGTGTTTTGGTGTTTTGTTGTTCTTTATGTTCACTGGTCTTTTGGCCAGCTGTTATGTATGTGGACTTTAAATCCTTTTGCTGCTCTCTTTCTTTCTATGATGTAATGGTTTCGGGTCCTTAAAACCTATTTTTTAATCAATCAGATCATTTCAAAAGGTAAAAATAACTTTATTCTTTTTTTTAAAACAATTGAAAAACATAATATAACATTTCATAAATAAATCAACAATTCGATTTTAACTAACCAACAAAATAATTGATTAATCTATTAAAACATAAAAAATACACTTAATTATTTATTTCTAATTTTAATTTTATAAATGCAATATTTATTAATTATTAATAACCATAAGGTATTAATAATTAATTACTCATTAAAAATCATAAGAAATAATAATTTAAATTCAAAGATGCATAACACACAATTCAACAAAACAAAGCAAGGACACAACCAGCATACCAACAAAGGGAAGGTTGACTGACAATTAACAGTGCTCACTATCGAGCAAGACTGAGGGTGAAATTTAGGGCCTTAAGAGTATCTCCTCCATTTCCATTAGATTATTTAGGTATGCTTAGACCTATGGAACCAGGTGAAGTTAGTAGCTTGTACCAGTAATTCCTACATCACCAAACCATGGATACATAAATATATTCAAACACGGTAGACAGACCGGTGAAGGAGACTCTTGAAGTTCCCTATCTCACCGAAGTGAGTGAAGGAAAATCATCTCCTTGCACCACATACACTTTCACACATACATGATGACGTATACATAACACATCTCACACATAAAATAAATGCGTTAGTCCATGGTCAGTAATCCAATAAAATTAATATCTAACTATCAATAAGGAAATAATGCGTAAACAACATTCACCGAATCTCAAATCAAGCATAAAATAACATAGCATAATATCTGAATAAAAAATCACCACATAATGTATCCACTAATATCCACTAAAAAAGTCAGCTATAATCAATATAAGTATCTAAAAAGTTTGATTGAGGGAGGGGTACTACATGAAGGCCAAGATAATGTGAGACGTCCAATCACCCTCATCATTAATTATTCCTACATTCCACATGACTACCAAGAAGTCAAACCTTAAAGTTTCAATGCGCTGGATGGTTCGGTTCAATTAATCATACCAAGTCACACCTAGCCAAAGCATACGAAAAAATGAATACTTTAATCCACCTGGCCTAACATGAATAATAGGGGGAAAAGTACTGTATCGAACCATGATTTAAACAACTCCAAAGACCATCCAGGTGGTCACATGATGTGACCAACAATACAAAGGAATTATGCATTAATTGACAATGTCGTCACTTTTGGCAGCCTATCTCCCACCTCATTGCCTTCTCTACATATGTGGCTTATATGAAAGTCCTCCTAACTATCCAAAATGATTTTGATTATATGGAGCCATTGGTTAAGGATCAAACTAGGGGTCTGATTCTTCCTAACTATATTAATCACATTTAATGAGTCACCCTCTAGGTGGAGTTTCTGAGCCCCACCATCAACTCCAACCTGGAGACCACACAATGTAGCCCGAAATTCTGCCACGTTATTTGTAGCAAGCCCGATATGCTCTGCCACCTCTGCCAAATAATTGCCATGCTCATCTCTGATAACATAGCCAATGCCTCTAGGACCAAGGTTACCAATCGAAGCCCCATCAAAATTAATTTTAACCCATCCAGGTTCAGGAGCACTCCACTGGACCAAAGGTCTAGAGTTGGTCTGAAGTCTAAAGTTTGAAAAGGTTAGTTTCATTTTGTTATCCCACCAAGTGTATGAATTTTTCTTCAAAGTTTTCAATTTAGCTACTTCATTTGCAAGGTCAATCAATTGAGTTTCAATCTTGTGACAAAGTCTTTTAAAATCCATGTTCTTGTCCTAAAAAATTCTCTGATTGTGTTCCTTCCACAGTTCCCAAATTAGCAGGGAGGGAAGGATCAACCATAAGTCACCAAAAACTACCCTCGAAGAATATCGCAGCTATATTTTAAACTAATCATCGATCCCTGAAGGAAAGGGGTAGGTAAAATTCATCTTTTGCATGAAATTCCACCAACAGTAACTCACATATTCACATGACAATAGCAAATGGTCCACCAATTTCGAATTCTATCCATAGAGAACACATCTACTAGGACCCTGAATGCCAAATCTCATGAGTCTATCACTAGTTAGAATTTTCTTTTGTAGAGTCATCCAAGCAAACATCCCAGCCTTTGAAAAGTAGTGCTTATTCCACAACAACTTTGTCAACCAACCTTGGTTAGCTATGGCAACTTCTTTAATATTGTAGCCTAGGCTGACTTTATACTTCTCATCTTTTGATCCACACCATCGGATAATATCTTCCTCACTAGAAGGGATGATCATACGACTACTTAGGATATTTTTCAAGGCATCCTTTTGTTGTTGCTCAGCATTTAGGTTGTCTAGGGATTGCCACACCCATTTGCTTACTCCATTTCCTAGACTATCTCACTGAAATCACTAACCTTGTATCCCCATAGCTTAGATGTAACTTCCTCGATCTCATTCAAATTGGGATGTGAACTCAAAATCTCCTCTCCCCCCCCAGGAATCATTCCAAAAGGAAGCATTCTGTCCATTCCTAATTTCCCAAGTTACATGATTGTTGATAATATCCCGACATTCCAACACATAATTCCAGATAGCTTAACCCTTGGGAGGATTAAGTGTTGTGATAATCCTCTTAAGCTCAGTTGAAGTGAGATACATATGCTTGAGTATCTTAATCCACTTTTGCTCCCCTCTGTTGTATAGAGATCAAACTAATTTTCCTCCCATGGCTAGATTCATGCTTGACAATTGACAAATACCTACACCTCTTGCATCCTTAGGTTGGCTGATCTTTTTCCAGGCAACTAGAGGAAATTTGTTTTGTTCACCAACCCCATTCCATAGGAACTTTCACATGATCTCTATGAGCTCCTCTTCTACATTCGAAGGGATTTTCAAGCATTCCATTGAAAATACTGGGATGGCAGCCAACACTGATTTGATCATAGTAAGTCTCCCAGTTGAAGAAAGCCACTTTCCTTTCCAACTTTCAAGTTTGCCTTTGCATTTATCAATCATTTTTTCTAAATAGTTGATCTTGTTTAGGCCTACAAACAAAGGTGTGCCTAAAAATCTTCCAGGAAAGTTGGCCACTTTTAGATTTAAAATTCTAGAAAGAGCTCTCTGCAATCTAGGTTGAGTATTGATAAAAAAACTTAAAAAAAAAAACTTTTTATGTCAATTAATGCTTTGACATGATGCCTTACAATAATCATCCAAGTACGAATTAATGGTTCTGGTCTTGCACCTACTTGAAACACCAAAAAATATTGTGTCATTCACAAATTGAAGGTGGGTGGAATGCTCAACTCCATTTGCCACGTTTACCCCTAGCCAACGCCCATCCTGATTGAGTTTTCTGATGAATCTTCCAAGAGCCTCTGCCATAATCATAAATAGAAAAGGTAAAATTGGGTCCCCTTTCTAAATGCCTCTTTCAGAGGAGAAGAAACCATGGCAGACCCATTGATTAATATAGAGAATTTGGCAGTAGATAGACAACTCTTAATCCACTTAATCCAACAGCTTTCGAAGCCAAATTTTTCCACTACTTCAAACAAGAACTGTCTATCCACCAGATCATAGGCTTTTAGGATGTCTAACTTCAAAATCATACATGAATTCCTGATTTTCCTAGAAAAGTGCAGGGTTTCATGGGTTGTTATGATACCTTTCACAATTGATCTTCTAGGGATGAATCCACTCGGCTCATCAGATATGATGTGATTGAGAATCAATTTCAACCTATTTTCAATGATCTTAGTGACTATCTTGTAAATTATATTGCATAAGACAATTGGTCTAAAGTATCCCATATTTTTAGGGCAACTCTTCTTTGGGATTAGAGCTAGAAAGGTGTGGTTAATTTCTCCCTGCATTTTCCTCTTCCTTCTAGATTCTTCCATAGCCAGGTGTAGATCCTTATCAATAATGCCCCAATAAGCTTGGAAGAAGGTTGCAGGAAAGCCATCTAGCCCTGGGGCCTAGTTTGGGTTGAGTTGAAAGGTAGATTTTTTGACTTCCTACACATCGATCATTTTGTATAAGTTCCTATTTTGTTCTTCTGATATCAAAGATGGGATTGAATCCAAAATCTTATCCCTAATGATTTTTTCCACCTTATTATTTCTATTCAATATCAATTCAAAATAGTTTATGGTCTCTCTAATGACATCCTTTGAGTTCTCGATCAAGGTGCCATCCAATCTCCTAATTTTGAAGATCATGTTCTTGTTTCTATTAGCAATTGCAAATATATGAAAGGATTTAGTGTTCCTATCCCCCTCCTTGAGCCAAATCCCTCTAGATTTATGCCACCATTGTATTTCTTCCCTTTTCAGTATTTCATTGAGTTCTTCCTTTAGCAGCTTTTCTCTCAGGAAATCTGAATGATCCATTCCTCTATTGATCACAACTTCATTGATCCTTTCAAGATCAGCCTCCACTCTTCTTCTTTCTGCAAAAATGTTTTTGAAAATCGATCTTGGTTCCATTACTTGAGTTTTGCCTTAATTTATTTTAACCTCTTGCATAATTTGTAAAGGTGTGAATTATTTCCCACATCAATCTCATTCCACCAATTTGCAATCAGATTTTGTAATCTGGAATATCTTCTCCACATTTTCTCGAATTTGAAAGGGATGCCTCCCCCAAAGTGACAAGGTGATGTTGTAAGTCGAACATGAAAGTGATCTGAGCATGTAAGAGGAAGGATGAAAGTTTCCATAAGAGGGTCTTGCATAATCCAATCCCCATACATCATAAATCTATCAAGCCTTTCAACAATATTTGTGAACCCTTCCCTTCTCTTTGACCAAGTGTATAGACCATTCTTTAGAATAATGTCCATGAGCTGATTCTGGTCCGCAAACCTCCGAAATTCCCTTTGAACTGCATTGGGTCTCTGGATACCTCCCAACTTCTCTTGATCATTTAGAATGGCATTGAAATCACCTGCTATAATTCTCCTTTCATTGCTACTACCTTCCAACTTGTTGGTGATTAGATTCCATAGCTCCCTTTAATTAGTAGTGGTCATAGGACCATACACATTGATAATGAAGAAAATTTCATTGTTGCTCATAAGTGTTATCTTAGTATGTTTCCAACTCCTTCCCTCTCCCAATACTTCTCCTTTTACTACTAACAAATTCCAGATGATGCCAATAACTCCCGACACACCCTCAACTTCTACAAATTGTCCAGACCACTGCCTCCACATCCTCATCTTTTTATCAATTCCAGTCCTACTCCACTTAGTTTCTTGTAATAACCATATATCCCCTTTTCCCTCATCTTTCTATCATTTAATCAAGTGCCATTTGTCAGGAGCATTTAAGCCCCTAACATTCCAGGTTGTGATCCTCATTGCCCTTAGGGAAGGGGAGCACCCTTCCCTGTTGAAATTTTGGTTTTCCTTGCAGCCTTTGCTTCTATTTCCAGCATAGTTTTATTATATTTGTGCCCTCTTCTCCCCTTAGGTTTGATGTTGAGTTTACAGATTTTGGAGACATTAACCTCAAACCCCTTTGTGTTGCAGTCTCTTTATTCTTCAATCTTAATTTTGTCCTCTTCTTCCCATTCAAACTCAGCTTCTCATTCCCCAATGGCTTGCAACTGAGGGTCCAAATTCTCCATGAATTCATCTCCATTATGCTATACAAAGATCTTTTTTTACTCTTGGACCTCCAGGGGGTGTATTCTTGACTAGATTAGGGCTTTCCCATGCATCTCCTACACTAATTGCTTTGGTCCCCTACTGGAGGCTGCTTCTTCAAACCCCAATAGTAATTGAAACCAGACCATCCCCTTGTGACACTGGGAGATCTTTCATCTGCATTTCTATCTCAGATTGTAAATTTTTAGCTTCCATTAGCAATCATTGCAGGTCATCTTTACTACCTCTTCTTTACTACCTCCCAATCTTGCTTCTAAATTAACCTTCTCTGAGTCATTCTGACCTAGTGGATCCAGGTGTGGTTCAAAGATGGGGTTAGGTGTGATAGCAGGAGCTCCCATCATTTCATCAGTCGACACCCCCCTTTGTGACCCTGTAGAACCCTTGTCTTTATCCATCCAACCTGGAGTACATGGATTAGTGAGAGGGTCCTTAACTTGGCCAGATGCACTTGGTTTGACAATGTTCCCTATAATGTTCAAATCCTTACTTTGGGTACATGCATATGCTTTAGAGACTCTTGTAGTGAATTCACATTCAAGACCTATATGTTCTGTAGAGAAGAATTTGGGGCATATAAGCATTTGATCCTCTATGTCAATCCTCTGAGTCCAAACCTCCCCAATATCCAATATCCTAATTTTCCTTGGAATGGTTGAGATCTGATGGACATTGACACATAATCTGACAAAGCTTCCTTAGATCCTATCTTCCAAGATATAATTTGTTGATATGAAGGTTCCAAGGCTCTTGCTAAGTTCTTTTAGCATCTCTATATTCCAATATTTTGTTGGAATTTTGTATAGCCTTACCTATGTTGGACTATCAAGAAGGGTATGGGTCCTAGGGTTAAAGTTGGGATGCCATTCAATCAAATGGACTCCAATACCATCCAACGTGTATGGACCACTCTTTAGTGCTTTCCATTGATCCTTTTTATCTGAAAACTTAGCCAAGTAGTAGTTATTTGGGAGCAAATTGATCCTAATTCCACCACCCCATTGATTCCTACACCAATTTGCAAAATTACTTCTACCCTAGTGACCACCTCCCCATTTTACAAACAATCCTTTTCTCTGAAGACAATCCCTAATCTTTCTGATTTTATCATCTTCCAAATGGATTGTAGTGAGGGGTGTTTCACTTACATGATCTTGTGTTCCAATGGATTTTCGTAAATTTTTTCCGACCTCATTAAAACTCACTTTCCTCTTCCATTCTTTGCTGGTTCAAGGAGGATGCATTGGATTCTTGGATATCCAATTGTCAACCAGGTCTACTTTAGGTATTTCTGCTTGCTTGGACCACCCACTCCTACCTTTCTTGGACCCATGTCTTTGAAGATACTTTGCAACACTAGTGTAGGAGGAGGACCTTCTCTCCTAAAATTGTGTTGAGTATTCACCTTTTGTCTAGTCCATGAAGGTCTCGATCTCTTAGCCAACCGTTGCATATACCCTATGTTTTGTCCTCTGCTCATCTGTGGATCCATGCACTGATGTTTTTAATAGTAGGGAAGACATTTTTTGACCCATCTACCCCCCTCAAAAACCCACTGGGCCACATGCATTGCCTGATGCAGCTAATTAGGGTTAGAATCAACTTGGATTCTGCCATTGGATGGGGCTAAAAGTTGTGACCTCTCTGAATTTGAAGCCCTCCACTTTTTCTTTGCAACTTGATCTTGAATAGTCTCCAAAGGAAATACCTCCTCAGCCTCGTGAGCCCAGATGCCTTCTCCTTTGCACGCTGCTCCGTGTTGCTACGACCATACTGCGCCTGGTGCAGATTCAAATCTTTGGTAGTTTGTGCCATTTTTTTATATTTTATTAATTTAATCATAGTTTACAATTTTTTTTAATTTTTAATAGATAATGTTAATTAAATTTTTTTAATGCTTTAATTTAAAGTGCATATTTGTTTTTATCAATGATTTAAAACTAAATTTAATTATTGACAATAATAAATATAAAAAAGTGTTATTGTAAAAAAAATTAAATTACAATTTATGTTCTAAATATTTATTTGTTGCTAAATGATTTAAAAAGTACAAACTCTTAAAATTACTAAATAATTTCACACTATTAAAATTAATTTTTGTAATTAATCCATCAAATTGGTTTGTATGGGAGTGATTTTTTTTCAGAAGGTAAAAAGATAGCATATTTTCCATTATTTTTTGTTATGAGAGATTAGTATTAAGCTTCTATCAATTCATAAAATATCAATTATTTTTTAGTATTGAACTTAGGTCACTAAGTAGAATGACCATTATTATTTTAATATTGAACTTCCATCACCAAGTAGAATAGTTGTTATTTTTTCTAGTATTGATCTTTCGTCACTAAATAGAATTCCCATCATTGATAAATACTGGATTTGTTTACAGAATATTTTTATCACTACTAGAAAAAATCCCAAAATGACTAACAACCAATTCCCTAAAGAAACTGATAAATAACGAGTTCATACAATGCTAACATGATTAGCATTTTAAGAATAAATTTGTTAACATACAAATTGTCATGCAAGCCAATATATGGGTAGCTAACAATGACAGGTTTTGTGGGTCTCATTTTTGTTCCTCAATTCCTTTTGTTTCAATTTTTTTTCTAGTCTATGCATTATAGTTAATTTATTTGTGCTTACATAATCTTCCTGATATGCTAGTTCTAATGCAAGTTGCTTCTAAGATGACTGAGCTGACATTGAAATTTCCTCACAATTTATTAAGAAAAAAAATTGTAATAGTCTATCTTGATTTCTTTGGGAAGGAGAAATGAAATATATATATATAAATTATTTTAATAATAAAAATATAATAATATTTTATTTTCAAGGTATAATAATTATTTATTTAATTGTACGTAATGAAGGTTTAAATTGTAGATTACGGACAAACTCTTGTGTTTATTTCAAAAAAAAAATCTGCTACCATCTATTTTAATTTATGTGCCAGCATCCACACTCTAAGCGTAATAAAACATATCTAAATTTTCAATTGCAAAATTTGAAATGGAAAATGTGAATGTTCAACCCTGTCATGTGCGAGCGCAATGAGTCATTCATACAGAGTCACATTTTTGTTGGTACAGTGGTATTTGATAATAATTTTTAGTGTGGAAATGTAAATTTTTCCTTTTTGAACAAATCATAAAAAATATTAATGTGAATCTTTCTCGAGGTCATAAATAGCATGAGAATTGTGGAATTTGATGGGAGTTCCTTCCACAATATAGCTTATTGGATAATTATGTTTATTTGTTGTAATTGTCATGTGCTTTATTTGGAGCATTTATTTACTTAATTTTTTCAAAGGATTTTAAATATTATTGCCTTTCACCAATGCATATGTGTATATTATTGCATAACCCTACTTACAGATTCACATTATTTAGTCATTCACCCAAACTCACATCGAGAGGGACCAATTCTTGGCACCCAAATAAATACATCATGGCAATAAACCAAGTACATCATGGCAATAAACCAAGTGCTTATGGAAGTAAATGAATTCATTGTGTCACATGTACGATGTTAGGGGAATGAGGTTGTTGATGCCCTATCTAAATGGGTAGTGTCCTTTAATGATGAAGAGGAGATACGGCTTGAGAATTTTTGTAATCTCCTGATGGATTTTTTATGAAATTTGGCATTCATTAATTACATTTCCTCAATGTTTAATGATGGATTTGACATGGTCTTGTGATAGAGGCTTTTAAGGTGGTGAAGGACACTTTGGTTGGAAGAAGGTGACAAGTGGTGAATGTAGAGAAAATGGAGGCAACTTTCACTCTACAAATGACAAGGCACCAGGTTGCCTTTTTGGGGAATATTTCCTCAAAAAGGATAAAAGGATTGTTCAAATTCAACGAGGAGGGGTTTCTATAGGCCATTTATACTGTTTTGGGGGTTGATTTTATGGCTCCCACTCATAGATATTGAGTGAATGCCAATATTGTGGACATGGTTGTTGCTTGGGGCTTGGACTTGGGTGAGAAGGAGGAGGTGGTGGAGTGGGTTATGCATTCCTACTTTGAGGGCGTCTGGTTATTGGGGCTAAATTTGGTGCTAGAATGGGTGGTGTCGAGGGTAAGGTTTGACCTATGAGAAGGGGTTGAAGATGAAAAAGTGGGTGAATTTTGGAAGCTTTTCCCTTTCATCCATTGCCCAATTGGGGTAAATAGAGATACAAAGAGGGCGGAAATAGTGGAAGGATGAAATGCTTTGAAATCCTTTCTCCAAGGGAAGGTGGAGGAGAGGAATGTTAGGCGGGTGGAGTAGTTGTAGGAGTAGAGATGAAGTAGCTAGGGACAAAAGAGAATTCATTTTCTCCTAAGGTGGCTAGTAAAGGTGATAATTGTGAGGGTAATGGGTGATATTTTCTCACCATGGCAGGATAATTTTTGTCTTTTTATATTTCTAAATACTCAAAGAATGCGGATATGTCACCATTGTGTTCTTTGACTCTTTTTTTCAAGGTTGGTAACTCAAGTTTGGTGAGTCATGGACTCTTACTAATTGGGGTGGTTGCGGTATGGAGTGGATGTTTAATACCTTTTTAGGGAAGCTTAGGCTTCCATTTTTGTTAATGGGGATCCATAAATATGGTCAATTTGTTATGCTTCAAAGGTATATCCATAAATTGTATTTTTGTTTTGGGGGAATGTAGGTTTCATGCAGGTGTTTGGGATTTTGAAATATGTACTATGATGTGGGCAGTTGGCTAGGTAGTATAGTTTTGTGGTTCAAAATTTTTATGGTCGTGGAATGTAATTCTGATAAATAGGCTCTGCAACTAGGGTTGATGTGGACCCATCGTGCGCCTGGAATCAGGCTTATCATTCTTGCGTGTGGAGGATGGGTAAGACCTCCTCCACAATGGTAAGCCTTTCTCCTTCATTTCTTGTTTTGTTACTGACCTATTGTCGTGGCTCTCTATGTGCTGCAGTTGTATTAATTATAGGTACGAGTGGAGGCAGGAGCAGTTAATGCTCAATGGAAGTGGAAGTTAATGGGTCAGATGCGACCCATGTGCCCCTTAAAAAAACCATGGAGGAAGAGATTCTTGGTAAATCATTTCGAGACACCATCATTGGTGACATCATGCAGGTCTTGCGAGAGGCAAATTTTCTATGGTAAGTGCTTCATCTACAGGCTTCAATGGCAGAGATGAAGGACGAGGTAAGGACCCTTCCTTGGCTCCTTGTACTTTCTTTATCTCTCTTAATGATGCCATGACCGAAACCCTTGAGCTTGAAAATAAAAGACTCCAAGACATTGCCATTTTCTTTGCTGTTACTAATTTGGATAAGTGTCTGACTAGGAAATTTCTTGATGACTGGATGAAAAATGTGTGGGTTAGAAAGCTAGGGTTAAATTTTTCCTTCTGTAGAATGATTTAGAAAGTTTTATTTGTTATTTTCTTTAAAGATAATAAATCTTAGATAGAGGTTCTACATAAACAATTTTGGGCCATTGGCCAAACCACCTTCAGGGCCCTCAAATGGTCCTTTGATGTGATTAATGAAGAAATTCTGGCTATTTCTTGCCCTCGGTGGCTTCTAATTAAAAATTTACCTCCCATTTTTTGGAATTTCATTTCGTAACTTCTTGAATCGATAGGAAAAGTGGTTATAATTGATCACTCTACAAATCTTGTCCCCAACCGAGATGCTAGAGTCTTGATTTCTATCAACCTGGGCATTGACATCCCTAGATTTCTTGATATCAAACTTCATGATGAATCCTTCACCTACATTCTGGAAACCCTAGGTGGTCTGAACTTGTGCTTCCTATGTAGAAGGGAAGGACATGTTAGACGACCTTTCCCTATTCTCTCAAATAGGTATAAACCCAATGTTAACCCACCTGGAACGACTGCTAATAAAGGAGGCCCTACTCCACCCAATTCATCCTCTAAACCTTCAAAAGAACTATCTGTTAGAGATAAACTAGACATTCTCAGCAAGGCCATGAATAATGTAGTGGCTAGTTTCCCAATGGTTCAACCTGTCAATCCCCCTAACTTTGAAAGTAATACTGACTTCAGCCTCTTTAATGTGGAACCTTCCCCCCCCACCCCCCACTCGATTTCTACAACTGTCTCCCAGATGGATGGAATCGAAGACTATATTTCACATGGTCTCAAGGAAAAATAAGAGGTCTAAAAAGAAAAATTCCCAAAACTTGGCCCTAGAAAAAATTAGGGCCAGAGGACACCAAAAATCTCATACTGCCGACCCAGGCATAGAGGTAGACGGATCTAGAACCCCTCCAGAGACTCTGGCATTGTCCAGCCCTGGAAAGGACTCTCATGCCAAGTCAATAGTTAGGACCTTTGAAGGAATTGATCGTGGGGGTGATGTTTATAGGAGTAGGGCTGCAACCCCCACTTCCCTCTACGATCCTCAATCTGTTGATGCAACTAATCAATCCCAAGCTTGGGATAATCCATCCAGCTCGACATTAGTTTAGAATGGCTCTTTGTATCCCTTAGGGAATGAGGTTTTCTCCTCTCATTCTATTCACATTACCTCCCTAACCTTTGTTCCTGTGAAAGCAAACTCCTTGATTGATGATAATAATGTCCTTTATGAGATTATCCAGGCTGCTCCAATGATCAATAACCCTAGAACCTTTTTCTCTATTGAGATAGGAATGTCTAAGGGTGATTCCTCGAAAGATGCCTCCTTAGTGGACATTCATGAGTCTGAGGTGGAAACTGAATTGAGATCCAACTTGTCAACCATTAATGGTGAGGATTTGAAGGATACAAACAACCCAAATGAGTAAATATCTAAGGGTGAAGCACTCACCAGAAGGAAAAGAGGGAGGTCGTTAGGCTCTAAAAACAAACTCTCTACTATGCATAAAAAATCTAACTGAAAGGCAAGTATCCCTAAATGCTTTAACAACTTTACGACTGACAAGAATGATAAATAATTGCTTGTTCTCCATGAAATGCCTATCCTATAATATATGGGGGCTAGAATCCCCTGACATGAAATATATGGTGAGATGATTGCTTAATAATCATAAGGAATTGGACTTTGTCCTACTTTAGGAGGTTAAAGCAATTAACTTTGCATTGGAGGTCAATCTGAACTTTATTTGGAGAGACTCCCTCAAATTCTACACTAAGCATGAGAAAGGCAAAGGAGGAGTTGTCATTCTTATTAACCCTAACTAACGAAGCTCTATCCTTTGCTCAGGAATCTCCCCTTGCAATAGAGTTGTTTGGGTAACCTTCCAACATTGAGACTCTTCCTTTGCTCTATGCACCATATATGCCCCCAATGACTACAGAGATAGATCTGATCTCTGGAAGTGGATTGCTTCTCTTCCTGATATTCCATGGATTCTGGGGGGAGATTTTAATATGGTCGATCATAAGGAAGACAAATTAAGAGGTGTCGCTATTGAGTGGAAAGGAGGGGAAAAGCCTCACTGGGATAGAATGAATAACATTAAGATGTTGTTTGACCCATTGGAAGGATTAAAACATGTTCATAAGGGTATTTGGTTTACTTGGTGCAACATTCAGAAAGATGGCAACAAAATCTACTCTAGACTGGATAGGTTTTATACTAGTAAATATTTTTTATCCTTTATCCCGGATCACCAAGACTGTCTGGTGGTGGTTAAACCCTCCTCCCTCTCTGACCATCACCCAATTTTTGTTGAGATTGTCACTAGGAGCGCGAGCAATCCCCATAGCAAGATTGGTGGTAAATTCATTCTTAACAACAATCTTCTTAAAGACCAAGACGTTCTTGCTACTATCCATATTGTGAGGATTTTTAATAAATTGAATCCCACTAATAGCTCCTATATCAAGAAATGGGATACCTCGGTTAAAAGTTGGCAGAATATCCTTAGCACCATTGGCAAAAAGAAGCCCAAGGATGCTAGGCAGGTTAAGCTTCTCCTATCTTCTAATCTGCACAATGTGAAACAAGTCATTCAGCATGATCCTAGCAACTCTCATCTTACCCACCTGGTGGCAGTGGCTAGAGATGAACTCAGGAAATGACAACATCATAAAGAACTAGGTGCCTGAACCAGAGCTAGGATGCTTTAGCTCTCTCAAGGAGATAAAGGTTCTAAGTTATTTTTCAACCTTGTGAAACAAAAAAAATGTAAGGAAAGGATTGACAAGCTTTGGGTCGACGACAAGGAAATTTCTGTTGATGAGGAAATCATGAGTAAGCTCCTCAACTCCTATAAGCAATTGTTCTCCTATGAGGACTCTCCTGCATCTAGGGCTACTAGGATCAAATGTGGGGCTCTTATTCCTAAGATTGTATCACCTAATGAGGTTAATTCTTTTAGTAAACCCTTCTCATCTGAGGAAATTATTAAAGTCATTAACTCTCTTCATAATGACAAAGCCCTAGGGCCAGATGGGCTTACCATTTAATTCTATAAGGCTAATATCACGTGGGTTGTTGATGATCTTCTTGAGGTCTTTAATGAAGCCATAAGGATAGTTTCTTTGCAAATTAACATCAATAGAGGCCTGATCAAGCTTATTCCCAAAGAATGAGACAAGGCTCTAATCGAGAACTGATGCCCTATTACTCTACTCAATGTCTCTTATAAGATTCTTGCTAAGATGCTTGCCTTAAGGCTTGAAAATATCTTACCTAAATTTATCTACTCCACCCAAACCGGATTCATTAAGGGGAGATACATTTTGGAAAATCCTATTACAAGCTAGGAGGCCATGGAATGGGCTAGAGTCTCAGATCAAAAAGTGGCCATGTTCTTGTTGGACTTTGAAAAGGCCTATGATAGGATTGAATGGGGTTTTATCTCCACTATGCTCCAAGCCTTTGGGTTTCCCGAGATCTTCTGCTAGTTTGTTAAGGTCCTTCTTAGGGATGCTTATGCCCAAGTAGAAGTAACTGGTCTGATTTCTTAGCCCTTTGAGCTCAGTAGATGTACTCATCAGGGATGCTTTCTAGCCCCTGCTCTCTTTGTGATAGCCTCTGATGCTTTATTTTATCTGCATGGGGATAAATCTCTCTCCCCCAAGGTTAGGGGAATCTCCCTCCCAGATGACTCAGAGCTAATAAGCATTCAATTTGCAAATGATACTGCTCTATTTCTTGAATTATCAAAGGATAACTTGAATGCTCTATCATCCAAGCTCTTTCAGTTCTGTGATGCCTCAGGGGCTAAGATCTCACAATCCAAATCTACGATGGATTGAGAAACCTCTAGACTGGCTCTCTACCCATGGGTATAAATGGGAAGGTCCAAACACAATTGTCAGATATATGGGGATCCCCTTTGCTATCTCCCCTTGCCTTAAGGATATGTGGGAATGGATTAAGGGGAAGATTAAATCCAAACTTATGAAATGGAATAAACACTATCTTTCGCTGGCAGGAAGAATGCAAGTGTGCCAAAAGATCCTTTCCTCCTACATTATTTATTATGCGTCTCTATGGATGTTTAAAAACTATCAGATCAATGAGATACAAAAAACCATCTGGGACTTTCTGTGGTCGGATGGTAGAGGCCACAGGAAAACTCATTCTGTCAAGTGGGAATGGTATTGTATGGATAAATCTATTGGAGGTCTGGGTCTTAAGGATCTGAAAAATCCAAGGGACTGCATTGGCTACCAAATGGATTTTTCATGCACTTGAAGGTAATGAACCATGGAAAGTTCTCATACACAATAATATTAGATTGGGGGTTCCTAAGAAAGATAAATCATGGAAGTTCCTCCCCATTAGTGATCTGCTAGCTGGATCCTTTCCAGTCTCTACCGTAGGCTCTGTTATTTTTAAAACCATTTGGAAAGCATGGGAAGCCATTAGGTCTAGTGTTGGCAATGGTTGGATCAGCCGAGATAATCATGTCTTTGGGGAAAGGTCAATCTAGTGGAACTTAACCCATAACGGTAAGCCTCTCACCCTTACTCAAGGGTTCTTGGCCAAAAAGTGGGCTAGCAAAGGTATTTGTTGTATTAAATATATCTTAGCTAACAACGATTTGATCCCATGGGATGATCTCTCCAATAAATTTAAGTTGCCATTATCTAATAAGAGGACTTATAACATTTTGTGCAACGCTTTTAATCTCCTTTAGCTTCCCAAAACTTGTTCTGTTAATGATAACTGTTTTCTCTCCTTTGTTTGGACTGATGGAAGCTCGATTGGGAACCTAAAGCCTATCTCTATTTATAAAACCCTCTCCTCTAACTTCAACATCCTTAACCATCTCAACTCTATTTGGTATTCTGACCTCTCGCATTCTCAATGGAGAAATATTCTTAAGGCTTTCTGGGGTTCTCCATTGGCTCCTAGGAAGAAATCCTTCAGATGGATTTTACTACTTGATAAGCACCCTGTCAGATCTGATTATACGAAAGGGGATCTATGCTCTATTTGTAAAGTCAAGGAATCTAGTAGACACATCTTTTTTTACTGCATTATTCCTAAGGAAATTTGGCTTATGTTTGGTTTTACTCTTCCATTGCATAGTTGTATTCTTGATGTTGTTATTGGGTGCATTAAAGGCCTTAAAAAAGATACTAATATGTTCTAGAATTTACTTTCTGGTGATATCCTTTGGTATTTATGGAAAGTTAGGAATTTAGAAAAGTTTCAAGGGAAAGAAAGGGCCCTTACTGAGTCTTTTTAATGTCTCACCCTCCACTCTATCTGCTCACAGGTTACCATGGTTTTCACACTAAACAAAGAGAAGTTCCGGAGATTCCTATAAGATGGACACACTACAGTATTTATCTTTGAGCAATCACATGGTTACACATGGGGAAGAACCAATGCTGAGAGAACTCCATTTGTGAATGCCCTAGATGCTCTCATGGCCATCTGGTGTGACAATAGATGATCCAATCTGCCATGATGATGGATGAACGCAAACTAGTATGGATGGGAGGACCTGCAGGATGGATCACCTGGATTTAGTCCAGGCATTTACTATGGACAGTCCTTTTTTGTAATTAGACATCCCTAGTTTTGTAATTAGACAACTGTTGTCCATAACCTAATCATTAGTCAGACATGTATTTTGTGCAGAAAACTTGTTTCGACGTAGTATGTACATGAAGATCTTATTTTACACAGTTATGATATACAGATAAATCTGTAATGCTCATCTTTGTACCTCGGTTTATTCGCTATTATTAATACAAAAAAAATTTTGATAAATCTAGATCTACTATGCACAAGTTTTTCCAATATTAATAAATTTATATATTAACAATTAAAAAAATACTAATGCGAGCGTGGATAATACCAATATCCATAGTGATAAAAAACTACTCATTCCATTTTTGTCAGAGCACATAGAGAAAGAACATCAATAGTGAGCAGAAGATCAGGAATGCAAAATTGCAAAGTAGGAATAGAGGGCCCGCAGTAGATCTGAGAGTTTTAGAGTGTTGGGTCAGTGCGACTTTTGGGGAGATCTAACAGAAGGACCTTGTCATGACATGGTGGGGCTCCACATTTGAAGTAGCAATTTCAGGCAAAGCGCAAGGAGGTTAGATCTATTGGTTCTGGTTGGCAGTGATCATTAATTGGTCAAAAGCATTATTGTGAGGTGCCTGCCTTCATTAATGGTGTAGATTTGATCCAGGTTGCTTGCAGCTTCTACTCCTTGCCCACTTCAAGGGCTCGCATTATCTTTCATGACTTTCCTTCAACCAGCTGGGCCACCAGGAGCTTGTGAGCTGAATTCCATTAGCTGATCAAGCATATTCAGGTGCAGCAATGTGTATATAGCAGCATACTTAAGGAGATTACACTGTTGGAGGTTAAGGGGGTAAACTAGGGTTTGAAGAAATCAGCACTACCCTCCACAACTCTACCAAATCCGATCTTGAAAGCTCAATCAACTCTAGATCTCATATCCGCCAGCATCAGAGAACAACCCTAGGGTTTAGAAAAGGTCATGAGACTGCAGTGGTGCCAAATTAGTAAACCTTGCACTACACTATACAAGAAATAAGGAGGTTGCACTTTTGAAGCATTGTTGGATCCACACAGCATAAGTTGTCTTCAGATTGATCTACGTCTGGACCAAACATCTATAGGTGACTCACTATTCAAATTAGCAATCCATAAGTCAAGAAAATATTTAGCATACTGCAGCTGTGAAGACGCTGTCATTTGGTTTGGAGATCGGCATTTGGGAGGAGGTTTTCAGACTGTTAGTAGTAGATAACTTTGTCATACTCAGACTTGTTTGTGACAGCAGCAAAGGATGACACCTGCCAATCATCTTGAGGTTCATTGTTAGTAAAATTTTGCTTGCATTGTCATTGCTATAGTTTGGGTAACATCAAATCAACATAATACAGTGATCAAATAATACAGTGATCGGACATGGCTGATAGAGGACATTTGGGTTCATAGGCAGATGTGGGCTGGGAAGACCCACCTCATGTTCCATAGTGGGTCTACATGAAAGGAAGATACATGGCGATACAGGTAAACTGGAGTGGAAATAACAAGGTTTTTCAACCAACTTCAAAATACTTTCAAGGCTTCTTTGGGAATAGACACAATGTGTCATGGAGGCAGAATAACAATGGAAGGAGATTCACTCAAGGGCATTTTAATAATGGTGCAAATCATGGGAATTCTGAGAAGCAATTTAAGGGATTTTCGAGGAAATGGTCTTTGGATCTGGGTAATCAGTGAATGTTTGCTAGGGTTGTTGGCTTGGCAAATAAGGAGACTGCGACTAGGGTTTTTGTTTCTTCACAACAGGTGGGAAATAAGGTAAATGCGAACCTCAAGGAAGCTAGTCTGGAAAAGGTAAGTAAGATACCTTCTGATCCTATTCTACCTGAGGTTTCTTCATCGTAGGTTTGGGCTCCTATCCCTTGTATCGATCTTTTAGATTCCTATGTTGATAAGAAAGTGAATTGTTTGCATACGAATGCTATTTTTGGGGAAATTTGGGGTGATCAAATTAGTTTGTTAAATCTTTATCATGAATTGCAGAAAAGATGGGGAGATATGCATTATTTTCAATTATTGTTTGCGAATGCTTTTATTATTGTCTTTGATTCTCCTTCTTTCAGAGATGAGGTATTAAGAACTTTGCATCATTGATTTGGAAAACATTTAATTTCAATTGCGGCTTGGAAACCTTTTTTTGTTCCTTCTTGGTCTAGTTCGAAACTTATTCCTTTCTGGTTTGGTTTACCTAAAATTCCTTTTGAATTTATGGATCCAGATGTTCTTGAGAAAATTGGAAATACTATTGGAACTTTTTTAACATCTAAAATGGACTTTATGGAGGGGGAGGTTCTGGTTAAAATTTGTGTTCTTATTAACCCTAACAATGTTTGCCCCCATACATGTAATATCAAGTCTCATGATGGTATTTGGCACTAGTCAATTGAGAAATTAGATACAGAGCTTCTTAAGTCTCCTTTACTTATGGATTTTAAGAAAAACTAGCAGGTTGTTGACTCTGTCCCTAAATCCCTTAATAAAGATAGTTTGTTGGCAGGACCTTCAATTGAAGGATGTGGAAATGTCTCTTTGCATAAATTGGTAGAAACAGGTCACATTAATCTTTAAAATAATCCATTGTGTCGTAGTTCTGGGAAACCAAATGATCACACTTTGGGTTCGATCTCACTTTTGTCTTTACTGAAGACATTTTCTAATAACGGGGGTATAGTGGATGGTAATCCCCCGATGAATGGAGTAGACCACCCACTGATAATAGACTTCCCTAAGATGCCAAATAATCACACAAAGGGTAAGGATGACAATTTGTCTTCATGCACTCAAAAGGAGGTTTTGGTTTCTTCAAAGAATGTGAATTTATGCGGTGGTTGATATGGAAACTATTAAACAGGCACCTGCCATAGGTTTTCCTAATGATGCTTCTTTAGTTCAGGAAATTAAGAATTTGGTGTCTAATAATTCCCCTCTGAATGTTGAAATTAATATGGCTAATGAATCTTCCTTAGGGAATAGTAATCTGTTAGAGGTTGTCCCTGTTGGAATTTTTGATGTTTATGTTGTGATTGTCATTGATAGACACACACTTGCATTGAGATCCCCTTTATATGTATGAGCTAGAGCTCAACTGGTATCTATTCCAACCGGTATGTTGTATTCTAGTCTTTAGACTATTGGTGATTTTGCAGAATGTGTTTCCCAGTCTAAAGCGGCATGTCGACCCCAAGCGGTTCATAGATCTCAAGCGGTACGAGGGAGCAAAGCGGCATAACATATTCTTACCAGTCTTCATTGTTGTCAAACCGGCGACCGGTATTTTGTATGAATCGGTAATACTCTGTGATGAGTTACCAACTGGCATTTTGTGATGAGTTACCAGTCCACCGATTGTTTGACGGTGCCAACACACTGGCGATGCTTCTTGTGTCGTGTTACAAAGTATGTCTAGATTCATTGAACCTAGGAAATTGAAATGTAATCCTATTGGACCGACATGAAATCATATTCCTTTAAAAGGACATCATGTCTAGGGTTTTAGGTTGTTGAAAAAAGGGTTTATGTTGTGACTAGGGTTTAAGGTGGTTGATGAGTTGTTGTAAGAGTGATCTTATCTAAGAAGATCAGGTTGTAACTAAGTGAGAGATAGAGAAGACTGAAGTAATTCTATAAAGCATTAGCTGTGAGCTATACTAGATCTGATCAAGTAGTCTATGCTATTAGATAGATCAAACACTTGTTTATTACTCACATCTTTGACAAGTCTGCAGCCCTTAACCAGGTAGGCCCAAAAGCCTTTGGTAAAATACTCTAACAAGGTGGTTCACCTCTGTGAATCTAAAATCCTCTAGCAAGGTAGTCTTTGATCAAACTTATCTCCTAACAGAGATTGAGATTCCTAACAGGATCTGTTCTGGTGAAGAACATTGTAAGACCTTGACTGGTCTGACCTTAACCGGTCTGGTTTCTATTTTGCAGATAGTGACTTGTGAGTTCCATCTCACCATGGTTTTTCCCATTTGGGTTTCCACATCAAATATCTTATGTTATGGTTGTATTTCTTTTGTGGGTGAATGCTTTATTTGCATTTTGGTTTGCATGTGTGGTAACCGGTCTGTCTATTAAACTATTTTACCGATTTATCTTCAGACTGTTTAAGTGTTTTAGTGCATTAATTTTTGGCATACTAATTCACCCCCCCCCTCTTAGTATTCATCAATTGGTATCAGAGCCTACCTTTCTATAAGTTTAACCACTTGGAAAGAGATATGGGGGAATACACCTTGAGGGAACTTACTCAATGACTTACTTAGTCTGAGCAAGCCTATGATGATCTTATGGTCAAATACAAGGCATCTCAAGCAAAAAGGAGAGAACATGCAGAAAAGTTGATCGAGCTATCTGAAAATAGTTCTGCAGATGAAGCAGATATGGAAGCCATGATAGCAGAAGAAAACAAGTTGAATGAATCAAACTCCAACTTGAGAAAGGAGTTGGAAGGACTGATTATCCGGTTTAGTCAGGAGCTTGAGAACAGGAGGAAAGCTGAAGATCTGGTGAAGGACAGAGATCATGAGATCTCCAAGTTGAAACAAGAGATTAGTGCACTGACTGCTCGCCTTCATGAGAGCAGAATGGAAAAAGAAGGAGTAGAAGATGAATTGAACATAGCCATCTCTGAAAATGCAAGCCTAATGGAGACAAATACTGTTATTTCCAAAGAACACTCTGAGTCAAAGGAAATACTTGCTAAGTTCAGCAAAAGTACTATTAAGCTAGAGCAAAAGCTTGAGTCATCTAGGCTAGTAAAGAATACCAATGGACTTGGTTTCTCTGGACATGAGGAAGGAGAATCCTTAGGAACAAATACTGAAGCATCAAAGAAGCAACCGACACTCAAAGGAAAAGGTAAGCAAAAATTCAAACCTGTTTGCTTTAACTATCTTAAAGAAGGACACACTACCAATGTATGTAGGAGCAAAGCCTACAATAATTTTCCTTACTTTATTAACAATGTACCTAGATCCAATAAGTTCAATGGTTATTGTTATGCATGCAACAAGTTTGGGCATAGAGCATTTGAATGCAGGTCTGTGATGAGTAACACTGGAAGATATCCTCAAAGGACCCAAGGAATTGGTCTTGAACCTTTTGTGAACTAGAACCACAACCGGTTTAATGTCTTCAATCATCAATCAAGAAGTGGTGGCCATCAAGCGACAACCAGATGGAGAGAAAAATGTATGATCTGTCATTGTCATGGTCACACTGCTGCTACATGCAAAAGGAAGAATGGAAACATGAACAATGGACCTTGGAGAGTGCGTGGATTGGTTTGCTATCACTACAACAAACTAGGTCACATTGCAAGATTCTACAGAAGCAGAAAGAGTATATCTGATGATATACCGGTCACTCCAGAAGGAGAAATAGATGTTGAAATAGTTCAAGTAGACATGAAAAAAACCTAGAGGAAGAAACCAACAATGTTGGACGAGGAACCAGTTTCTGCACCTAGTGTGGAAATATTGGAATTGGCAAACTAAGCTTCAAAAGGCTTAGGGGGAGCAAAATGGAGAAATGTTTTCGAACCCCCAATTTACACTGGTAAAAGACCTTAACCGGTATGTGATACTTGTCGCATGGCAAAAGACCAAAAATGGTAAAAAGGCAAATTAGGGTTTACGCCCTAATAGAGGAGCATTAATGGCAGTAGGTGAGAGAGATGTATAAAAGCATTTTTCAAATCATTTCTCACTATCTAATTTCGAGCAAAGAAAAGTTTTTCAAAGAGAAGAGTGAAGAAAAGGTGATTTGAGCTGAGATTTCAAGAGATTGACAAATCATGAAGGAGATTCAAATTCAATTTGCAAATGGTCAGGTGAACACAAAGTGGTGATTCAGCTGTTGGCATATGCACACTCCAATGAGACATTATATGTGATTGAAGGTTTTGTCATTGATGGCAACCTTGCAATCTTATGGCACTGGCAAGGCATTATACCGGCAAAGAATTATACTGACAAGTTAGTGCACCGGCATCAGCAGATCACACTCTACATCGACACTCAGGACACCAGCACCAGCATAGAAGAAAAGAAGTATACCGACACAGAGGCCGATAGGATTTTGTTATATTATATTTTGTTTATTATTGTAAAAATGTGTAAGCCGACTTGGAAAATTGTAAAATGACTCTTATATATAAAAGAGATCATTGTAGACATTTGTGATGATGTGTAGAAGCATTAAGGAAAGTATTAGGCAAACCTATTATGTGAAATATAGGTTAAGAGGTATATGTAAAGAACAGAGTAGGAACTGGTACTGAATCTGGCATTGAAGATGCTATTGTAAAGCACTACAAGATATTGGATTTGTATAATCATTATTGTAAGTCAATGAGACTTCCCATTGAGCAGTGAGCTCTAGGCAGTTGGCCTTCCTGGATGTGCAGGCCCCTATTGTAAGTAATATTCTCTTATTGGCCAGTGAGTGAATATTGTGGGTCACAAATCCCACCGAGGTTTTTCCCACACCGGGTTTCCTCATTAAAATCTTGTGTTATGGTGTGCTTTTCATGTGGATGTTCTTGATTCTATTTATTGCATTATTTCTTGCATACCGGTACACTGTTATATTATGTTCTGCATGTTTTAAGTTAAGAAATTCTAACTACCGGTTAGATATTGATTCACCCCCCTTCTCAGTATCTGTGGGATCCCTAACAATTGGTATCAGAGCTTGGTCCTCTATTTTCAAAAGCCTAACAACTTGAGGAAGATCTTGACACCGGTAAAGATGGAAAATCTAATGAAACAACTGGAAGGAGCTCTTACAGACTATGATGTAGAAAAATTGAAAAATATCAAATTAGAAGATGATTTAAGAGAAACTCAGGATATCATTTAGGCACTTCAAGAAAATCTTACTGTTGCAAGAAATAAGAGAAGAGAACTTTGTGAAAAATTGCAAAATGAGAATGATGAAAATGAATCACTTAATGATCAGATAAGCAAGTTGAAACAAGAGAACATGACAACAAAAAATGAAATGCAGGATATGACTATGAGATTTTGCAAAGAGATTGAGCATAGGAAGAAGAATGAAGAAGAATTGACTAGAAGACTAAGTGATGTAGCAAATGAGAACACAAGACTTATCTATGAAAATGACATGTTGAAGACATATCTGATGCATACTCAGAATGACTCAAATGAACTGATGAGACAAAAAGAAGTCTTAGAAAGAGAACTAGAAACTACAAATCAACATAAAGAAAAATTCAAGAAAAGCTCAGAGGAACTTGGCACCTTGCTAAAGAATCAAAAACCTAAAGGTGACACTTTTGGAATTGGCTTTGAAGCTGGTGAAAGCTCTAGTACTACAAATACTCAGGATCACAGCAAACTGGTAAGACAACCTAATGCTTATAAATTCAATGGAAAATGCTTTAATTGTAATAAGTATGGTCATAGAGAAAATGAATGTAGATCTAGAAACTATCAAAATATCAACACACCCACTGGTCAATGTTCTAAATGCAACAAAGTAGGTCACAACTCTGAAAACTGTAGAATGAATGTGAGATGTTATGTTTGTGGACGATTTGGACATTTATCTAATCAATGCAGAACACAAACCGACATAGGTTATGGGAAAGCTATTCAGAAGAATAATGTAGCTTGTTATGCATGTAACACGATTAGGCATATTGCTAAATTCTATAAAAGTAAAGGAACACCGACAGACAACAAAAGTTCTAGCTTGAAAGGTAAAGAAAGGTTGAAGAGGTTAAGAAAGAATTCTCAAAACAATGGATTAGAAAAGCTGATCTAAATATTGGGAATACTCCTCCACTGGTAGAACAAGTCAATGCTTCACCGGTAGGATAGAGTGATGCTTCACCGGTAGGATAGAGCAGTGCTCCACTGGCAGGAAGTTCTTCATCTAATTGTAGAAAATTTCCTTGAGGGTTTGGCAATCTATTGATACATGTGCTATTATTCCCTCAGTTAGAGATAAGAAGTTGGAAATTACTTATTACCGGCAAACAATGTTAAGTGAATACTTAACCGGCATGCAATTAATATGGTAGATGGCGAAAAGACACTATAAAATTAAGGTTTTGGCTCCATTTCACTTCACTGAGATTTCAAATTTACGAAGAGCGCGAAGACTCCGAGCTAAGGCATTTCGAGCAAGAAGCAAGAACACTCCAAGCAATCATCCATCCTAAAGGCAGTAAAAGGTATTTAATCATGGCATCCACCTCTACAATTGAATACATAGCAAACCCTACTTTTGTTGAAGTGATAAAAAGACCTAGGCCTGTATTTCAGTTAGTTCCCGAGATAGCAAAGAAGGATGATACATTAGGTGCTTTTTCTCAAATTCCTAAGGGAGTTATTTATGCTGAAGACCCCAGAATGTACATCCACTACAACATTGAAGAGTTAGGAGATGAAGAAATTAAAACCATGTTTAAAACTGTGATATGTGATAAAACCGGCAATGTAAAAGATGAGCACAAGATCATTGAAACCCTAGGATTTACTGAGATCCTTAGCATCCCTAAATTTCCAAAGGATGTGATTAGGATAGTCTTAAGCAGGGTACATGGAGAATTTTTCTGGTTAGATGCAATCCACAAGATCACCAAGGAAGCTATGAAATCTTTCACAGAGTTACCGACCACCAGTAAAAGACCAGATAAAACCAAGAAAGTATCAAATGACCTAGTTACAAACCTAACTGGTACAACATTCGACAAGAGGTCTCTAAGAGTTAATGATGTAACAGATATCAATGTAAGATTCATCAGCATGATATTAGGATATAAAGCTACTCATGCAAATAGGCTCAATTTAGTTTCAAGCTTATGCATTAAGAGAGCTTATGACATGGTCATAGACAATGAAAAAATTGACATATGTGAGTGGTTAAAGGATGAATTAATTGACAACCTTGGAAAGATCAAGAAGGACAAGAAAGGAACTTTTAGATTTGGAAATCTGTTAGTATGTCTAATGCTACATATAACAAAATAGGTTCCCGGTATAGGCTACAAAGAACTTAGATATGATATACTGGTAGACAAACAATTAACAGAGCTATTCAAAAACATGGGTGAGAACAAGGAAAACAATATTAATGACTTCTTTCAAACATTAAAGACCAAAATGAAGAAAAGAATAAGGTTATCACAGAAGATTGTAGACAAATACAAAGATGAAATCTGGATGGAAGCAGTCATCCCAAGGACAATTTGGGTAACCAAGATGGGCTATGAAACAGATGATCACATAGTTGAAACATATGCTAAAGCACTTCTGGAAGCCCCCAGTGAACCTAAGGAAGAAGTATTTGGTAGTGCTGAGACTATAGAAAGCCAAATACAATCAAAGAAAAGAGTAAAGAAGGTTGAGGCATTTGTAAGAAAAGGTTCCAGACAAGCAAAAGCCATCAAAGAAGATGTATTGAAGAAAATCGGTATAACAGAGGATGAGTTGGCAGCTCCACAACCTGAAACTCACCTATCACCAGTAGGTACTTCATCGGAAGGTGACATGCCTGCAACTTTCAAAAGAGTTGTAAGTAAAAGAGATCCCTCACCGGAAACCACACCCTCACCTAGGAGGACAAGGCAAAAGCAACAAGCAGTGAGATCTCGAGTAAGAAATGCCACACCAAAGAAGAAACTGACACCCAAGAAGAAGAAAAGGACAAACAAAGTCTTGGCCCCTCTTGATATACTGCTGAATGAAATCATAGAGGAAGGTAAATTGAATAACATAGAGAAAATATATGACACTCTAATAGCTGATGAAAAAGAGCAAGTTGAAAATAGTGTTATATTACATATGGATATGTACAAGAAGTTTTTGATGGAAGTAGTCAATGAAATACTAGATGAATTATTCAAAAGACTAGAGGCAAGAAGACAAGCAGTAATTGAACTGGATAAGAAAATAAAGGTTGAAAAGTTACTTGTTGTATATCCGGTAAACTCACCTAAAGAAATTGATGACCTAATTGCTCAAGCCAACCAGTCAGTATTTTCTACTGCACACCGGCACATTGCTTTAATGGTAGGAAGAGTCAATGAGGTAACAGAGGAGACTGAAAATGGATGGGATATATTCCTGGTTGAGAAAGAAAAACAAGAAGAGTACAAGAACCCCAAACCCATAAAATTTTATCAGAAAGATAGAGACAAGGGGAAAGGAAAAGTTGGTGGACCACCAAGTATCAAGGTTAGAGACAACTTACCCCCACCTCCTTTAAATACTCCACCGGTAAAATCAACAACTACTGAAGATCAACCGGTAGCTGAGAGTATGGATGTAGAGGATAATAAGCCTAATCCTAAAGTCCTATATACTGTGGATGTTGATACTCAAAAGATCAACATAGTGGTAGATAAAGATACAACATATAAGACATATATGGCTAGTAAGCCTCTGGTACCTGAGGAAACTGATAACTCATAGGAGAAACCGGCAAAAGATAAAGAACAAAAGGTAGAGACTGAGACACAAACTGAGGCAATGAAACATACAGAGAAACAAACAAAGCTAAAGGATCCAGAACAACAACAACCGGAATAGGTACATAAAGAAACAATGTCACCGACAACTAGTAAAGTAGGAAAACCATTGCTTAAAGAAATGCAGACACAAACAGACCTACTAGAGGTCAAAACAAGCTTGGTTACTTCCACCGGTACTCAAATTGTTGGATCATCATCAGGATACAAATAAACCAATGTGACTGAGGTACTACTTGATTCTATCAAGAAAATAACTGACTACAGCTCACAAGCTTACAAAGCAATTGATGATACCATACCAATTTTGAAGGTAATTGCTCCTAACTGTAATATAGATAACAAAGATTCTTTAGGAAAATTGGATACACTGTGTAAATATATTTCAAAAAACATTGAGAAAATAAAAGAAGAGTCAGTGAAGGATAAAGTAGAAGTTGAAAAACATAAATTCTTTGATGAGCAAATAAAGAAGTGTAATAGAGATTTTGACACACTTCTACCGGAATTATGCAATTTGTTGAAAGAGTACAAAAATTTGTATAAAGATACCTGTAAAACAAACTTTTTTACTATAAATATAGACAAGAAAATGAGCAAGGTATAGGATGAGATCAATAAACTTGCAGATAGTTTTGTCAACTCACCTGATACACTATCATTTTTTGAAGAGAAGATAACAAATTTTGAGGAAGAACTACTTAAATTGGAAAGAGAGAAAGAAAGGATAATAAATAAGGCAAAACATTTGAGATCTAAACTAAGTCTAAGATTGGACTATCTAGCATCTCTGCGGAAGGAAATTTCTGAGGCACTAATACAGTGAAGCAAAACATCGGCAGAGCACTTGCAGCATCTCACTGGTACAATGAAGAGAACAGAGACAACAATAAAAGATAACAAGAATTTTATGGACAGTATAAACTTGATTTTGGGAGATCTTTATCAAATTATAACTACCCAGCTACAAGGTTGAAACCACAAACTCTACTAACATCTTGACAACCTTTGTCATTGATGCCAAAGAGGGAGTAGTGGGATGAGAAAATTCAAATCACAGGACAGGAATCATATGCTCAGGGGGAGCTCTCACATTTTTGGTAATATTTTTGGACTACACATTTTTGGATACTTTTTGAAATTTCTCATGAGTGTTGCCATCAATGCCAAAGGGGGAGATTGTTGGCATATGCACACTCCAATGAGACATTGTATGTGATTGAAGGTTTTGTCATTGATGGCAACCTTGCAATCTTATGGCACTGGCAAGGCATTATACCGGCAAAGCATTACACCGGCAAGTTAGTGCACCGACATCAGCAGATCACACTCTACACTAGCACTCAGGACACCGACACTGACACATGAGAAAAGAAGTATACCGGCACAAAGGCCGACAGGATTTTGTTATATTATATTTTGTTTATTATTATAAAAATGTGTAAGACGACTTGGAAAATTATAAAATGACTCTTATATATAAAAGAGATCATTATAGACATTTGTGATGATGTGTAGAAGCATTAAGGAAAATATTAGGCAGACCTATTATGTGAAATATAGGTTAAGAGGTATATGTAAAGAACGGAGTAGGAATCGATACTGAATCTAGCATTGAAGATGCTATTGTAAAGCAATACAAGATATTGGATTTGTATAATCCTTATTGTAAGTCAGTGAGACTTCCCATTGAGCAGTGAGCTCTAGGTAGTTGGCCTTCCTAGATGTGCAGGCCCCTATTGTAAGTAATATTCTCTTATTGGTCAGTGAGTGAATATTGTGGGTCACAAATCCCACTGAGGTTTTTCCCACACCGGGTTTCCTTGTTAAAATCTTGTGTTATGGTGTGATTTTCATGTGGATGTTCTTGATTCTATTTATTGCATTATTTCTTGCATATCAGTACACTGTTATATTATGTTCTGCATGTTTTAAGTTAAGAAATTCTAACTAC
The DNA here is from genome assembly GCF_030272615.1 of Cryptomeria japonica. Lineage (NCBI taxonomy): Eukaryota > Viridiplantae > Streptophyta > Pinopsida > Cupressales > Cupressaceae > Cryptomeria > Cryptomeria japonica. Next base: position 351,218,833 of record NC_081406.1, read on the forward strand.
CCGTTAGATACTGATTCACCCCCCCTCTCAGTATCTATGGGATCCCTAACATCAACAACCGATGGAGTGTGTCATGAAGGAGAATCAAAAAGCCCTAAATTTGCATTTTAAAGGTATTCCTCGAGTTCTTAAAATATTCTACAATGACTTCCGCATCTCATACCAGTTCTAGTACATCCATTGAGTCTGAAAGTTTCATTCAAAGGAAGTCAAAATATAATGCCCTATCACAAGTTCCAGCTGGAGTGATAGTAGAAGAGTGAATCTCTGACTATATTGATTGCAAGATTGAAGACCTAGGGTGTCTAGCCATCTACTCTCAACTAGGTCTGTTTTGTGGAAAGGACATGAAAATCAAGTCAGAATATAGTATCTTAGAGAAGAAGAAACTCCATAATGTTGTATACTTTCTGGAAGACTTTACAGAGGATCATATTAGGATCATTTTGAGCAGAGTCCATGGTGACAAGATGTACCTGGAGAGGACGCATGATATCATGCCAAAGGCAATTCATGCAGTCATTAGTTTCTACAACACAGGGGAAGTGCCAGCCCTAAGAACAGTAAGCAAAATAGAAATGGCCAAGCTCACCAGTTCAACAAGCGACTCATGAGGCATGACAGTCAACTCCATCAAGGATGATCTTGTTAAGTATGCCTACATGGTGATAGGCTACAAAAAATTCTCAGCCAGGAGGATTAACTCTGTATCTACTGCAGTGGTAAATGTCGCTTACCAGATGATTAAAGAGGATGCATCATTTGACCTGTGCACCGGTATGCAGAGGCAACTCCTGTCTAATCTAAAGTTGATCAAACAGGATAATGCATTGAGATTCAAGTTCGGACAACTATTGGTTGGGTTTTTCTTCTATTTCCAAGGCTACTTTCTTGGAGTAGGAGATGTCCAGTGGTCTCCTGACCAACCGGTAACCAAGCAGATCAAGGAAAGAATTCAAGCAATCGGAACTAGTTACCCTGATGTGCTGAACAAGCATTTTGATGAGTTCAGATGGAAAATGAGTCAAAGGATGAGGATCTCAGGTGAAATCATCAAGAAATATGAAGATGACATCTGTTTCACCATCCAGGTGGATGAATGCTTAATGGAGGCTATTGAGCCTAGAATGGAAGAAGTGGAGCCAATGGGCTATGAGGTGATGTACGATATGTTGGAAGGGTATGCTTCAACCTTTATTGCCTCACCTCTTGATCCCAAGGCAAAGAGGACCGAAACCTATCTAGAAAGGATCGCACTGGTCGAGGAACCCTCTGTTAAGAAAGGAAAAGAACTGGCAACAAAGAAGGCAAAGGTAGTACCTGGAGCATTGGCACCGGCTACTACTGCAACTCCAAGAGTGACCAAGTGATCACTTGCAAAGAAGAAACCGGAAGTGGCACCTGCAAAATTCTTTGAAAGAAAAAGGAAGACTAAGTCAAATGAACCAGACTCTGAGGAGACTGAGTCTGATGAAATGCCAAAGAAGGCCAGATAGATGAAGAAGATGAAGAAGAATGAACCGGCAATGTCTGCACTAGTAAATATCGATATCTCCTCATATAAACCTTTGACACATTATCAAAGAATAGTAAAGAATATTAGGAGAAAATTACTTCATGATTTTGTAGATTACTATGGTGATTTTAGTGATGAGGAGAAAGAAGAAGTACTACAGGAAATTATTATTTATTTGTGTAAGAATGACCGGTCGCCATCAGAGATTAAATCTCAGACACCAGATTCATTATATAAGGCATTAGATAATAAATGGCACATTGCCATAGAAAAAGAACAGGAGATTAGGGAGAAAGTCTTTGCACAGTACTTTCCCAACCTCTCAAACTTAGAATTATTTGATGTTTTGGACCAAAATAAAGGACTCTTCTTCACAAGGAGAAGAAGACTCTGACTGTTAGAGGGAAGAATTGATGATGTTGAAAAAGACACTGATCAACATATGAATCATGCTATCCAAGCTCACAAAGCACGTATGGCCAACCTGCAAGCGGAAAAAGAACTGGTTATATCCAAACTAGATGAAGTTTTTGATGAAGAAGGAAACCTAGTTGAAGAACCAATCAACACTATTGATGTTGATGCCCTGGACATAGAAGATGCCACTCAGAACATACCTTTTGAGGGAACAGAACAGGTGCAACAGGCCGAATAGGGCAGTGAGCAAGCTGAGGACAGACAGGAAGCGACTAAGGAACAGGAAGAGAAGAGGAAGAGGAGAAAAGAAAAGATGAAGAGAAAAAGAAGCAAGAAGATGAGAGGAAAGAGAAAGAAGAAGAGGATAAGGAAGAGAATAAGAAGAAGGAAGAGGAAAAGAAGAAGAAAGAAGAGGAAGACAAAGAAAAGGAAAAGGAAGAAGAGAAGAAGAAGAAGGAAGAAGAGAAGAAGAAGGAAGAGGAAAAGAAGAAGAAAGAAGAGGAAGACAAAGAAAAGGAAAAGGAATAAGAAAAGAAGAAGGAAGAAGAAGAGAAAGAAGAGGAGAAGAGGAAGGAAGTTGAGAAGAAAAAGAAAGAAGAGGAAGACAAGGAACAAGAAAAGAAGAAGGAAGAAGTAGACAAGGCAGTGGAAGCGGTGAAGAGCACACAGATGGAGACTCCTAAGACAACTGGGAGTCAAGCCAAACTGACTGATATCTCTAGTCCTATCGATCTCCAGTCTGTAAGTGAATCAGAGCTAATGCAGAGTATCAAGGTTGCTCAAGAGTGCCTTGAAATCATTCGAAGGAAAAAGGAGCAAGATATAATTCAAGCGGCTGTAGACACCCTTACCGGTTTGATCCCCGATACCAATCTTCCCAACACTGAATCATCACTAGCACAGCTTAAGCTACTATGTACTATAGTGGATGATCAGGTACAGAGCCTAGAAGAAGCAGCTAAGGCAAATGTCAAGAAAGAGAATCCAAAGGCTCTTAACATTTCTTTGGTAAAGAAGTTGAATGAACTTTGGTCTGAACTGCTAAAAGATCAAAAGGATATAAGGGATGCTCTGGATGAGGGAAATCTGCTACTAAGCAAAATCTGTCAACCCCATCTGTTTTACGATGATGTTCTAGCTCTGAAGCAAAAGCTTCAAACGGACTTACAGTCTTACTTGAGCACATTTAAGCCACCTTATGATTCCTTTGCAACTTATGGGCAAACCGTTCACCGGTTTCAGATCCAGTCAGCCAAAATGGAGCAAGAGATCAACACATGGTCTAGAGATTTGCAGGAGCTACAACTAATTTTACTTCCATGTCTGCAAATTCTTCGGGAGTTATCTGAACCTAGATGCCTTGATAGTTACATAGGAAATGAGCACAGTTGATGCCATGGAAGAATAGGTCTCCCAGATGCAAACAGAGAAAGAAGTGGCCACCTCCCTACTTGAGTCCTGGTCTCTATCAATGAAACAATTTTTGCAGGACTATAAATCGGTTTTTGACAAGTATTATTCCTTGTTGTCATAAACTTTTATTATTTTAATATCAAATGGAAACAGAGTTACTCAGCAGTACTTTGTCATTGTTGGCAAAGGGGGAGAAGTACTCTATCTATTTTGGAGAAGTATAGGGAGAAGTATTTGGTTTCAAAAAATTTCTATATGCTTTGATATATGCTATATGCTTTGATATCTCAATGTTTATGCTCTGTATGCAAAATTGCTATACATTGTATTGATTAAGGGATAGTGTATACACTTAGGGGGAGCAATTTTTGTTAATGGCATGTTTTTGTTGTAAAACACTTAGATGTTAAAATTTTATTCTCCTAAGTGTTGCCATCAATGCCAAAGGGGGAGATTGTTGGCATTTTTGATGTTTACGTTGTGATTGTCATTGATGGACACACACTTGCATTGAGATCCCCTTTATATGTATGAGCTAGAGCTCAACCGGTATCTATTCCAACCGGTATGTTGTATTCTAGTCTTTAGACTATTGGTGATTTTGCAGAATGTGTTTCCTGGTCTGAAGCGGCATGTTGACCCCAAGCGGTTCGTAGATCTCAAGCGGTACGAGGGAGCAAAGCAGTATAACACATTCTTACCAGTCTTCATTTTTGTCAAACTGACAACCGGTATTTTGTATGAACCGGTAATACTCTATGATGAGTTACCAACCGGCATTTTGTGATGAGTTACCAATCCACCGATTGTTTGACAGTGCCGACACACTGGTGGTGCTTCTTGTGTCATGTTACTGAGTATGTCTAGATTCATTGAACCTAGGAAATTGAAATGTAATCCTATTGGACCGACATGAAATCAAATTCCTTTAAAAGGACATCATGTCTAGGGTTTTAGGTTGTTGCAAAAAGGGTTTATGTTGTGACTAGGGTTTAAGGTGGTTGATGAGTTCTTGTAAGAGCGATCTTATCTGAGAAGATCAAGTTGTAACTGAGTGAGAGATAGAGAAGACTAAAGTAATGTTGGAAAGCATTAGCTATGAGCTATACTAGATCTAATCAAGCAGTCTGTGCTATTAGATAGATCAAACACTTGTTGATTACTCACATCTTTGACAAGTCTGTAGCCCTTTACTGGGTAGGCCCAAAAGCCTTTTGTAAAATCCTCTAACAAGGTGGTTCACCTCTGTGAATCTAAAATCCTCTAGCAAGGTAGTCTTTGATCAGACTTATCTCCTAACAAAGATTGAGATTCCTAACAGGATCTGTTCTGGTGAAGAACATTGTAAGACCTTAACTGGTTTGATCTTAACCGGTCTGGTTTCTATTCTGCAGATAGTGACTTGTGAGTTCCATCTCATCGTGGTTTTTCCCATTTGGGTTTCCACGTCAAATATCTTGTGTTATGGTTGTATTGCTTTTGTGGGTGAATGCTTTATTTGCATTTTGGTTTGCATTTGTGGTAACCAGTCTATCTATTAAAATGTTTTACTGGTTTATCTTCAGACTGTTTAAGTGTTTTAGTGCGTTAATTTTTGGCATACTAATTCACCCCCCCTCTTAGTATTCATCAGTCCCTGTTATTATGCCAGATGAGAATCTGGTTTAGTAAGTACATGATATTTTTAACAATCATGCACATCAAATGGATGAGGGTATTACTGATAGAGTTGTTTGTTCAATTGAGAATGATTTGGGGGGTATAAACTCGACCCTTCCAATTTCTGCATCTGCTAATCCTTTTGTGGTTTTGGCTACAACAGAGTTGGGTTTTGAAGATAATCCATTTATCCTCACTTCTCCAAAGTCATGCAAGAGTTTACCAATTGTCCAAACAACTCCGATTTTTTCACCATCGGTGGTTTCTCCTAGGAGAGGTAGGCCTCCAAATAATCTTAAGACTCAAATGGAAATTGATGCTGGAATTCAAAAGACTTTGTCCCTTTCTCCTACTGGTGGACAAGGGAGGCATTCGGTCTCTCTTGGTAGGCCTAAGAAAACATGCCTAACTCTTGTAAGTGTAAAAAGAAAGAGGAGTAAAAGATTCATGACTAGTCCACCTGTGACAAGATTAGGGGCTGTGAAATGTAATTTACAAGGTTGCTTTGGGGAAAGCAAAAATTCTCCGATTAACGGGGAGAGGGGAGCTTCGGCCACCCCTCGAGGACAATGAGAATTATTTCTTGGAATGTTAGGGGCTTAAATTCCCCTAACAACAGATGCTTAATTAAGCCCCAAATGGACTTAATTAAGTTTGATATTTTTATGTTGCAAGAAACAAAGTTGTCAAAGGAGTCTGCTGATTTGGTTTTTTCATCTTGGAGAAGATAGAATTTTCTTTCTTCTCTGGCTTGTGGTGCTTCAGGAGGTTTGGCACTGCTTTGGAATAATTATAATATTGAGATACATTTAGTGGCATCTGCTACAAATTGGATGTTGGCTTTAGTTATAAGCAAGATTTTGAAGGTTAAATTTTGGCTTTTTAACATTTATGCCCCGTCAAGAATTCAAGGGAAGAGTAAGCTATGGGGTGAATTAAAGAGGATTTCTTCTCCCTTAAAACATGGTTCCTTTATTAACTTTGGGGTGATTTTAATGCTATCACTGATTTAGATAAGAAAAGAGGAGGTGTTTTCCCTAATAAAAGGATTATGGATGACTTTGGGGATTTCATTTATGATATGAGCCTTTTTTATTGTAAGTTTCAGAATGGGGTTTTCACATGGACAAACATGAGAAGGGATTTTTCTCAGATTGCTGAGAGATTAGATCGGTTTTTGTTATCTGAGAATTGGATTGATTCAGATTTTGAATTCTTTTCCTCTATTCTAGCGGTCTCAGGTTCTGATCATTTTCCAATTTCCCTTTCAGTTATTGAGGATAGGGCTTCTTTTAAGTCTCCATTTAAATTTGAGCCCATGTGGTTTATGGATTCTTCCTTTTTGCCTTTGCTTATGAAATGGTGGAATTCTGCTCATTCCTGTATGTTTCAGATTGCTAAGAAGTTAAGTTATTTGAAATTGAATATTAGGGAATGGAATATCTCGCATTTTAAGAACATTTTTCAGGAGAAACAAAGGATTCAAGATACGATTGAGTGTTTTAATACTCATGTGCTTCAACATGGTATGGTGCCACAAGTTTTTGATGAATTGAAGTCACTAAAATTACATCTTGAGGAGGTGTTAGCTAGAGAGGAAATCTATTAGAGACAAAAATCTAGAAAGTTATGGCTTTCAGATGGTGACAGGGACACAAAAAATTTTCATTCTTCAACTAAGATTAAAAGATGTAAGAATAGGATATCTTGTATTCAGTGTCAGAATGGGAATTTATTGACAAAGCCAGAGGACATTGCTTCAGAGGCAGTTAGGTTTTTTAAATCATTATTATCTTCGGAAAATGTAAATCTCAGCAATGATATTATATCTAATATTCCTCCTTTAGTATCTTTGGAAGACAATAAGATGTTGATGTCTCCCTTTTCCTTAGAAGAAGTTAAGAGTGTCATCTTTGCCATGAATCCGGATAAAGCCCCGAGACCAGATGGTTTTACTCCTTTATTTTTTCAGAAATGTTGGGATTTTGTGGGAAATGATGTTTTATTAGCTCTAGAGGAATCTAGGAGAAATGGGTCCATTTTAAAAGAACTTAATACTACAATAATTGCAATTATTCCTAAAAAAGAGGATACTAAGACTTTTGCTGACTTCCGCCCCATTGCTTTATGTAACACTTTGTATAAGATATTTACAAAGGCAATTTCCCTTAGGTTGGCAAAAATTCTACCTAGGATCATTTCATTGGAGCAAGGTGGTTTTGTTCCTGGAAGCAAGACGACAGAGGGTGCAATTGTAGCACATGAGGTGCTGCATTCTATTTCCACCCAAAGAACCCCGGCCATGATACTTAAACTAGACATGATGAAGGCTTATGATAGAGTAGAGTGGGGGGCTTTATGTGTTGTTCTTGAGAAGTTAGGTTTTTCCAAGGCCTGGGTCAAATGGATTCCTGCATGTATTTCATCTACAAGATTCTTGGTTTTAATTAATGGTTCTCCTTGTGGTTTTTTCACTTCCTCTAGGGGTTTGAGATAGGGAGATCCCCTTTCTCCCTTTTTGTTTATTCTCCTAGCTGAAACCTTTAGTTGGGCTATTAGGGATGCTAAAGTGGGGAGGCTTTGGAAAGGTATAAGAATTTAGAATATTCCCCAAAGTATTTCTCATTGTCTCTTTGCAGATCATACTCTATTATTTGGACATGCTTCATTAGTTGAGGCAAAAGTGATTAAAGGAATAATACAAAATTATGCATCGTTGTCTGGATAGAAAGTGAATGGTGATAAATCAAAGATTTTTTTCCTTAATACATCACAACTGGTTCAGTATAGGTTGCAATCCTTTTGGGGATTTGAGACTGGAAATCTTCCATGTACTTACCTTGTTATTCCTTTCTTTGTTAAACAGGATAAGATTGGTTTTTGGGATAAGATTATTTTGGTCATTTCTAAAAGAATTCTCTCATGGAATCATAGATGGTTAAGTTTGGCGGGTAAAATTGTTCTCATCAAGTCTATTTTGAATGTTGTTCCCATATATCTCATGTCTGTTTTGAAGTCTCCAAAAGTAGCCATTGTTAGTTTACAGGATACTCTTAGAGATTTTCTTTGGAACAATAATAAAGATGGCAAGAAGAAACTCCCTTTAGTTGCATGGGATAAGGTATGTTTGCCTAAGGAACTTGGGGGAATAGGAATTAAGAGTCTAGAGAATCAAAATTTAGCCTTAGGTGCTAAGTTGGTTTGGAAATTATATGACAAGCGTAGCTCCTTATGGGCACAAATTATGTTTGCCAAATATTTAAATAATGGACCGAGAGAGTACATTTTTAAAGTCTCAAATTTGCCTTCGGGTTCTGCTATTTGGAATTTCCTTTGTAAATGTAGATCAATTATTTTGCCTCATCTCTCATGGATTGTTCATAATGGTAGAAAGGTCAGATTCTAGGATGAAGTATGAAATGGACACACACCTTTGGTGAATATTAGGGATTGGTCTCCTCTGATCACTGTTCTTTCCTCCCTTTGGGGTGTTTTTGTAGCAGATTATTTTGAAATTGTGACTAGTGGACCCCTTAAGCTAGCTAGATGGAAGTCAATTGATTTCTTAGATGTTGATCAAAGCATGAAATTAGATTTTGAAAAGATTTTGGGGGATAGAATTATATTTCTTTCTAATTCTGAGGATGAACTTATTTGGACAAAGAATATTTCCGGTAAGTACATTGTTAAAGATGGTTACAACTCTCTTATGGTTGCTAAAGATTTATCTTCTTGGCCTTATAAGTTGTTTTGGCATTCGGCTTGTCTTCCCAAAGCTAGAGCCTTTGCTTGGTTGGTAGTTCAAGATAGAGTCCTTACAGGTATGAGACTAGACAGGCTTGGTAGTACTGCTATTTTCCCTTGTGTCCTTTGTAACAAAATTTTGGAATCTTCTTCACACCTGTTCCTACATTGTGATTATGCTTATGAATGTTGGCAGTGGTTGTTTGAGAAGTTAAATATATCCTTTTTTATTGGTAAGGATCTCATTTCCCATTTTAGATCTTGGCCCTTTATGTTTGCCTCATCTTTTTTATGCATGCCTTTGGATCATATCTCCATCTATCGTGATTTGGAATGTTTGGCTAGAGAGAAACAACAAGATATTTAAAAAAACAAGGTCTCCTGTGTCTGAGGTTCTATTAAAAATTGAGTCTTCAATATCTAAGGTTGCTTTGTCATTTATTTATAAGAATTTGGAAAATCTTACTTCTTTTTCACACTGGGATAGTAGAGTTACTAGAGTTTGGAAGCTGCTATCAGTTTTACCCTCTCATGGTTCAATTTTAAAAAAGAATGATGCAATAGGTAAGAGATGCTCTGCTAGATGGAAACCTCCTCCGCAAGGGCACTTTAAACTGAATTTTGATGGGGCCTCTTGTGGTAACCCTAGGCCAACTGGGGTAGGCATGGTAATTTATGATCACAATGCAAATTTTATTCGAGCTAAGTGTCATGCTATTGGTTTTAAAACTAACAATTATGTAGAATTTCATGCTTTGTCTTTTGGATTGGATATGGCAATCTCTTTGGGAATTAAGGACTTAATAATTGAAGGTGATTCTATGCTGATTATTCAATGTGTTATGAAAAAGAAATCGAATTGTTGGAATTTGTAGTATATACTTGATCCCATTTTACAAAAACTAGAATTGTTTGAATCTTTCTTGGTATCCCATTGTTACAGAGAAGTTAATAAGATTGCAGATTATTTGGCAAATTTAGCCATTGATAGCAATGCTAATCAGCGAGAGGTGGGTTTTGAGGAAATTCCTTCTAGGGTATGGGAAGGTTTGCAGCAATAGTCATATGATTTTGTTGAGTAATGTCGATGTAAAATTTTATGATGATAATTATTCACGCTTTCCCCTTTCATTTCAAGTATTCATGTTCGTTGTCTGGAGAAGAGTTCGAGGTCATGGTATTTGATATAATAGTGTTTTTTCAAAGGTTTTTTGATACTTTCTTTTTTGGTAGGAAGGTTTTTGGCTCATGGGATTTGGCAAAGGGCTTTGGAAAATTTTGTCTTCTTCCATTGATAGCAGCTATGGAGTCTACATTTGAAAATTATCCGATGGGTTTTTTTGGCAAATTGTCAAATGGGCTCTATGCAAAATTAATATTATATGTGATGTGACCGCATTTTGTATGTGGTTTTGGGCGGGGTGTATAAATTGATCCGTTAGATACTATAGGTTTATTTTATGAGCTGTGACCGGAGATTTTCTTCCCAGGGTTCTTTCCTCTGGTATGCTCTTTGAATCCTGTGTAAAAAATAAAAAATATTAATAAAAAAGTTTAGTGGAATAATCCACTTTTATTGAAAAAAAAAAAATTAAAAAAATACTAATATAATTCGCCAGTAAAATTATTTTACTTGTTTTATTCGAAGCATAATTTGCTAAGTTAAACTTTATAGTTTTATATATTTCAAAAATTCACCCGTAAAATTTTTTTTTGGATTATATCAAATGTTTGATTCACCAAAAAAATATTTTATATTTGAAAAGAAAGATAAATATTTGTCAACATTTTCTACCGGTTTTTGCCAATTTCAAGAAATTCGCCAACCAAATTTACATTACATTTCAATTAAAAATGAAAAAATCACCAATAAAATTAAATGTTCGATCCGCGAGTAACAAAAATTTCGCCAATATTTTACACCATGTTTGTGGTGAAGTTTCTTAAAGTTTTCATTGGAATCTAGAAAAGAAATCAATATGAGCCTATATTAATGACAACACCTAGAGTTTCGGCCCATTATTTATAGGGTGAGAACAAATTTAAATATTAATATTCATAATTACTTTGATTGACATTTGTATGATTTTTTTCTCATTTTCAAAGTAATGTTGAACTCTATTTTTGAGGTGAACAATGAGTCCATAAAACTAACATAATCCTCTACCTTAGGGCTATCTAGAAAATATTATATAGTAGTGTCTTCTTCTTAGCCAAAATCTATTGATAGGATTATGTGGTTAGGAGAATGTCATTTTCATTCCATGGGGAGGGGATGCCCTTTGTAATTATATTTTTTATGATTTTGCATCTTTGATGATGGTCTTTCATGAATTTTAAGGTCTTTAGACCTAAATTTCTCTAGTCAATGTACTTTATGATGTTGGTGGCCACTACAATAGTATATTCCACTTGCGGTATATGGTCAAAATGAATTTTGGAAGGAAATAATTATTGAACAACATCAAAATAAAGTCTTTAATTTGAAGATAAAATTCTTGCCACATGTAAATAAGATTCAAATGAAAGGGGTTTGATAGAAGGATTTTTATTAATTTATAAATGTTACACATTCAAAATCCCCATAGGAAGGGACCTTTGATTGAAGTTATATATATATATTTAAAATAAAAGTGGAAAGTCCACTAAACTTATATATTAATAATAAAGTGTTTACATCGGGTTCAAAAGGCATATTGGTAGGAAAGAACCCACAAGAAAACCTTCGGTTGTAGCCTTCATAAAGAAAAAAAAAATAGGCACTACCCTTACATCATATGTTCTGTCCAGTTAGACCCCCCACCCCCCTATCTCTACAATTTTTACAATTTTTACAAGGGTCCCATGGGACAATTTCAAAAAACCAGACTATCACCAAATGAAGGGCAGATCAAAATTGCCATGAAGGACTGCCAGGAAGATAAGTGAGATAAAATTCCCTACCAAAGCTGTAGATAATCAAACCAAGTATAATAGAAGCCGAAGAACCTTCAAGCCTGCAATAACAAAAACCATTCCACCAACTACAAAAAGAAAATAGTTAGATATCCAAAAACCAGGAACTAGAACTCTCCTCTGGAGGTTCATGAGGTGAGGTCAGAGGTGGAATAACCCTTAGAGGAAAAGCCAAACAAGCAGGAGCAGAGCACAAAGAGCCAAGAGTGATTAACGAATGTAATGCCTGAAAGACAACCCAAGCTCTATCCACATACTGATCAGGAGCCAAATACAACAAAAAATTCATGGAGGCACGAGTGTTTTCCATGGAATCACATATCAAACCCATTCGTAATTCATGCACTAATTGGTCAGACCAGCCATTAGCCATAAGCTCATGACGAGGAAGAAAGCCACCATAGTAAAAAGACCCCATATCAAAACGATAACTAGCCAATGCATGAGACACCAATGCCCAATTGCAAACTGACGGAAAAATAAACATGCAGACCAAGAGGCAGACCAAGTCCACATCAAGTAAAACATCAAAGAAAATAGTAACAAAGTGAGAGAGAAGCTCAGCACAAGAAACTTGAGGGCAAACTTGTAACCACCGATACCCCAAAAGCCTACGGAATTCAAAATCCACCGCAAGAGTAAACAAGTTGAAAACCTAACCAAGCTTGACAGAATTGTCCTTATTTTCTTCCCCCAGTATTCAGGCTTCTACAACCACTTTGTAAACACCAATGGACAGAGAAGAAGACATTTGCAGGAGGAAGGGCTCCGAAAAAGCCATGAAAAACATAACATAAAAAATGCTTTGACAATAACATGAGATAACATAAATGAAAAAACCGCCCTTAACTTTGCCACAATGATAATGCAAAATATCCATTGAAAGCTTACTTGATTAGAACAATTCACATGAGTTAACAACCCTTACACTAAAACCCATAAATGCATCTCCATCAAGCGAGGACGCCACCCTCAACAATGATTATCCCAAAAGCCAATTTTGTCAAAGTCGAACCACACATAAGGCGGCCAATGATATAGTACTTACATCAAGTAATAAATACCCAGGATTGTACCAAATGTTAAAGAGTTACAAGCATGCCAAATCCTATAAAGGACTGAAAATAAAGACTACACAAATCACAAATGCCACCACCCTATAAATGTCTTTATCAATGCCAAATACACAAGGAAAAAATGTGGTATCAAATATTAGATATCAGCCTATACAATGCATCCCACTACCTTGTACATAAATTTGAGAAATAACCCTCTCCTTGACCCTCAAAAGAAATTCAACTATGCCTTTAGATTAATATGCATATAGAAAAAAATGCAAATTACCTACTAGCCATACCTAATGGGATATACACCCCATCCTCTAGCCCAGAAAGTGAAATTTTAAGAACACACCATATATAAACAATAGTATTATCTACACATGTGGTGCAAATAAAATCTGAACCAAGAAGAAGATAGCATGCATACCTCAAGAAGAAATAGAGACTGATAAATTGAAATGAATTACCATAAACTCATAGTTAGAACAAGAAGCCTAGACCCCATACCTTAGCAGATTATAAATTAGCCTTTAGGATGAAATGTGAACTATAGTTTACCTACCCACACCTCATAAGATACACACATCAAAATCTAACCCAAATGCAAAATTGTAAGAATACACCATATGTGAACAAAAACATAAACCTCCTATCTACCCATGTGGTACAAATACAATCTGATCAGAGAAGAGAATAATATGTATACCTCAAGAGATAATGGAAAAATAACTCAAGACAATTACCTTAAACCTTAGGATTAGAACAAATACCTGAGAAGAATGTCTTGAGGAATATCACACACCCCCACAATCTTACGATGAGTAGCAATGTCTATTGCCATATTAGCTAGAAAATCTGCAAGCTTATTCAATTCTCTAAAACAATGAGATAATGAGAAAGTATCAAAGAAGGACAATTTCTCCAAAATATGATCTATAATGTACTTCAAGTGCCAACAACTACTCTTATAGCTCAAAACACTTTGAATGATGACCATCGAATCCCCCTGAATCAATAGATTTTTAATCCCTAAAGAAATAGCCAAATCAATCCCAATGGACAAAGCTTGACATTTAGCAAAATTGTTTGATTGAGAATCAAGGGCATGACATTGAGCAGCTATTAGGACTGCATTGTGGTAAAAAATGGCCATACCAGCCCCATCAAAATGAAGCTTGAAATGACCCAAAGGAGGAGGGTCCCATCTAGCAGCAAGTCTCTTATTACTAAGAGCCAGACTTCTTGCAATAGACCCATGAGAAGGGATGGCAGAAAGAGATGTCCATGTCCTTGTAATCCTGCCATCCCAATGAGAGAATGATGTTAGTTTTTCCAAATTCTTATGAATATATGACAAAGCCACCTCCGAGATAGAAGCCTCTATCTTGACTAAAATGTTAGAAAGCGAAGCAGATAACTTTCTAAAAATCCTATTATTTCTTTCTAACCATATGTTCCAAATGATAATTGATGGAGAGATGAGCTAGAGACATGCGTAAAAGGATGAGGGGAACAAGATAGGCCAGGCTCTAAAGTGGGAGATAAGGTTATTGCCAATGACAAAGGACAGACCTAGTTTCTCAAATAGTCATTGCCAACACCCAAAGGCAAAATCACAATGAAGGAATAGGTGAGAGGACAATTCCAAATTCTTATTGCACAAAACACAAGGGAAAACAACAGACAAACCCAACCTATCCAGTCGCATCCCAGTAAGAACCCTGTCTTGTACAACAAGCCAAGGAAATGCTCTAGCCTTCCAGAGGCAAGCTGAATTCCAAAATAATTTATAAGGCCAAGAAGAAAATTCCTTAGCTGACATAAGGGAATTATATCCATCTTTGACTGAGTACTTGCCAGATGTGCCCTTAGTCCATATAAGCTCATCTTCCCTCTCAGACAAGATGATAATTCTATCTTTAAGGATAGAACAAAAATCTGCTTTCAGGCTGGAAATAACATTCAAAAAATTAATTGATTTCCATTTAGCCATCTTCACTTGTCCATTATGTACAACATCAAAATAATCGGACAAAAAAAACCCCCAACTATCCAAAAGGATTGATTTTAATGGGGTCCAATCCCTAATGGAATCCAAAGGATAGTGGCCATTCCAAGAATCATCCCAAAATCTAACTTTACTACCATCAAGCACAACCCAAGAAAGATGCGGCAACAAGACACTTCTACATTTCACCAAAAAATTCTAAATAGCTGACCCCCTGGGAAAATTCAAGGCGTGAAAAATAGACTCTCTAACTCCATTATGAAGATACTTGGCAGACATGATCTTAGCCCAAAGGGAATGTGGTTTATCATACAATTTCCACACTAGCTTAGCCCCCAGAGCCAGATTCTGATTCTCCAAACTTCAAATTCCAGACCCCCCAAGCTCTTTAGGAAGACAAACCTTATCCCAAGCTAACAAGGAGATCCTAGATTTCCCATCCTTATTGTTATTCCAAAGAAAAGATCTCAAGGTATCCTTTAAACTGACAAGGACAGCCTTGGGAGCTTTTAGAATTGACATTAAATAAATTGTTACCGCATTCAACACAGACTTAATCAGAACAATTTTCCCAGCCATGGTGAGCCATTTATGGTTCCATGACAGGATTTTCTTTGAAATCCCTAAAATTACTTTGTCCCAAAAACCCACCTTATCCTTTTTAACAAAAAAGGGGATCCCAAGGTAGCTGCAAGGGAAATCCCCAAGTTGGAAACCCCAAAACTTCTGAAGCTTATCCTGAATCAAAGAGTGAGTGTTTAAGAAGAATATCTTAGATTTGTCCTTGTTGACCTTTTGACCCAAAAATGAAACATAATCCCTAATCACTTGATCTATGACTCTAGCCTCCTTCAAAGATGCGCTACCAAACAAAAGGGTGTCATCAGCAAAAAGGCAATGAGAAATCCTCTGATCAAAGTTTTGAATTCTGATGCCCTTCCATAAACCATTCACTTGAACTGATCTAATAGCCCAACTCAAAGCTTCAACTAATAATATAAACAAGAAAGGGGACAACGGATCCCCTTGCCTCAGACCCCTAGAAGAGGGGAAGAAACCACAAGGGGACCCATTAACAAGAACCGAGAATCTAGCCGAGGAGATAGAAGACATGATCCATTTTATCGAGAGAAACCCAACCTTGACAAAACAACTTTTAATGCATTCCATTCGACCCTGTCATAAGCCTTCATCATATCTAGCTTAAGGATCATGGCAGGATATTTCTGAGCTGAAATAGAATGTAAAACCTCATGAGCAACTATAGCCCCCTCAGAAGTTTCCCTTTGTGGAACAAAACCTCCTTGCTCAAGGGAGATTATTTTTGGTAAAAGTTTGGCCAATCTCATAGAAATCACTTCAGCAAAGATCTTGTAGAGGGTGTTACATAAAGCTATAGGTCTAAAATCTACAAAAGTTTTAGGGTCCTCCTTCTTAGGTAAAATAACTATTAAGGTTGTATTCATTTCTTTAAGGATTGACCTATTTCACCTAGCTTCCTCAAGAGCCAAAAGAACATCCGGACCCACAAAATCCCAACATTTTTGGAAAAATAGAGGAGTGAATCCATCAGGCCCAGGTGCCTTATCTGGATTCATAGCAAAAATAGCCCCCTTAACCTCATCTAATGAAAAAAGAGACATTAACATTCTATTGTCATCTAGAGAAACTAGAGAGGCAATGTGAGAAGAGATATTGTTAGAGACATCGATATTATCAGATGAAAGAAGATTCTTAAAAAACTTTACCAATTCCCTAGAAATGTCCCCTGCCTCAGAGAGAATATTCCCATAACAATCCTGAATACAAGAAATCCTACTCCTGACCCTTTTCATTTTAGTGGTAGCATGAATTTTTTTTGTATTTTTATCCCCATCAGCTAACCAAAGCTCCTGAGATTTTTGTCTCCAATATACCTCCTCTCTAGCCAAAATTTCTTCTAACTTGCTCCTAAGAGACTTAATTTCATCAAACACCCTGGAACCCATACCATGAAGCATCACATGCCTATTCAAAACATCAATCATATCCAAAATCCTTTGCTTTTCTTCAAAGATATTCTTGAAATGCAGAGAATTCGACTCCTTGATATTTTTTTTTTAAAACCGATCTTCTTGACAATATGAAACATTCTAGATCCTCTAATGAATGGAGCCTCTCCCCACCATTGTCGCAGGAGGGAAATAAAGAAGGATCCCTAAACCACATGGGTTCAAACTTAAAAGGCAATTTGTGGGAAGGTCTATCTCTTACAACAAAAAGGGAAACCGGGAAATGGTCAGACCTAGTTTGGGGAAGGATAGAAGAAAAAAACTCAATATCTGAATCAAACCAATTGGAGGAAAGTAAAAATCTATCCAATCTTTCCGCAATTTGAGAGAAATTCTTCCTCATGTTTGTCCATGTGAAAAGACCATTATTTGGCTTACAATAAAAAAGAGACATCATAAGTAAATGCATTAAAATTATCCATAGACTTCTTATTAGGACAAATACCCCCTGATTTTTTGCCTAAGTCCAGAATTGCATTAAAATCCCCCCCCCAAAATAATAAAGGAATGATTCCTAAGGGGGGATAAAACCCTAATGAGTTCTCACCAAAGGTTGTATTTAGTCGAGACACCTGAGGGGGCATAAATATTAAACACCCATACTTTAAACCTATAATCTTTGTATGACACTAATGATAGCATCCAATTAGGAGCAGAAGTGACCAATTCTACATCAACTACAAAATCATTCCATAACAATGCCAAGCCTCCCAATGCCCCAGAGGCCAAGCAAGATAGAAACTTCCACCTCTTCCAAGAAGAAAATACAAACTCAGAATTCTCCAAAGAGAGCTTAGTCTCTTGGAGCATGCCTATATCCCACTTAACCAAGTCTAATTGAGACTTGATCAAGTGTCTCTTGTTAGGGGCATTTAAGCCCCTAACATTCCATGAGATGAACCTCATTTCCCTCAAGGGGAGGTCGACACTCCCCTCTTTTCATTCTTAGGGGAAGAACTATTCTCCCCAAAGCTTTTATGTAAGATCCTTTTAACCGCCACCGATCTAGTGACCGGAGGACTAATTACACACTTCTCTTTCTTTTTGATGGAGCTTGAGCCATGGCCACTATTTTTCCCTATACCCAAAGACATTTTGAAGCCTTCTTAACCCCAAGGGAAGCAAACAAGACTTGCTGAATGCCCACATCAATTTCCAATTGAGTTTTGTGGTTTTTTAGAGGTCTACCCCTACCCGGAGACACAATAGAGATAGGGAATTTCAACTCAACTTGGGAAATAGGAGGACCAATAGGAGATTTAACTGAAGTCAGCCGAGGAGAAACCACCAATTCTTGGGGAACCACCCGATTAGAAGCCTCCTGGGTAACTTTAATAGGGACCTCAATGGGATTAGAGGAAGGGGATAGAGGCAAACTCTTATGAATTAGATCCAAATCATTCACAATAGAACACATAATCTTATTCGAGACCTCCTCCTCTAAATGACCCTTGTTAGACTTGAGCAAGTGCTCAACTTGTTGAACCGTGTGTTCATCTGGGGAAATATGTAGAGACTCCTGAGGCATGTCAAACTCCTTGATAGGCTCACTATACGCTAACCCTTTTACCTTTTGAATTAGGACAACATCATCAAGACTAAAGGGAATAGACTCAACCAGGGCATTCTCCCCTATATCTACAATATTATGTGGAATATCCATATGACCACCCAACCCTTCTAAAGAACAAGAGACCTCAACACCTAAATTGCCATCTAGCTCCCCCTTCTGAGCAAAACCATGAATGGAGCCTTGTGGGGGGGGGAGGACATGTCTAGCTGACTAGGTTAGCATTGCCACCTTGATTCTGACCGATAGGCTTAGGATTAGTAAACCCTTCCAAACCAAGCTGATTTAAAGTGTTCACAACATTCTCCAATTTGTCAGTGGAGTGGAGAGATTGAATGACATTATTGGGACCCTCCTTTAATTGGTAATTAGACTCAACCGAGACATAAATAGGAGGGGCTTTCATACGGACGAGATTCAGAGGAACATCAAAGCTTTCTTATTGTTTGTATCAGCTTTAGAGTTATAATTACAAAAATCCAAGAATAGGGGGGCATACACAACAATCAAATTTTGAGTAAGATCATTATCCATCTTCACAATAGATTGTTTCAAAATACCCTCATTTGATTTGAGATTACATGAAATCGGGCATACAGAAGTAGGGGGAACCAACACACAGATTTTTACCAGAACCTTCCCTTCCTCAAAAATAGATTTAGATGTCAAAAACTTCCCAAAATTGTCTCCTATAGATTTCAGTACTTCTGGGTCCATGAATTCAAAGGGAAGCTGAGGCAATCCAAACCAAACCGGGAGAGTTTTAGGCTTAACCCAATCTGGGACAAAAAAGGGTTTCCAAATAGAAACCTGAATCAAAATATTACCAAACCAATGAAATGAATTTGCAAGAACATCATCCCTCAAATGGGGTGATTCAAAAACAAATACGCAGGAATTCGAAGATAATAACTGAAAACAAATTAGTGCAGGCCACCGTTTTATTAATTTAGAATGCAACTTAGACAAATTGGTTTGAGGGCCCCAAAATTCCCCCAAAAGAGCAACAGAGTATAACTTGGAGGCCCTTTCTGCCACAAAAAAAAACCTCTAAAATCAAAACTTGGCCGCGGGAACCATACCTCTTTCGGGAGGACTACATCCGCTATGTTACCTTTTTCTAGATCTAAAACAGAAAGGGCTTTATTGCTTGAGATTGTCGTGTCCTTTCTAGACATAGCAGAAGCTACCACTTGTTTGACAGGCTTGGATGCCCTAGAAGTGTCCTTGACTCCCGCGGCCACCACTTCAACAAAAGATTGGTTATCACAACCAGAAATGCCCGTCTGCTTCCCAATATTATGCTTTCTCCCATTTCCACTTTAGCCTCATAGGTTTAAACCCCCCATGCGATGACGCAAATTGCTCTTAAAAAACCCTTGGAAATATTTTGAAACTGGACGAAACACCCTGAAATGCCTGACTGACTGCGGAGCCCTGTCTTCCCATCTCCCTTTGGAGAAAACCCATTGGGGCACATGTGGTGGATCCTCCCATGCCACATCTGCCCAAACACCAAGCCGCCTCCTGTCACCTAATTTCAGAGACATTGCAAAAATTTGGATATACCAATATTGAGATTGATATATGTATGTATTTTTATATAAAAAATATATACTTAAGTTTCTAAATTTGAATTATTTATATCTTAAGATTGTATTGTATAATATTTTGTTGAGTTTTGAGTTATATATAGATATATATTATATTCATTTGATTCTTTGAGACAAACTTCTTTTAGGTGTATATGTATATGCATTATATATATATATATGTATATGTATGTATGCATATATATATATATACATACATACATATACATATATATATATATATATTGATAACTCAATGATGAACCACTAGAACCAAACCGGTACTGAGAGGGGGGGGTGAATCGGTACAAACACAAATACAGTCAAAAACTGGTTTGACAACAAACACTCCAAATGACTGATAAATAGAGATACCGGTAAAACAGAGTGCAACCGGTAACATCCAGTATAGCTCAATCAGTCATGAACCGGTCACTCACTAAGCTTTTCTCTTAGCTCAATACCACATTATCATAATATTCACATGCATGAACTAGTAGACTTAACCATCAAATCTTCACAACAGTGAGTTCAATATGTTTTATAGACAGGCATAAAACATAGAACCTTCATGTGCATAATAGATAAAACAAAGCATCACAAGACAAAAGCATTTCACATGACACACATATTTTTCACATGGAAACCCAACTAGGAAAAACCACGGTGGGGATGAATACCCACAAGCTGCTTTTTGAACTCTTTAGAAGTCCACTCTGTTAGAAGCCTTGTCCGGTTAAGAACTCTATAATAGGTTCTGGTAGGAACCGATCCTGTTAGGGATCACCCGGTTAAGGGATACCCGGTTAAGGGTTAAACCCAGCAGGGTCACCTTGTTAGAGGATTTTAAGAACTCAATAGCTGAAAGGATCTCCTAAGCTTCTCTAGCTTCTTAGAACTCATTAGCTTTGAGTTACCCAGTTAAGGGATTTGAAACAAGCCAGTTAAGACCACCCGATTTAAGGGATTTTGAATCAAGCCAGTTAAGGCTACCCTGTTAGGGGATTTTACAACTATTGAAGTGGTTAGAGATCAATAGGTATTACAATGATCTGTTGACTGCACTCAATGCTAATGCAGATTCTTTTTGGCTCCTTTTCACCTTCTGCACATTCACTTTGCAGATATCTCTTCTCTCCTTTGGTCTAGCAAGAATCACGTATCACTTCCCTTGGATACACACTCACAACTTTTGCCAACAACTTCAAAAAGAAACCTAACATCAACCTTATAGGGAACATACAGGTTGGTAGCAAAAACCCTAAACCCTAAACCTATTAGGTTGAGCAATTCAAACGGTTCGATCCTGACCGTTGAATCATACTACATTAAATGCACCGGTCTTGAGTCGATCTCAAGACATTCTCCATCATCCATTATCCACCGTTTTCATGGCGGCTGATAACCCATCACGCGTTATCACCATTTGACAGACTTTGCACATTCCTGAGGTAGATAGGAATAGTCTTCTTCATGCAAGATCCTTCATGCGCACAAAGCTTACGTGGCAACATGATCTATCCTCCATCATATTGCTAACTCATCACACAAAGATCACTGATTGAGTCACACAAACTTGAGATACTCCAACCAGAAACCCCGAAGTGGAAGTTGCCTTACCAACTGGTAGTCATATAGTGCTTCCATGTGTCGGTTCCCATAACTACATGTCGGTTCACCTTGAACAAATGTGTCGCTTCACTTTGGCATATACCGGTTCACACATATGCCGGTACCTCTTTCTTCACTTATTACATGTACCGGTTCACACTATGTCTCATATTGACATCAATGACAACATACAACATCATTATGTCATCATACCAGTTCACATTCACATAAGGCTAATGCCGGTTCACATAATGCCAACAATCTCCCCCTTTGGCATTGATGGCAATATACAAAAGATATCTTCGCTGCTTCACATATTCTCCCCATTTGCTACAGATATCTTTTCGCTTCACTCCTTCTCCCCCTTTGACAACAATGCCAAAGTGGAGGTACAATCATCACTGTTTCATCATTCTACTCCCCTTGAGGAGTAGCATCCTTAAACACACCAATCAACCAAAGATTTGTCTATCCAGTACCTGACTGATGTGGAACAATCACTTTTAGTTCACCTCCTGAAGGGGCAATACCCCTAATTCACCTCTCAAATGCACAAATGTTGCCTTTGGGAGAGGCTTGGTGAATATGTCTGCTAACTGCTCCTTACTGGACACATGCTCTAGTGCAATCTCTTTGTTCTGAACCTTTTCCCTTAAGAAATGATACTTAAGCTCAAAATACTTGGTTCTAGAATTTAAAACTGGATTCTTTGATATATTGATAGCACTTGTGTTATCACAGAATATACTTACCGGTTCAGATATAGGGATCTTGAAGCCTTCCAGTACATGCTTCATCCAAATTGTCTGAGTGTAGTTCATGAAAGCTACAACATACTCTGCTTCCACTATAGACTAAGAGATGCAACTCTGCTTTTTACTCATCCATGAGACTAGTCTACCATCGAGAAAGAATGCACCACCGGTTGTACTCTTCCGGTCATCCACATTACCAACCCAATCAACATCTGTGAATACTTTCAGATTGAAATTATTGCTGTATGGGTACCACAATCCATAGTCAATTGTTCTCTTCAGATACCTAAGAATCTGCTTGACTACACTCAAGTGAGATTCTCTTGGACTCTTCTGGAACCTTGCAGTGATGCCAACTGCATGTGCAATATCCGGTCTGCTATGCACTACATAATGCAACTTACCAATCATTGACTGGTATTCCTTCTCATCAACCAGTGCAGAATCATCCTCCTTTGTCAATTTGCAACCGGCCACCATTGGTGTACCAACTAGTTTGCTATCTTCCATGCCAAAAGTCTTCAACACCTCTTTGACATATTTGGACAGAGTGATGAAGATTCCATCATTCATCTGCTAGATCTACAGTCCAATGAAGAACTTAATCTCCCCTATGAGTGACATCTCAAACTCTTTCTTCATTTCATCAGCAAACTCATGACTCATCTTGTCATCTCCTCCAAAGATAATGTCATCAACAAAAACTTCACAGATCAGGATCTGATCTTCTTCATACTTCAAGTAGATATTGCTATCTTCACTTGTTCTCTCAAATCCAATCTTCATAAGATGGGAATGTAGGCACTCATACCATGCCCTAGGTGCTTTCTTTAGGCCATATAATGCTTTGTGTAGCCTACATACCATGTCACTATCTTCAGATAGGGTAAACCCATTTGGTTGCTCAATATACACCTCCTCTTCAAGTACACCATTTAGGAATGTGGGTTTTACATCCATTTGATATACCTTGAATCTCTTAAAAGCTGCGTATGCAAGAAGCATACGAACTCCTTCCAATTCGGCTACAGGAGAAAAGGTTTCCCCATAGTCTTCACCTTCTTCTTGAGCATATCCTTTGCATAACAGTCTGGCTTTATTCCTAATCATTGTGCCATCCTCATTCAACTTATTTCTGAACACCCATTTGGTGCCAATGACATTTTTATGCTCTGGTCTGGGTACCAAGGACCATGTACCATTTTTCTCTATCTGGTCAAGTTCTTCTTCCATTGCCTTGATCCAGTCTTCATCATTATGAGCCTCTTTGAATGATTTAGGCTCAAATTCAGAGATCATACATAAGTTTTCTCTGATCTTTCTTCTGGTAAGGGTTCCTGCATCCTTATCACCTATGATCTGTTTGGGATCATGATTCAACTTGACATACTGAGGAATGGTCTTAATTGGTTCTTCTTTCTTTTCTTCTTCATCCTCATCTTCATCAGTATCAGCATTCACCGGTTCAGGAACACTGTTACTGGTACTCAGTTGATTGACAACAGGTTCCAAGAAGGTTGCAACTGGTTCATTTACAATTTGCTCACTGCCGGTTTTCTTAGTCTTCTCAGAGGATTCATCAACTCTTACATTGATGCTTTCCATAATTCTCTGAGTCCTATTGTTGTAGCACTTGAAATCTTTACTCTTGGTGGAATATCCTAGAAATATTCCTTCATCACATTTAGCTTCAAATTTGCCCTGATGTTCACTCCTCTTGATGTAACATTTGCTACCAAATACCTTAAAGTAGTTTACCACAAGGGTCTTACCGGTCCAATACTCATAAGGAGTTTTGTCCTTACCCTTTTTGATGAGTACCCAGTTCATAGTGTAAACTACAGTGCTCACCGCTTCTCTCCAAAAGGTGTGAGCAACCTTTCCTTGGATCAACATAGTTCTAGCTGCTTCAATGACAGTCCGGTTATTCCTCTCTGCTAGGCCATTCTATTGAGGAGTTCAGGGGGCAGATAGCTATCTCTTGATGCCAAATTCTTCACAATACTTGTTAAATTCACTGGAAGTGAATTCCCCTCCTTGATCAGTTCTAAGACATTTGATCCTTTTACCGCTTTCCTTCTCCACTAATGCTTTGAATGCTTTGAATTTCCCAAAAGCTTCAGACTTGTCTTTCAAGAATGTGACCCACATCATTCTTGAGCAGTCATCAGTGAGAATCATGAAGTACCTATCACCCTACACACTTCTAGTTTTCATAGGACCACATAAATCAGTATGCACAAGATCAAGCAAGTTGTCAGCAGTGAAAGATTTACCTTTAAAGGTTGAGGAAGACATTTTCCCCAATTGACATTCTCTACACAAGGTATTATCCGATTTGCTCAACACCGACAACCGTCTAACTGCCTTGATCTTACTAGCCTACACAATGTTGTCAAAGTTCACATGGCAGAATCTCCTATGCCATATCTAGCTATCATCAAGCTTAGCCATAAGACATGTACTTATATTTGCATCTAGATGAAATAGGTTACCTTTAGTCTGCATGTCGGTGGCTACCAATTTACCATCTTTACCTTTGATTCTGCAAACTCCATTCTTGAATTGCAGAGTGAGACCACTGTCATTTAGCTAGGCAACACTTAGAAGGTTGTGTTTGAGACCATCAACCCAGTACACATTGTCAGCACTACTCTTTCCATTCAAAGAGATGGACCCTCTGCCTTTGACCATGCAAGGTGCATCATTGCCAAAGCGAACCACACCACCATCATACTCTTCAAAGGATAGAAACTTGCTCCGATCACCAGTCATATGGTGAGAACAACCACTGTCAATGATCCATTCATTTGAATTCTCAAACCAGGAGACAAGAGCCTTCTTGTTTGCCACATATTCCTTTATAGCAACAAACACAATGTCTTCATTTTCTTCATCTTCTGATTCCTCATCTGTGACACCTTCATCAACTGCCACAAAACAATTTCTCTGGTTTCCTCCTTTGAATTTCTTGAACCTTTCTGGTTTGTCCTTGTTGTCACTATTAGGATAGTTCATAGCAATATTTCCTATCCGGTTGTAGGAGAAACATTTCAAAGGTAGCTTACCTTTGTATTTAGTAGTTCCTTTTGGGAATCTCCTGGCTAGAAGAGATTCAAATTCCATCAGAAACTCTTCATCCTTCATTTCTTTGTTCTGACTTGGTTCCCCACTAGTGCTAGCCTCTTTTCCTTTTCTAGATGGTATAGCAGAAGCTTTAAAAGCTGATTCTGACTTTTGAACACTACCATCAAAACTATTCAGCTCAGAGGATGTCAACCTGGCTATGATGGAGTCCAAGGATGCCTTAGACTTGTCTATTGATCTCAACTCCTGAATAGCAGCAACCCTTATTGCATAGACTGGCAATAGGGATCTTGGGACTTTACTGACCACAGTGGAATCTTCTATTTTGCCACCTGCACTCTTTATTTTTCCAACAACTGTTTTGATTCTTATTCCATACTGCTGAATGGTCTCTCCTTCAACCATCCTCATGTCTTCAAACTTTCCTCTCAAGCTCTCTTCCTTAGCCTATTTTACATGCTCATCACCACCATAGATATTTTCAAGAGCATCCCATACTTCTTTGGGATTTGCCTTGTCCTGAACATCAATAAACACAATGTCAGATAGACTATCGATGAGGGCTTCCATGACTTGCCCATTTTCTTGTATCTCTCTCTTTTGGTCATTGGTGAGAGTACCGGTAGGAACAACATATACATTTTCAACATAACTCTAGTGTTGAACACCCATGCTTTTGATGAATATCTTCATCCTGTCTTTCCATATACCAAAGTTTTCCCTGTTGAACTTTGGACCTTCCCTCTTCATCATTTGGCTAGGATCTTTTCCTCAAGCGGTTAAGCTTACAACATAGCTGACCTAGAGCACTCTAATACCAATTGATAACTCAATGATGAACCACTAGTACCAAACCAGTATTGAGACGGGGGGTGAATCAGTACAAACACAAATACAGTCAAAAACCAGTTTGACAGCAAACACTCCGAATGACTGATAAACAGAGATACCGGTAAAATGGAGTGCAACCGGTAACATCCAGTATAGCTCAATCAGTCATGAACCGGTCACTCACTAAGCTTTTCTCTTAGCTCAATACCACATTATCATAATATTCACATGCATGAACTAGTAGACTTGACCATCAAATCTTCACAACAGTGAGTTCAATATGTTTTATAGACAGGCATAAAACATAGAACCTTCATGTGCATAACATATAAAACAAAGCATCACAAGACAAAAGCATTTCACATGACACACATATTTTTCACATGGAAACCCAACTGGGAAAAACCACGGTGGGGATGAATACCCACAAGCTTCTTTTTGAACTCTTTAGAAGTCTGCTCTGTTAGGAGCCTTGTCCGGTTAAGAACATTACAATAGGTTCTGGTAGGAACCGATCCTGTTAGGGATCACCCGGTTAAGGGTTAAACCTGGTAGGGTCACCTTGTTAGAGGATTTTAAGAACTCAATAGCTGAAAGGATCTCCTAAGCTTCTCCAGCTTCTCAGAACTCATTAGCTTTGAGTTACTCAGTTAAGGGATTTGAAACAAGCCGGTTAAGACCACTCGATTTAAGGGATTTTGAATCAAGTCAGTTAAGGTTACCCTATTAGGGGATTTTACAACTGTTGAAGTGGTTAGAGATCAATAGGTATTACAATGATCTGTTGACTGCAGTCAATGCTAATGCAGATCTATTTTGGCTCCTTTTCACCTTCTGCACATTCACTTTGCAGATATCTCTTCTCTCCTTTGGTTTGGCAAGAATCATGTATCACTTCCCTTGGATACACACTCACAACTTTTGCCAACAACTTCAGATAGAAACCTAACATCGACCTTATAGGGAACATACAGGTCGGTAGCAAAAACCCTAAACCCTAAACCTGCTAGGTTGAGCAATTCAAACGGTTTGATCCTAACCATTGAATCATACTGCATTAAATGCACCGGTCTTGAGTCGATCTCAAGACATTCTCCATCATCCATTATCCACCATTTTCATGGCGGCTGATAACCCATCATGCGTTATCACCATTTGACAGACTTTGCACATTCCCGAGGTAGATAGGAATAGTCTTCTTCATGCAAGATCCTTCATGCACACAGAGCTTATGTGGCAACACGATCTGTCCTCCATCATACTGCTAACTCATCACACAAAGATCACCAATTGAGTAACACAGACTTGAGATACTCCAATCGGAAACCCCGAAGTGGAAGCTGCCTTACCAACTGGTAGTCATACAGTGCTTCCATGTGCCATTTCCCATAACTGCATGCCGGTTCACCTTGAACAAATGTGCCACTTCAATTTGGCATATACCAGTTCACACATATGTCGATACCTCTTTCTTCACTTATCACATGTTCTGGTTCACACTATGTCTCATATTGACATCAATGACAACATACAACATCATTATGTGATCATGTCGGTTCACATAATGCCAACATATATATATATATATATACATACATACACATATACATACATATATATATACATACATACATACATATATATATATATAGATATAGATACATATATATATATACATACAGATACATATATACATATACATATACATACACACACACATACACACACACACACACACACACACACACAAATACATACTATCAAGTGGAAAATTAGGGCTTAGTAAATTCACCACATGTAAAGGAGAAATCACTAAGTCAATTTTATCTTGGAGGAATTTACATTCAAAAGAGGGGATGAATCCACTAGATCCAATCCTAAATGATACAAGGACTGAATACTAAGTAGATTGATTGTGTTTGGGATGTGCTTGACCCTCTTTTGTAAGTTGAATAAGTAAAGTGCTGAAATTAAAGACAAAATAAGAGGAAACGGTTAGCTACAAATTCTAGATTTTGTCGTGCACCTGGATCTGAGAAGTATGAAATGATTCGAAGTTGCTTTGTGAACACTACCAAAAGTAGAAGAGATCATGTGTCCAGACCAGGGTTCCCACTCTTTTGGTCCTCCAAACCTTCCACACATTGAAAAGGGTTTTTTCATCTCTACAAATAAAGCTTAATTCTAGAGGTACAGTTGTGCACCTATTTCCTGCACATAGAAAGAAGTAGAAAGTGGTTGGCAATAGGGATTTTCCTACATCAAACCCCGGTTTGGAATCAACCTTGAATGAAATACTACAAATGCTTGAAATAAATGATGGAAAGGTATACCTTTAGATCTGCAATAGATGATGATGATGCTTTCCTTCTTGAATGTAATCACATATGTTGTATAAAATGACATGAACATGGAAAAACCCTATCACACATGCATGCTTGCAAATGAATGACATAATGTTTCTCCTATAGATAGATGAATAATATGTAGCCTTGAAGAATGATTGATGTCGATGATGAATACTTGAACACTTGAATGCTTGAACGCTTGAGATCCAATTCTGTCTTCATGAATGTATATCCAAATGAGAGGGGAAGACCTCCTTATATATCTTCCTATCATCAAACAGTTGATTTTCTGACATAGGCTAACACGAGGAATCAATTCCCGCTCAAATTTGAGATAGGGCCTAGGGGCCAAAATAGGTCCCAATTAGGGAGGACCAAGGCGTGGTGCCCTAGTCCTACCCCAAACTGGGTTAGGAACAAGGAGCCCCAACATAATGCAAGATGAAAACATGAAAATTATTGCATGCAGGAGGCATAACTAGGTCCTGATTAAGTGTAGGTATGAGAACGCTAAGGTGAGGGCCCCAAATGCAGTCAAAATTGCAAAGGGGTCTAATTTTAGGATGCTATATTTAGCACCCACTTTAGCACGAGTATGAGCTTACACAAATAATGCCAGTAAAGTAGAAGAAAGAGGGATGAAGAAAATGAGGAATGCAAAGCAAGATCACAAGGAGTATAAGATACTGCCAATTTAGAGGAACCAAGCCCCCAATCTTATTATCTTAACTTTCTCAAATATATGCAAAGACACACAACAAAAGCTATGAATAACAAACAAGGCCTCAAGTCAACTAGCCAAAGAGATCTTGATATCAAAATGTCTCAACAACTAATATCATTCTTGAAAAATGCCATCTCACAAACACAAGTGATCACATAAAAGAGTAAAGCAAGCATCATCTATGAACTATCAATAGAAAAACTATGAGTACATGAGAAGAAGAAGAGAGAGCATGAATACACGCTAGATGTGTTTATCCAAGTTATCCATGAGAAGAAGGGTGATAAAGGGCATGGACTACTCACCCCTAGATGTTTTTATCTAGGTGATCCATGGTGGGAATGGACATGGAATACTCGCCCCTAGATATTTTTATCTAGGTGATCCATGTGGGGAGGAGAGTAAGAATAGTCTAGTTGTTTTTAGATAGTTACACCCATCCTCGTGCGTGTGTCCAAGTCATGTCTAGTTTCAAGTGTATAGCACCCCATTTAAGACTTTGTCTATTTTTTAGTGTGCTTCAACCTGTTTAAGACATCTATTGTAAATGCAAATGCCAAGTGGTGAATGATAGATACATGCCTCATTTCGAGGTCATCTCGTTTAAGAGTCTTTGCTGTAGTTTTGGTGTTGTGTAACCCCATCTAAGACATATATAAAATGTTGTGTCTAGTTTTGAGTGTGAAGCATCTCTCTTTAATAGTTTTTACTTTGGTTCCAAGAATGAACACCCCGTTTAAGACATGCAAAAATGATATGCAAGAGTTATAGTACAATATGGTACAAGGGAGTGATATAGGTGCCCCCCCCCTTAAGATGTCAACATAGTTTTTTTTTGATGTCTTAAGGATGCTTAGAAACAAGGATACCTTACCTTCAACACCAAGGAGATATCGTTTAGGCAAAAATG
Source organism: Cryptomeria japonica (assembly GCF_030272615.1). NCBI lineage: Eukaryota > Viridiplantae > Streptophyta > Pinopsida > Cupressales > Cupressaceae > Cryptomeria > Cryptomeria japonica. The sequence goes on from NC_081406.1 coordinate 351,249,085, forward strand.
TCTTAAATCCAAGCTAGAGAGGGAATAATCTTGAAGCAAGGATAAGATAGTTGAAAAGGAGATATCTTGCAACAAGTGTAAAGGAGGTCATTGGAGGAGGAGATATCTTTTCTCAAAATACATCTACCTCCAAGAGGAGCTATCTTGAACAAACATAACATTTTTTACCAAAAGAAAGGAAGGAGAACAAGAATTCATACCTTCCTCCTATTTCTAGGTGAAAGGGATTCTTGATGAAGGATGACATACTTTTGAACCAATGTGAAGAGTAAGTTTATGATAGATGTACATTTCCAAGTGAATAAGATGTTGTAGCCAAGGAATTACACCTCTTGTATAAGAGAGAATCCTTGATCAAACAACAACTTCACACAAGGAATAACACCAATTCATGAACACACACTACTCCACAAAGGAAAAGTAGATCCTTAGAGAGGAGAGAGAGAGAGAAAGAAATAATTGCCCCCCAAATGTAGTGACAATGAGAATAATTACACAACTTCCAAAGAGAGATTATTGATAAGAGATGTGTTGTTTCAAATAAAGAATAGGCCCTAGCAAGGGACACACATGTACGTGCATGAAGGATATTTCTATGCAAGAAATCACATCAAGTTATGAATAATGCAACACAAAAGAAGAGATAATCTTCAAAGAGAGCGAATGAGAAGGAAAAAAAAAAGATAGATCACAAAAATTCTCTAAGGAGAGATCATTCATAAAAGACATACCATTTCAAACAAGGAATAGGTCCTAACCAAGGAGAAAACATGTGCTCGCATGAAGGATAATTATATGCAAGAAAGGACATCATGTTATGAAAAATGCCACCCCCACAGGGAATAGTGATACTTTAGATAGCAAGAGAGAAAAGGGAAAAAGCTATCATTGCCCCCAAGTAAGAAGACAAGGGTAGATTAAGGGGAAGACTCATGCATTTCCTTAGGAGAGATTATTCATAATAGATGTACCATTCCAAAAAAAGAATACGTCCTAACAAGGTACACACACATACTTGGGTGAAGGATAATTCTATGCAAGAAATGACATCAAGTTAAGTAGAATGCAATCCATAAAAGAAATGGTGAAAATTTAGAAAGGAGAAGGATAGTATTCTTGTCCCCCAAGCATAGAGACAAGAATAAATAGACTATTATGTTGCTCAATAAGTATGATTTCACTTGAAATTGTACCACCATGAATGACAATGAGCCCCCAATAGGTAGGCCAACACTATCACATATTGAGGAGCAACATAATAGGTACTTGAATATTATTTGAAATGATTATAAAAAATATGTCATTCATTGACAGATGCTATTTTTATGACACCTAAATCAATAAAATGTTGTATTTTTGTTTTCAAAGCTTGACACTTATTAGTAGAATGTCCATGAATTTGATGATACTTGCAAAAATAAGGATTTTCAAGATGTTGTCTATGTTTTCTTCTTCTTTTAGGCCAAAGAAGAGAGATCAAATTAGCATGGAGAAGATTGGACAAACATTTTCTTGTTATAACACCATATTGGAATGAGAAGATATAGATTCTCTAAACAATGGAGGAGGGGATGTTGACAAAGGAAGAGGTTGGAAACCTAGCTTTTCATTAGAAGAGTGTAATTTATCATGGCTTTCAAGACTTGGTTGCACACATCCTAGAACTTGTCCATTGCACTTGATCCTGTCATTATCAAGATATGTGTTAGAAGAAGAAGTGGGAATTGGTTTAGAAACTTGGATAAAAGACACAAAAGGCTTTGTGAAGGCTTCAATCTTATATTGAGGGATCTTATACCAATTGGAGTAGGGTGTAAAGTTGCTTGTACCCCAATTACCTTTTGCAAAAGCATCATTGATAGGAGATGTTGTTGCTGAAGAAATAATAGTACTAAAGGGGGAAATATATCCCACTTCATCATAAGTGAAATTATAAGGGTTAGAATTAGCCTTTATTGTATGAAGTTCATTGTTATATATGAATTTGATTGTGCGATGAAGGGTAGAAGGAACTTCTTTCATAGCATGAATCCATGGTCTACCTAGAAGAAGGTTATAATTAAGATGGTTGGGCATGACATGAATAGGAGTAGGCAAAGTCACAGGTGCTACTTTAATAGGTAATATGATTATACCAAGTGAATCTCTAGGAAAATTATTAAATCCACACACACAAAGATGGTCGGGTTGAATAGAAGAATAATCCCAATTTATCTTATCTAATAAGTCAACACAATAAATATTAAGAGCTGACCCATTATCAATTAAAGTACCTCTTATCTTTTGTGCATAAATGCAAGAAGTAATCATAGGGTGACAATCTCTATTTTTAACCTCTATAGAAGGAAATTCATCTTGTGATAATGTTATATCATTTGGTTTAGAAGAAGGATGAGGAACCACCCTTTGTAAAGCTTCTTGGATCAACTTATGACATGAAGGTGAAGTTTGAATTAAATCCCGAAGGTAAATATTAGCAAAGATATCATGAATCTTTTCAACAAGAATAGGTTCCCTATCAACATGTTTCTTAGAATGAGGGGGGGGGGAAGGAAGGGAGGTGAAAAGAACATTGGGATATTTCTTTTTGATGCTAGCATTAAATGAGTGATGTAGTTCAGAACCATATTTTTGCACTAGTTGCCTTTCCATATTATTTCTTTCACATATGTATTTTTCAACTTGTAGGATATTATGAGGTTTTTTAGGTCTAGGATTATCATAACTAGAAGCATGGATAGTATTAACTTGACTAGGTTCTTTTTTCTCTCAGGATATATCTTGAGAAGGGAGAGCATCAAGAAAACTAGTAATAATTTCATCTTCTTGCTCCAAGGCATCTTTGTGATTAGGAAAGGGACTATCATATGTAATTAATTCTTCATCTCTAGGGGGGAGATCATGAAAATAAGGTATGGTATCACTAGGATAAGTAGCCATAATATCATCCTCTTGCACCAAATAATCCTTATGAGGGACATACTTTTTAGGAGTAGAAGGAACAAAATTCTCCAAAGATTCATCTTTAGGAGGGAGATATTTGAAAGAAGTGTCCATATTCCCTTTTTTCATCAATGTGCCCTCATTAATGAGATCAATTTTTGGAGAGGGTAAATCATAGCTATGAATGAAAGGGAGAACTAACTTATCATCATATGCATGAAAGGGAACATCATGAACATCTTTAATGTAATTTGGAATTGAATTAGAAAATAAGATAAGAACTCCATATGCACTTATGATCAAACAAGAAACTCATATGTCATTTAACCATAATAATGTTCACCCTATACATGCATAGAAAATTGAATAAAGGAGGGAGAATGGAATTTGAATTGGAAGTTTGGAACTTGTAGAATAATTGAATAATGCAAAGTTCTAGGAAAAATGATTATTCAATTAAATGAACAAATTGATTGAAAGAATAAAGAGCAATAATGCAACCCCCTAAGAAATTGAAATTTAAAATTAGGATTATGTAAAAATAACCTCTTAATTTAAAATTAAAATTATCCAAAAGAAATTGAATTTTAAAATTGGGGCCTTGTGAAAATAACCTCTTAATCTTAAAATTTGAAATTGAAGAAATTAATTTAAATTTAAAAGTTAGGGCTCTTTTAATTAACCTCTTAATTTTAAGATTTAAATTTAAAATTGTCCACAAGAGATTAAAATTAGGGCCTTGCAAAAAGAACCACTTAATTTGAAATTTGAAATTGGCTCTAAGATTGAAATTTGGAAATTGAAAAATTGGAAAATGCACAAGATTAATTTAAATTTAAAAATTAGGGTTTATTTAATTAACCACTTAATTTTGAAATTTAAATTTGAGATTGTCCACAAGAAAATTAAATTCAAAATTAGGGTCTTGTAGAAAGAACCACTTAATTTTAAATTTTAAATTTGAGATAGAAATTTTCTCTAAGATTGCAATTTTGAATTTTGAATTGAAATTAGAAACCAAATTTGAAGAGGGAAATTCAAAATTTTAAAAACCCACAAGCTCAATTTTTAAATTTTTTTTAAAATTAGGGTTTTGAAATTAACCTCTAAATTTTAAAAATCAATTGTGAAATATGTCTTGAAGATGAAATTTTGAATTATGAAATTGAAAAAGTGCTCAGATGTGAAATAATTGATCCAAATTAAACAATTGACAAGCTCAATTTTTAAATTAAAAATTAGGGTGTTAATGAAATTAACCTCTAAATTTTTTAAATTTGCAAGGAAATCAAACTTGTAAATGAAAAATTGAATTTTAAATTGCATAAACAATTAGATCTGAGAACATAAATTAGAAATAAGGGTGTAAAGAGTTGGGTTCACTAAAATGTAAAGTGGAAATATAGGGCTTAGTAAATTCACCACATGTAAAGGAGAAATCACTAAGTCAATTTTCTCTTGGAGTACTTTACATTCAAAAGAGGGGATGAATCCACTAGATCCAATCCTAAATGGTACAAGGACTGAATACTAATTAGATTGATTGTGTTTGGGATGTGTTTGACCCTCTTTTATAAGTTGAATAAGTAAAGTGCTGAAATTGAAGACAAAATAAGTGGAAACAGTGAGCTACAATGTAATGCCCACCAAAATACCCTAGAGAAATACACTAACAAACATACAAAATAGAGATAACAATTTTTTTTAAACATCTATACATGCATCTAATACAATAACTTCTCATATGCAATAAGATTCATTAACTTGATACACATTTACTCATCACGAATATAATCACCAATCATGTTACACAAGCGGAAATGAAATACAATACATCAATAGCCATCTAACTTCCCTAGGGTAAATCAACGCGACCACTTAAAATACACACTTAACGATTCCTAATTATGATATCATTTAACTTCCATAATCCATGTGCAATCTAACTTACTATCATTAATTCCTTTCACATAATCATATATGATTGATTACTTTATCCTAGAATGATTACATCCATTTATGATTACTCAACCATCCCATAAGGTTCATTTTAAGCACCAATACCAAATGTTCCTAATCCCAACCATTCTTTTCTTTTAACATCAATTAACCATTTCAATACCAATTACCACATTATTAAACCATAGCAATATGAACTAATTGCATCATTACACACATAGCACTAAGTACCCATCCATAGATTCAATATCCACTAATCTCGTTATTAAACAATCTCAAGATGCACATGATACATCTTTTAAGTTCTCCTAATAACTTCTACTAGATACATGAATACAAAGTCTTTTACATCAATGAGCATAACCCTCTAAATACAATTACATCAAGGATAATACTAAAACACATGTCAAATGAATCATATTACAATAAACGGCTACAAGTATCCATCCATGAGCTAAAATGATAGAATCCACATCCACGCATAAGAGAGCATTCAACGAAGAACATCCCAATGGAAGAAAGGAACCACCCCATATGCCAAGAGATGACACAAACTCCCACATACACTCTAGATCTAAGCTGACACGTATCAACCAAAGAGGAAACAACTCTAACACAACCAAGAAGAAACATACCAAACAACCAAGAGAACTCCAGAGGCAATTCAACAACAATATAAAAGGAACTAGAATCAACATGTAGGGAAAGAGTGTCATCACATGCTACCATATAGGATACACATGCAGAACCATCTCAACCTTTGAGGAAATCAAGGAGTTCGGTTTACCCAGTTACCATATCCTCTACCTCACTCTGGTATCCAATCCATGAGATAGGCACCACTCAACACATTTATTATCTTGTTTAGATGAGTTACTCTACCTAAGATTAATTATTATGTTATCACTTATCAATTATAATAGAAAACCTTCAGTGAGCTATCCAATCAGTCTAGAGTCCAACTCTCTTACGCAAGAATCCTAGTAGTCTATTCCTTGTGACCTCAATAGACTCAAGGAATCCCACTCCCCCTACTCAAACAATAAAGCTCATAAACCAAAATCCTGCTAACCAAGCTAGAAAATCATAAATACACATTGAGCCAATATCACAATCCAACATGGCTACATAAATCTCATAAAACAAAGAGTCATCATCGTAGCAAGGTATTATACATCTTGCAACCAAATGAATAATTAAATATTATATTAAATCTCTACTCTAGACAACCAAGAGCACTCAGAAACATGACACAACCTCTGGGAAAACCCCCCTAACAAGATGAGAATCCAAAAGATCAAACTGCAAACTCTAGAAGGCAAAATAATACAAACAACACAGAATAGTGCATATGATAAGTAGAATAGAGCATATAACTATTTCTTCAGTGCATATGATTGATCCTTCAACACATACAATAACTGTTATAGCGCATTCAACATTTATGTTAGTGCATATGATCTATACTTTAACGCATATGGAAAACAATTTAGCGCATATGTCAATTTAAGTAGCACATATGACAATTTAAGTAGCGCATATGATAGATTAAGTAGCGCATATGATTATTGTTTTAGTGCATATGACATAGAAAGGAAAAACTACCGAAAAAGGCTAAGTTACGACTTCAAATTAAAAATCAGGGAAAAATATCTAAGTCTTGAAATCAGACTGAAAAGTGATGCCCAACCAATACCAAAAGAAAGATGTAAACAAATCAAAATAACATATAATAATTAGGAAGAATTCTCCATTCCAAAACTACAGGGAAAATACCCAAACTTCACAAAAATGGAGTTACCAAAAGCCTCTTACAACCCATAGAGAACCCAAAACAAGACAATATTCTGTCAAAACCACAACTAAATACATTTCAATCAATAATTGAGAGAAAAGAGGAAGACTCCATCACAGATAAAAATATGGAGCCGTATATTCACAACAACAGCCATATCCCCAAATTATTTTTCCTATTTCCTAAAGTTAAATCTATTGGTATTATTGGATGAATTTATTATGTGTTGCATTGATGTTTTTTCATTGATCTCAACACTAGTTGTTATGGTTGGTTACCGACAAACAGATTTTGGTTACCGGTACAAGATCAAGTGTTACCGACGTAAGAGACTATCTGTTGGACACTTCCAACATGTTTGGATCTATGGAATGTGATTGGTTACATGTGGTACGTTCTTCTGGAGCATGTCTTGGTCAGATGATATTTACTTGGTAATCAGATGCTATCATACACTTTGGTAAACCCTTACCGACACTAGTTTAAGGCTACTGACAGAGCTCTCATTGAGGAATCTTGACAGGATGCATAATTGGTGTTGGTGCAACTTCTACATGGATTTCAGGATGCTGAAGATGTTCTCTAATCATGCTTCAACTTATTGAAGACATTTCTTTGGTGTGGTGGACCCAAAATAGGTCCAATACCTATCTAGGTTATTGACTAGTATCATGTTAGCGTGTACTCTACATGTTACCAAGATGTTTGAGGATGCTTTATTGATTTATTATTGTTGTTTTGGTCTTAAGACGACATGGTATATCATTGTAATATTAATCTATGTAATGATCTTATTGTAATATCTTTTAGGTGGCCAACCTAATTGGTTTAGGCCTTAGGGTTTGTATAAAATGATGTAAGATCTCATTGTAGATCATGGCATGGGAGTGGAATAAGTGTTTGTGGTCTTGAAATGTAATATCATATACAAAGGAGACTTGGTCGATCATAGGTGATCGAATTGGGATTAAGGAAGAGGTAAAAGACCTCTAGTATTGATCTTAACCAAGATTGTAATCAGGCATGGTAGATGCTATCTTTGGTAGTTCACTCTATTGAATTGTTGTCCATTTATCTTGAGATGGTTGTTGCCTCTCTGTAGTCTGTGAGACTCTTTTGTAATGAGAAGTACGCTCTAGGCAGTGTGCCTTCCTGCATGTGCAAGCCCCTCATTGTATCAAATACTTTCTATAGAAGTATCATCTGACTGTGGGTAGGCTTTCCATCATGGTTTTTCCCTTTCTAGGTTTTCCACGTACAAATCATGGTGTTATGTGGTATGGTTACTTGATGGGGTTTGCCTAGCTTGCTCACACTTCACCTAGTTGGTGTTGCTCAATTCCACCAACCTCTTCAGGTCTAGATTTGCTCCAAGACCTCCAATTCCTTCTCAATCTCTTCTAGGGCTTTTTATTTTCCATTCTCAAGGTGTTTACAACAAGTGTTTAACTAGGAACCCAACCATTACCAAGTGTCTTCCATATGCTCAATTGTGCTATCTTGACAATAACTTGTCAAATTCACCCCCATACTATTGTGAGTCATTGTAGAGGTGTGGAGGTAGAATTTAACATGGAATTAATTCTATTTGGGTCCATTTGTGGTTTTCATTCATTATCTTTCCTACCAATTTCACCATTTTGCCTAGAAATAGGGCTACAAGGAATGAGCCCCTATTAGGCCTCCAAAATCTAGTTTTTGAGGGTTTAGAGGAAAATGGTCCAAAAGACCTTGAAAAGAGTTTTATTTTTCTTCAATTATTCACCTATCCCCAAGATATTTTGGTGGGTTTGCTTTCCCAACTTGCCATACAATGCCCTAACCCAAAAATGAGGGTTTGTTAGGGTTTCTAGGCCTCTTAACCGAGAGTGACTGATCAATTTAGTGAAATAGGAAAATAAAAGTCTTGTCAAGGATTCTCCCTATTCTGGCAAGTTTGTATGGGCATCATGAAACTCTCAAAATGATTTGGCTATGGTTTTGTGTTCACCTCTGCACTATGCACAAAAATTTCACCCTGTCTTCTCTAGGTGGGTTTCTCTTGGACTCGCCTAGAACAAGGTGGTAACCATGTCAATATTCACTTCCATAAATCCTCCCTACATATATACATTTTACAAGGGGTTTCCTTCCATTTTCCAATAGGTCATGATGGTAGCATGGAGGGATTTTATGGGGCAACCATTTTACATGAAATTGCTATTTAGAAGCCAAAACTAGCTGATTGGAAACAAAACAAAGAAAACACCAACACACACTAAATAAAAAGCTTGAAATGAAACAAATGACACTAAAACACAACAAATAACTTTAATCCATAATTGGATAAATGGATTCAATCCATTATCATTCACATTTTATGCAAAATAAGACCAAAACAGTGATAACAGTCCGAAAATGAGTAGTTTCAAATTGTTATTCTTACAAAATCAAACCTCCAATTTTGGTAACCATGCAAGAGGAGGTTTAAATAGTCTTCCCCACATGTGGAGGAATTCTAGGGCATTGTGCTATCCCTAACTCCACCGCTAAGCAATTTTTAGGACAAAAGTTGTCATGACAACTTTTACAACTTTTCACTTTTTACCTTGCCAACCTATGCAACCTATTTCAAGTCATAACTCGTGACTTTTTAAGAATTACTAAGACCATTCTAAACCTCTCTAATTATCATACCAATTTATGCCACTTTTGACCATCAAGAAGGCCAATCTCAACTACTCAAGCTACTACCTATTCACAAAGTGCAAACCTAGGAAGAAAACCAACTCAACTAGGCCTAAACTTGACTCAAATCAAACATCACACTCACTCCTTGGACCCTTCTGGAGTCCTTATTAGGAACCTAACTTGGATAAGGTTAGTACAAGCCAAAATTGTGAAAGGACTATGAGCCTAATGTGTGTGTGAAAAGTGGACCTGTATTTGTATCTAGAATACACAACACTTCAGTTAAGTCATTAGATGCATGGTTACTAAATCAATAATCAATGAATAATAAACCATTACAAAGTGACCTATTTCCTTCTAGTAGATGTGATTTTAGATTTCTCTTAGATTGCTAAGCTATCCAGTCACTAGACAACATCTAAACGAAGGATTTTTAAATCTATATGAGCATGAATATGAGCTAAATGGATGCAAGATTTAAGCTAGATATGCAAGATTAATCTAACATGATTTAAGAAATATATGAATAATTAAGCTAAATGATTTAAGAAATTTGAAATAACTAATATGCAATGTCTCAATGCAAATTCTCAATGAACCTAGAGCAAAAACAACATAATAACAATATATTCTCCAGGATTTTTGAATGAGAGATGAGAGCCTGTATTTATAGAAAATTCAAAAAGAAACCAAAGGCTGAGATCAAATGATGATGAGCGGTCAAGATTTTCCAAGAGGAAGCACAATCCAAGTGAATTGACGTGATTGGATGCTTTTCTTAGTTTTAAAGAAAATTGAACTAAAATTAAGATAAAATCAGAAAAAATTGATTTATTCTCTATTTCATTCCATTTTAATATTTAATTGTTTTAATTGCTTTCTTTGAGATTATTTATCAATTTTTAATTTGTTTTTCAAGATTATCTCCAATTGATTTCTTTTCTCAAATTTTTAATTCTTTTTTGGTCAATTAATTCCTTTTTTGATTTGTTTCCTTTTTTGAAGATTTGTGCTCATAATTTCCAATTCCTATTTCTTGATTTGTTTCCTTTTTTGAAAATTTATGACAATTTTTATTTATTTTTCAAATTAATTCCTCTTTTTGATGATTTAATGGCAAATTGATTTATTTAATTAAATATGCCAGGATATTCAATAAAATAAATAGGATAATTGTTTCAAAATGTTTTTCTTGGAATGATTTAATTAATTAAATAAATATTTAATTAATATTGAGTGATTAATTTTCCATGTGACTTTTGATGATTTTAGAGATTAATTGTGTGCTCAAGATTTATTTAATTGCCTTTAGTTAGGACCTTGGTGATGTTGTTGAGATTAGGGGCTCATGGTTTAGATGATCATTTTTAGGGTATTACATTTGCCCCTCTTTGAATTAATGTGCGAGCAACGCGTTGGTTCAAAGAAAATTTGATGTCTAGGAGATACTAGTTCTGAACTTGATTGATCACGAACTAGATGAAGAGCAAGGTGTTTAGCTTGATTTGAAGCGATGAAGCTGAACAGAGTTGATTAAAGTGACACCGATCCCAAACTTGATTGAACTAGGAATGATAGAGAGCAAAGATACCAAACTTGAACTTGATTGATCAAGAAGTGGATCTTACTGATCTAGAACTTGATTGAACTAGACACAGTGAGCGAAGATAAAATCAATCTTGAACTTGATTGATTAAGACATGATGAGTGAAGAAAAACTGTCCAGCTTGATTCAATGCAATGAAATTGAACACCTGCTTAGATTGAGTATGATCAAAGATACTCTTTAAACACTTGATTGAGTTTAAATGAATAATCAACTTGATGAAAAGCGATGAAACTGATTAACGTTAAGAGATTGATTCAGACAAAGACAAATATCAGCTTGATATGAAGTGATAAAACTTATATGCCCCTAGCGATTGATTCGATTCAGATGATCAAGAGATCTCAACTTGATATAAAGTGAAGAAGTTGAGATGCCCCTAGTGATTGAGGTCTTATTGTATGTTTAGAAAAGATTAGTTGCTCGACTTGCAACGAAGATTTGAAAATTTTCTCGACATTGAAGATGTGAGGTCATAAGGTCACGAGTATGCCCCCTCGGGAGCGAAATCAAAAGATAGCGATGGTACATGATGATAGGAAATTTGGAGCGATGATAATGAATTGAGCACAAATTATTTAGAGGAATTTTTGAAGATTAAGCATGATGAGAAAAGTGAGCGCAAAGTTGATTTGTAGAGTAAATTGAGATTCAACGTTGATTTACGAGAAATTGAGCGCAAATTGGAGAAAGAGTGAGTTTTTAATGAAAAGCGCTAAGTGGTCTAAATTTGATGAAATTGACTAGCAGAATGATCTTGAATTTCAATTTTGATCCCAAAAATGGAATCAGGATGGGTAATTTAGCTAAGGGTACAATTTTCATGTCCATTGGAGCAAGTTGAAAAATTAGGGTTTTGGCTATATAGGGGTAAAAAGTGTCATTTTCAATTCATTTTAACCCTCCAAGTTTGAAAATATAAAAAGCCTTCTGTGAAGAAAAATGGTGGTTCCCACTCATATGCATCGATTCAAGCACCAAAGATGACATAATCGACCCCGAAACTATGAGTCAGTGGTAAGTGATCGATCTTAAGCCTGTTAATCATTTCAATTGTGAATTTTTTGGTTGATTTTTCAAGTTTTTGGCATGTTGAAGTCAGGTTTTTATGTTTTTTTCATGCGAGACAGGATCCTGTCTCGTACGACAAACTGTTAAAGTTTATTTTGTCATTTAGAGTCATTAGTTTTGTCATTCAAACCCCACCCTTCTATCGTACGATAACATTCATAAGAGACCATTTTGTCATCCTGAGTCTAATCTTTTGTCATATGGGAGTCTTTTGTCGTACGACGCCTAATCCTGTCTTGTACGAGTTGCTGCCCTTTTGTGTTTTGTCGTTTGGAAAACAATGAGCATTTTTGAAGGTCTAAACTTGAAATTTTGATTTTGCAATTGATGTAGTTGGATTTGCGTGATGTTTTACTTCTCTTGTAGGCTTATTTAGGATGTTTTCTGATGCTTCATTGTTTGATTTTTGTAGGTTTGATTGCCTCATGTGCTCTTCAGGTGTGTTTATCCACCTACGATGACCTTAGTTTGGCAACTTTCAGAGGTTGAGCAGGCACATATTAATTTGCACGGTTTGACACACCTTCTTAGATTACTAGATATCTGTGTGAATCATGGTATGCTCACAAAATTAGTTGAGCGATCTCATTCAAAGCATAATACCTTTCATTTTCCAGTTGGGGAGATGACCATCACTCCCAAGGACGTTTATAGGATTCTCTGTATCCCTCTTGTCAGGGGTAGGGTGGATTACGATGCAGTGTAGCTTCCTGGATTGCAGGCAGTCAGGCATGTATTCAGGGATCCTGATATCTTGACACGTTCCATCAGTTGGGACATCATGAGGAGCAGGTACAGTGAGGAGTTTCCTCTTGCTTGTGTTCTAGCAGGTTTTATCGGTGGCTTTCTGATGCCAGATAGGGGACAGTAGGGATTCTAGTGTGGATGGGGCAAGATGCTGGAGAGGTTGATGGAGACCCCTCAGAGACTAGGCTGGGGTTCATGTATATTAGCACACATGTATTGTGAGATGCATGAGATTGTGTACAAAGAGGGGAAGAGCATGGCTGCAGGTGTCATGATCTTATAGGATATGGGCTTGGGAGCACCTCCCAGTATGCCGGCTGATTATAGATGACAGCAGAGAGCCTAGTCAGCTGATTGTGTACAGGTATTTAGGTTATGTTACACAGCCCCATTTGGGCAAGACTGACCATTTGAGCAAGACCGATTTTTGGAGATGATAGTTGGATGACTTGATAGCTATTGTATGGAGACCTTACAGGGGCTTAGAGCCATGGGATGACTGGAGGATCGTACACAGGGATTTTTTTGTTACATGCCCACTCAGTGGCAAATCGTAGACTGTAGTGGAGCAATTTGTGATATCTCGAGTGATGAGGAAGTATGGTAGGCCTTAGGGGATCTCGCAGGAGCACACAACATACGCAAGATATGCTGATGAGGAGAGGAAGGGATGGTCACTGAGGTTATCATACACCCTGAGTATGTAGGAGTTGACTGGATTGCAGAGACTCCAATGGGATTACATGGATGATGTTGCAGATGTGAGGGTATTGCCCTAGTACAAGGATTGGTTCCAGTAGCATCCATTCCCTAGATTCATAGATCCAGGTGAGCAGGCTCCTCATATAGGGGAAGGTAGAGGATGATGCCCCTGCACAAGGACAGGGACAGGGCCAGAGACAAGGATAGGGATAGAGAGTTGAGGCTTTGAGGTGAGTAGGTGGCAAGATACCAGTTGGTGGGATGCAGCAGAGAGGAGAGGGTGGATCCCTAGGTACTATTGGAGTGAGGCCTGGTGGAGAGAGGGTGTCAGAGGGTGGAGGACAGGAGGAGAGAGCAACGTCGAGATAGGTATGGTAGAGGAGAGAGGAGCAGGGGGAGCCAGAGGTGAAGATGGAGGAGAGGATGGAGGTGGAAATGGAGGCAGAGATGGAGGTAAAGAGCCTCCAAGGGATGAGGGGGGCGACACAGCGTGGTCGATGAGAGAACACCTAGCGAGGTTATAGTCACAGTTGATAGTGGCACAGACTTAGCTAGCGGAGTGAAACCGATAGTTAGTGGAGCTTAGGGCTGAATGCAATCGTCAGGTCGCATAGATGAGAGCAAAGAGGAGGGCAGAGACCAACGCTTTGTGGTAGGAGGTTTTGCACCAGACCAGTTGGGTGGCTTATTACATTACAACTTACGACATAGTTGTTCCTGTAGTGCAGCAAGTTGTACCATACTCATAGTATATGGCACAATTAGAGGGATCTCGGGCACCTCATTAGGATCCCGGTCAGCAGGCTCCACCTCCTCCACCAGGCGATGAGGGAGAGGTTGAGAGCTAGATATTCTTTTTGTAGCTCTGATATTTTTTTGTAGACACACCCATGTTTTTTGTAGCATATACGATTCTTGCACCGATGGGAGTTTATATATGTCAGCTAACATCATTTTGTACTCTGAGACTTTATACGGTATATATATACGAGATCTGATTTGACTTCATTGTAGTTGTGTTGATTCGATTATGAGATGCTTTCTATATGCTTTATTATATATGTATGCTTTTTTCAGTATGGATGAATGAATGTAACTGGAATATGGGTGTTTATTTTTGTTTCTTTTTATGCAAATAAATGAGGAGGATGAGTAACTAGTAATGCAAATGTTTATTTTTCTTCATGCAATAATATGAATGCAAATAAGTGTAAAATGAAATGTATGGATCTATAGAAGATTCTCATGTATGCAGCTAACATCTCAATACACAAGTACTCGATCAAAGAAACGATGATGAAAAAGAGACCACTTAGTTGAGAAATGACGAAGCTTCAAACCCTCATTCAAAAGTTAAAGAGATCACTATTACCATACTGAAATCACTCTAAATTCATAAGATGCAGAATGAAATGCAAAATGAGATGCAATCCTAAACCTAGTCACTGGATTTTGAAAAGCTTAATTTTCATCATTGAGCATTTTACAACCACAACAGGTAGATTAAAGTTCCTTTATTTTCATGTGCAATATTAATTATCTTGTCGGCAATGACCCCTTTTTTTGTTCATATCCTTGGACAAATTTTGCAAGGACCTGGATTGCATGATAAAGAAATTCCCTCAAAATAGACAAAGAAATGATGGGAACCTCCCTGTAGCATTCAAATAAGCGGAGTCAAGGTATGTGTGGCAATTTCACCTTAATGTGAAGGCACTTATCACAAACACCCACCTGATTAGATGTTTTCAGATCATCAAAATCATTCCTACAAGTAGAAAACAAAGAAAATATTATGCCCCCAATCCTTGCTCCTCTTATTCAAGATAGACTTCCTCGAGTTACTCAGAGGGAATAATAAGTGAAAGCCAATGTAAAAGACAACACACAAAGAAAATTTCATGCATATCTCAAATAATTTAATGATTGTTTTTAGTAGTCTTGTTTTGCTTGTGTACTCAGTGATAAAACTCTTCAGTAGTCAGGAGACAAGTGACTCACTCGGAGTGGATGATCGGGTATCACTGACATAAAGATGACTTGGTGGATACTATTTAGGACATGTAAATTGATCAGTCAAATACCCTAAGACTAGGTCAGTGATTGGTTTCAAGCCATGAGGGTTTTAAAAGAACCAGGATGTCACAAAAGTGACTAAACATTATGTACAAGCTAGAGCAAAGATGCAACATTTTAGTACAAGAGATAAGACCAACCTGGACAAAATCCAATAGCCATACTGATCTATGTCATTGTTTTGATTTTATCATTGATAGGAATGTCTGGTTTCAAAGAGTAAGTACCTCATATAAGAGCGATCTGTCTGGTTTCGAGTGTACCCTTCCTTGTATAAGACATGTTGATGTTTGATAGAGTTTGATAGATTGATTAACAAGACATGTGATAAGTTTGATTGCAGACCTTAAGAGTTTGTCTGTGGTTGATTTGGTTTGAAGGATAGTCTATGCTTTCTTGCTCTGATTTTTTTTCGGTTTTTGATTTAGTGAACTTTTTGAGTTTTTTAGGATTTTTTTCAAGACATTTTATGATTTTTAGGATTTTGTTCAAGAAATTTTATTATTCTTAGGAGTTTGTTCAGGACCTTTTATGATTTTTTTTAGGATTTTCTTTCAGGACTTTTTTATGATTTTCAAAATTTTCTCAAGACATTCTATGATTTTTTTAGGATTTTTTAATGTTTGCCCCTAGTGTCTAGCAAGGTAAAAGGGATTTGGAGTACATGAATGGATAAGTGAATGATGGTGGATTCTTTCAAGGACTATCTCACAATGTTAATCCAAGCATAGGGACCAGATATAACAATGTACACCAAGGATTTTAGCGATGTAAAGCAAGGATATAGCACAATGAAGCAAGGATATAGTGTAATGAAGCCATATGGTCCAAAGAAGTGGCCATGTCAAGAGGTTTGTGGAAAGCATTTTTTTGCATTTTTTCCATAGTGTTGATCAAGATCAAGGGATAGATTTGGATAGGAGGCTGATATGATAAGCAAGATCAAAAGGGAGTAATGAAGGATGTAAGCAAGCAATGTATAGGAGCTAAAGGGTCTAGATAAAGTGCAATAGATAGGACACATGAAGCTTTCAAGGATCCTTAACCTTGTCAAGATCAAAGGTGGATGTAGATAGAGGGAATGAGGGATAATGGAGGATGAAGGATAATGGAGGAAGAAGGATAATAGATGGATGTACATGGATGGAAATTGCCCCCAGTGTAAAGTGCAAAAGGATAATGGATTACGCATGACACCTGTTTGTCAGGTTTTCATCATGGTACTTTCCCAAGGCACCACAAGAAGTGGTTTTCACTTGTGGAGGAAATTATTTCTCTTTACTTCTTTTTTATTTAATTTTTTTTTCTTTTTCTTTTTCTTTTTTCATCATTTTTTTTTTTTTTGGAAGATAATGGAGGCATGATAGGGGATGGAAGAAGGACCCCAACGTCTCACTTCTTTGGATGGTACCCTTAGAATATGAGTTGCAATAGACCATGGCTATGAAGGTATGCTCAAAGATGTTGGCAGGATAATGAAATGAAACTAGGGAAAGGATTTATGCAAAGGATTGGATAAGAGGGATGGAAGGGTGAAAAAGAGGTGTTGGATAATGGATGGGATGTTGGAAGAATTGTGTATGGCTAGATGGAAATGTTGGAAAGATCAACATTGGCACACATCTTGAGGGATGGTGGACATATGGAGGAGAAGTGAATCTCAGATTTTTAGATTTTGATGGAGGAAAGGTTACACATTTTGGGGCATAAGAACCCAAAATGGATGAAGGAGGTGATGGAGGAATAGACTTGGAAGGTTTGGATGGGGGAACAACAATTTTGGATGCCAATTTTGATTTTTCTTTAGACTGTTGTGCTTCAAGCAGCCGCTTACGGATCCACATGGTTTTTAATTTTTCATGCTTTTGTAGTTCCTTAGAGTGCATTTCTTGTACAAGTGCCTTAGGAACCCATATAACTTTTAACTTTTCTTCTTTCTTTGTGGGCCTTTGTGGTGTTTTGTATTTTTCTTTTTCTTTTTGGATCATATTTTTCTTTGTTTTGACATGTCGATTAGATGGGACATGTTGATCCCTAAATACATGTAGATTACTTGACTTATGACTTTTATGCTTGGCATCCAAATTGCTTGGAGAAGGAAAAGAATGTATGAATAGATAGGAATGATATGGAGGTCTTTTAGATGGATAGAAGGTACTCAAAGATGCGTGCATTTGTTGATCCTGCATAAGGGATGGAGGGATATAGGGACCTAGAATGGATGGAAGCAATGATGGGGAAAGCATATATTTGGATTTAACTGGAGAAATGTAGAATTTATGAGAGATGCCAACATTTTGAGAAATGTCCCTAAGCCCATGATCTTTAACATTTTCTCTAATATGGAGGGGTTCTTGCTTGTGGAGATTTACCCATTTGCCTTTACAAATATTTTGACTTGTAGGATACACTTTGCTTTGGAAAGAAGGCATGATTCCATTATGTGATGTAGGTGGAATGTAAGGAATGATAGGATCACGAAGAGGATTTGTAGGCATGATGGATCCTTGAGTTGAACATGGAGGATTATGAAAAGGAGACGAAGGGATACTTTGATCTTGACATGGAAGAGGACCATTGGATAGAGTAGGAAGGGTGTTTGACTCTTCATTTTGAATAGGACCATTTGAAAAGGTGGAAGAGGCATCACGATCTTGCTTAGGAAGGATGATTTTCTCTTGATATGGAAGGGGATCATCTTGGAAGAAATGGAAAGGTATAATGGGATCATCATGGGATTCTAGGGAGGTGGGATCTTTTTCAATCATTAGATGAGATTGAGGAGTTTTGGTACCTTGATCTTGATTTATGGTAGGACTTGTTTCTTCATTCTTCAAATTATACTCCTGGTGTGGAACCACTTCTAAGGAAGGGATAGGATTTTGCATAGGCATAGGGGATTCTTGGAAGATCTCCATATTTGGGCATGATGGGGAAGCATTTTGAGTGGGACTCCCTAGAGTGGGTACGTTTGGAATTAGAGTGCATGATGGCATAGGATTAGTGATTTTTAAATCTTTAGAGGAACTTGTAGCATTAACTTGGATTTCCATAGGAGATAGCCCTTGAAGGTAAACATGAGAAGTTTTATTGTTTGAAGGAGATGGTATGGATTGCTGTTGAGAATTTTTAGGAGATGAAGGCATCATGGAAGGGATGGAGGCCACATATGGAGCCTTGTTAGACATAGGTTCATGATTTTGATCATGCTTAGAAATAGTTCCTTCTTTTTCTTTAGATGAGTCATTAGGATATTCAATTTCAATGACACCATTATCAATGAGATCTTGAATCTTATGTTCATTTTGTCTATGATATGCACAATAATTACTCATAAATTCACATCCCCATGTGGTCTTTTTAGGCAATATGATAAGATTATGCTCAAGAAGCTCTTTCAAAGTCGACTCAATAGATTGCCCCAAAGGTGTAAACTGTCTATCTAGAGGATATTTGGAGGAAATGTCTTTATGACTTGGTGAAGGTGTCTTGTGAGCATGTTTGAGATTTGTCTTTTGATTGTCAATTATTTACTAGTATTTGATCATCAAATCACATAATCATTTTAGCATTCCTTGAAGTTTCTCACTCTTGATATCATGCATTTGTTTTTCAAATGGTGTCATTGATTTATTTTGTTGGATTTTCATGTCATATATTTCTTTCTTGATATCTTGAAGCATTTGAGCCAAGGTAGCCATGGGAATTGGAGCTAAGGTAGCCATGGGCTTCTTACTTTTGTCAATTTTTTTAGAGAAGCTTCTAGTTTGAATAGGCATTTATAATTGACGGGACCGAGAGCTAGATGTGTTGCTGAAGTCAAGATCAAATTGTAGCTAGTTGTTCGTTTAACGTAGTGATTGAGTGAAGTAACTAAGATCTGGTCTAGTTTCAGGAATGATATATCCTAAGTAAGACAATATCTAAGTTAACCTAGGTTTGATAAGATGTTGTTTGAACTAGCTTAAAGATGATCGACAAAGTCATGCAACACAATGGAAAGGGTACACTATCAAGGTTGTTTATGCTCAGGAGGATGATGACCAGTTTTATGCTCGCTGTAGACTGATCTGGGCAGGCTTGACTATTCTGTACTAACAAAATCAAAGATTCATATGACAGGATTTACTGAGCCAGATGACAATTTAATAGTTCCAGGATGACAACAGTTTTGTTTCGTATGAGTTGATGCCTATTACCATACGACAGATGAGTATGTCTAGAACAAAAAAAGATTCAGTGCAATTATGTATCGTACGACACAGGATTTAGCTTTAGACGACAAAATGCTGGGTATTGTACGATAGAGGATTGAGGTCAGACGACAAATAATCAGACTCGTATGACACAAGTTATGGTGCAGGATGATAAATAATTAGGTTCGTATGATTGTTAACAGGACAGAGACAAAAATTCTAAGATTTTCAATAGCGGAGTATGACAACTGAGTATGACCAATTCTAAGATGGACTAATTTTTGACCAGGATAGACTAGTTTTGGACATAATTTTGACTTTAGGGTAGACTAGTTCTGACATGGACAAAATTTTGATTACTGAGTTTGTTTGTTGTTTTCTCCAATTTTGGTATTCCAGTTTTAGTTTGAGGGATGAAAACACAGAAAACATGCAATATGAATAGTAACTCCAATCATAGCATGCAAACCCTATGGAAGTTGTCTTAGAGAAGAAAACCTTTGCTTGCTGACTTAGGTACACACCCAATAGCTAATCAAAATACGACCATTGAGTCTCACGCAATGGATTCTCAACGCTGTAGTAGCCGACTCCAAACGCTAATGGGGGCATGATATGGCAAGTGTCTTGGGAGAGTTACTATCTCTCTTGCACAAAAATTATCAACCTTTTGGAGGTGAATCAAGTAGCTTCTAATTTTAATTGGATCTAGTAAGGGGTCTATTCGGTGTGTCGAGGTATAAACTCAATTAAAAGGTCTCCCAGCCTTGAAAACCAAGGTTCAATATACCCAAAGGTACTGAGGAGAGCTATTCCTGAGCACTATCGTTGACTTGATTTTCATCAAATCATGTTTATTTTATAGTGGGTTGGAGTACTTGGAGTTTAGTCGTTCCAACTTAGGCCGTTCCCCTCACACCGGCCATAACAGCTTTAAGAGTTTTTAAGCTCCTCAGGAGGGCAAGCTTGCTAAAGATGTACAAATCTCAAACAAAGAAAATGCCTCAAGGGTCTAGATTTCTAATTGTCTAAAAAGACAAGAGCATACTCTCCTATCTCTCAGAATTTACTTAAAACATGAAATACATATTTGTTCTTTAACCAGATAGCAAGTTAGGTGCTTAAAAAATGAATTTAAAGAATACACGATGTTTAGTTGATTCTCTTTAGGTAGCCTGCAAAAACAACATATCAGTAGTCATGTTGTTTTCATTCTTTGACAAGCGTATGTTTGATTGATAAATTATTTGACAAGCATCTTGCAAGAAACTGGTTAAGTTGTAAAAATACCAGGCAGATAGAAGACGATTCCGAGTTAGCGTTAGCATAATCAAAATTTGATAGAAAAACTGAAAAGTGAAACTTGTTTTAACCCAATAGAATACAACATCGTATGACAATTATCATAGAGTGAAACAACAAAAGGCTTTTATCGTACGAGTTAGAACTAAGCATAGGACAACAAAAGATAAAATCAAATAATTAGAACAACATGTCGTACGACACCATTTTTTGATTTGTACAACAAATAAAAGGCTTCAATAGAATATAGTACGATGTAGTAATACCACTTGTATGATATTTCACAGAGATTGTACGAACGAAACCTGCAGGATTTTAAAAAAGTGATTTTGAGGCCGAAAAAAAGTAGTCTTCTGCCCCACAGTGGGTGTCAAAAATGTGTGTGTGAAAAGTGGACCTGTATCTGTATCTGGAATACACAACACTTCAATTAAGTCATTAGATGCATGGTTAGTAAATCAATAATCAATGAATAATAAACCATTACAAAGTGACCTATTTCCTTCTAGTAGATGCGAGTTTAGATTGCTCTTAGATTGCTAAGTTATCCAATGACTAGACAACACCTAAACGAAGGATTTTTAAATCTATATGAGCATGAATATGAGCTAAATGGATGGAAGATTTAAGCTAGATATGCAAGATTAATCTAACATGATTTGAGAAATATATGAATATTTAAGCTAATTGGTTTAAGCAATATGAAATAACTAATATGCAATATCTCAATGCAAATTCTCAATGAACCTAGAGAAAAAATAGCATAATAACAATATATTCTCTAGGATTTTTTGAATGAGAGATGAGAGCCTGAATTTATAGAAAATTCAAAAAGAAACCAAAGGCTGAGATCAAATGATGATGAGCGGTCAAGATTTTCCAAGAGGAAGCACAATCCAGGTGAATTGATGTGATTGGATGCTTTTCTCAGTTTTAAAGGAAATTGAACTAAAATTAAGATAAAATCAGAAAAAACTGATTTATTCTCTATTTCATTCAATTTTAATATTTAATTATTTTAATTGCTTTCTTTGAGATTATTTATCAATTTTTAATTTTCTTTTCAAGATTATCTCCAATTGATTTCTTTTCTCAAATTTTTAATTCTTTTTTGGTCAATTAATTCCTTTTTTGATTTGTTTCCTCTTTTGAAGATTTGTGCTCATAATTTCCAATTCCTGTTTCTTGATTTGTTTCCTTTTTTGAAGATTGAAGACAATTTTAATTTACTTTTCAAATTAATTCCTCTTTTTGATGATTTAATGGCAAATTGATTTATTTAATTAAATATGCTAGGATATTCAATAAAATAAATAGGATAACTTTTAAAAATGATTTTCTTGGAATGATTTAATTAACTAAATAAATATTTAATTAATATTGAGTGATTAATTTGCCATGTAACTTTTGATGATTTTAGAAATTAATTGTGTGCTAAAGATTGATTTAATTTCCTTTGGTTAGGACCTTGGTGATGTTGTCAAGATTAGGGGCTCATGGTTTAGATGACCATTTTTAGGGTATTACACCTAAGTCCTAGGTGCTCCTGCACCATTCTCCCAAATAAAAGAAAACTAAGTCACCTCTTTGGGGATCAGATTTTGATCAATGCCTAACTTCTTAAACTCTATCTCAAGCACCCATGTAGCCTCAACATCATCCATACCCTGCCACTTGACTAGGTGCTCCTATTAGATTTGATGCCTTGTCTTCTTAGCGATCCTTGAACTCAATACATTTTCAGCCTTTGGATTTGGTTTTGCTAGTATTTGAAGGTTGTTTACATCATCTAATACCTTGGATTGGTCCTTTGTAAGAAACTAAGTCTGCTATGTTGAAAACCAGTGACAATCCTATGTCACTAGGTAGTTCCACCTTGTATGCATTTTCTCCATACTTGGCTAGGATGGCACATGGACCCAACCTTCTCATTTGCAACTTGTTAGGTACTCCTTGCTGTAGCCTTGATTTTTTTAGGTGTACCATGACAAGATCTCCCACTTGGAGTTGTAGGTTCTTCCTTCTCTCATCAACCTTTTTCTTGATCTTACTTGTGTTCTCTATCAATGCTTGCTTGACTGATTCATGTACCTCCTTCATTGACTGAGAAAAGTCTTATGCATATCCACTTCTTGTTGCTGCATTACCTAAGTCTCTTAGCTCCAATATACCCCTTGGGTGAACACCATATACCACTTCAAAAGGACTCTTTCTTGTGGTTCTATTTATTGTGTCATTGTAAGCATATTTAGCTTGTGATAGTACTTGATCCCATGTATGACCATACTCTTTGGTAAGGTACCTCAATAAGTTCCCTAAGCTCATATTAACCACTTCGGTCTACCCATCTATTTGAGGATGGTAGGCTGATCCAAAAGATAAGTTGGTGCCAAGCTTTTGCCAAAGTGTCTTCCAAAAATGACTCATGAACTTTGAGTCTCTATTTGAAACAATTTTAATGGGTAAACCATGTATCCTTATTACTTCCTTGAAGAACAAGTGAGCTATTTGGCATGCATCATGAGTAGTCTTGCAAGGTACAAAGTGGGCCATCTTACTAAATCTGTCCACAATGACATAAATGCTATCAAACTCCTGCTTTATCCTTGGTAAACCTACTACAAAGTCCATACTAATGCACTCTCAAGGTCTATTTGGTATGGGAAGAGGTTGGTATAAACCGGCATTTGAAGAAGTGCCCTTGGCCTTTTGACATTGACAAACAATGCAAGTTTCCACATACTTTTCACATCTTGATTCATCCTAGGCCAATAGTAATACCTCTGAACCAACTCTAGAGTCTTGTTGACTCCAAAATGACCACTAAGGCTGCCATTATGCTTTTCTTGTATGAGATTTTCTCTCATTGACCCTCTAGGAACACAAAGTTGTCCACCTCTAAACAATAATCCATCTTGCAAGGTAAAATATGAATACTCACTATG
Organism: Cryptomeria japonica; assembly: GCF_030272615.1. Classification (NCBI taxonomy): domain Eukaryota; kingdom Viridiplantae; phylum Streptophyta; class Pinopsida; order Cupressales; family Cupressaceae; genus Cryptomeria; species Cryptomeria japonica. The sequence goes on from NC_081406.1 coordinate 351,273,097, forward strand.
AAAATGATTTTGGTATTCTTTGCACACCTTGTATGCATTTGAGAAGTCTTCATCATCCGGGTATAGGTCTCTAAAACTATCAACACCTATGCTCCTTAACTGAATTTCTTGGACTATCAAAATTATTCTGCTCAATGCATCAGAAGCCTAGTTTAATTGACCTTTTTTGTGCTTGATTGTGAATGTGTAGGCTTTCATATACTCCACCCACTTCATGTGTTTGTGACTGAGTTTGTCTTGTGAGTTTAGAAATCTCAAAGCTTGGTTGTCCGTATAGACTACAACTTCCTTAGGAAGGAGACAGTGTCTCCATTTCCTTAAAGCCTACACTAAAGCATATAATTCTAGGTCATATGAGGAGTATTTCCTCTTTGCATCACTTAGCTTCTCACTATGGAAAGCTACTAGTCTTTCTTCTTGGATTAGGACAACACCTACTGCAACATTTCTTGCATCACATTCTGTGAAGTGTTTCTCAAAACTAGGCAACACTAACATCGGTTGAGTAGATATCTTCTCCTTCAAGGTTTCAAAACCTCTATTTGCTTGTTCATTCCACTGAAAATTTTCCTTCATTCCACCTCTAATAGTGTCCAACATTGGTGCACATATAGCACTAAATTGTCTAGTGAACTTCCTATAATACTGAGCTAATCCATGGAAGCTTCTCACCTCTATTGCTGACTTAGGAGTAGGCCAATTTACTATGGCCTCAACCTTGTTGGGATCCATCTTGAGGTTTTCTTGAGACAACATAAACCCAAGGTAAACCAACTCCTACTTAACAAATTCACACTTGTCCAAGTTCATGCGGTTAGCTTCTCTTCATACAATCTTTGTAACACATTTTGCAAATGATTAATATGATCTGCCATATCCTTACTGAAAATGAGAATATCATCTAGATATACCACCACAACTTTACCTATGAAGTCCTTCATCACCTCATTCATGAGTCTCATGAATGTTCTTGGAGAATTGGATAAGCTAAATGGAATTACAAGCCATTCATAAAGACCCTTTGTTGTCTTGAATGCAGTTTTCCATTCATCACCCTCCTTAATCCTAATTGGGTGGTATCCACTTTTAAGGTCAATATTGGTAAAGTATTTGGCTTCCCCTAAGAAATCCATTAGGTCCTCTATTCTAGGAATTGGAAACCTATATCTGATGGTAATCCTATTTATAGCTCTAGAGTCAGTACATAATCTCCAAGTATCACCTTTCTTTTGGGATAAAATGTAGTGAGTAAGCTTAAATTGCAAAGGATACCTCACAATAACCCATATAGGGTCACTTGGTTGAACAAAGGCCAACATGTCCTAGTCAATGAGTAAGCATGGGTGGATTTTACCATTGGGAGGTATAAGGACAAAGTGTTATGTGATGTCCTACCCATGGATGCATGCCATCTTCTATTAGGAAGACCATGGAAATTTGATAGACAAGCTATTCTTGATGAAGCCAAGAATGCATACTCATTCAAGAAAGATGGAGTCACATTCAAGATCCAATCCATCCTTGAGGAAGGTGAAAAAAGGGCAGCAGGTCCTAATGTTCTCTTAGTGAGTGAAAAATAGTTCTTGAAGACACTTGAGGAAGGTGAAGGTATAGGTTTTGCATTAGTAATGAAGCCTAAAGAGGAAGACAAGAAAGAGCAGGCAAATTTGCCAATAGAGGTTCAAGACCTATTGAAGAAGTTCAAAGGGATAGTGAGTGATGGACAACCAACCACCTTTCCTCCTAAAAGAACCATAAGCCATCAAATGGATTTTATTCCTAGAGAATCCTTACCTAACAAGGCAGCTTACAAAATGACTCCCCAAAAAAATGTTGAGATTGCCAAACAAATCCAAGAGCTTTTAGACCAAGGCCTAATTAGGAAAAGCATTAGCCCTTGTGTTGTCTTCTGACACAATGTTGTCTGTTGACCCTGAATCAATGATCACTTTGTAAACTTTGTCCATAATATTGCATTTGATCCTAAATAATGACCTCCTTTGGCTAGGCTCCTCTCTGACTAGTTCTTTTATCAAAGTTCTTCTTATCATTGACACCTATATGCTGGATGACCAAGTTGATTGCAATGGTAACACTTCATTGAGGCAAAATATGAGGAACCTCTACCTTGTCCACTAGACCTTCCTCTGAAACCACTATTTGACCCCCTTCCTCTATTGAATCCTCCTTTACCAGTTCCACTTTCTTGCTGCTCAGTGAGTTTAGACTCACCTTGTGTTCTTTGCTCAGAACTTCTTCCCCCAAAGCCTCCCCTATGGCCTCTATTTTCTTTTCCTCTACCCCTGCCCCTATTACTACTTGAATCATGTTTTCTTTTCAGTTTCTCTTCCACTTTAAGGGAAAGTTGATATCTTTGATTAACTATCTTTGGGCTCATTAGACCAGGTTCCTCTTGGATGTTCCACCGTATACCATTTAGGTACCTAGCAACTTTGAGACTTTCTTCTTCCACCACATGAGATCTAAGGCTAAGTTTGTGAAACTCCTCCATATAGCCACTTACATCAAGGTCTTTTTTTCTTAGGTTTTGTCTCTTCCTATGAATCTGCACTTTATAGTCATCGGGGAGATAGACTTCTTTGATTTTGACTAACATCCCTTTCTAAGAAGAGATGGGTGCTTTTCCCATTTTCTTTCTCTCATCTTGCACAAATTTCCACCATGTGAGAGCATCTCCTCTCATCCTAGACTTGGCCACTTTGACTCTTTAAAATTCAGTTATGCCTTCACATTCAAAATGGTTCTCCATGCCCTCTATCCATTCTAGAACCACTTCTGCTTCCATCTTACTAGTAAACAATGGCAATCCTTCTAGTGATTTACCACTTAAGGCTTTCAATTAATTTAGGAAAGGTTATTGTTCTAAGAAAGGATTAGGTTTAGGTACTTTGTCTATCTCTAACACCTCTTTACCCTTCCCTTCTACTCCTTCAACCTTTACCAACACTTCATTTGCCTTGGTTTCAACCTCACCAAGTTTACTTTCCAATTCAATCAACTTCTCCTTCAGGAGTCTATTTTCTTCCCCCTGATCATCCACTTTCTTTTCCAAATCTACATTGGTCACCATGGTGTTTTCTCCTATAGATTCCACCAAGGACATCTACTCACCTAGCCCAAATCTTCTAGGCTTTGATACCAATTTGATGGGGTTTTCCTAGCTTGCTCATACTTCACCTAGTTGGTGTTGCTCAATTCCACCAACCTCTCTAGGTCTATCTTTGCTCCAAGACCTCAAATTCCTTCTCAATCTCTTCTAGGGCTTGTTCTTTTCCAATCTCAAGGTGTTTTCAAAAAGTGTTTAAGTAGGAACCCAACCATTACCAAGTGTCTTCCATATGCTCAATTGTGCTATCTTGACAACAACTTGTGAAATTCACCCCCATATTGTAGTGAGTCATTATAGAGGTATGGAGGTAGCATTTAACATGTAATGAATTCCATTTGGGTCCATTTGTGGTTTTCATTCATTATATTTCCTACCGATTTCACCATTTTGCCTAGAAATATGGCTACAAGGAATGAGCCCCTATTAGGCCTCCAAAATCTGGTTTTTGAGGGTTTAGAGGAAAACAGTCCAAAAGACCTTGCGAAGAGTTTTATTTTTATTCAATATTTCACCTATCCCTAAGATATTTTGGTGGTTTTGGTTTCCCAACTCATCGTACAATGCCCTAACTCAAAAATGAGGGTTTGCTAGGGTTTCTAGGCTTCTTAATCGGCAGTGACTGATCAATTTAGTGAAATAGGAAACTAAAAGTATTGTCAAGGATTATCCCTATTGTGGAAAGTCTTTATGGGCCTCATGAAAATCTCCAAATTATTTGGCTATGGTTTTGTGTTCACCTCTGCACTATGCACTCAAATTTCACCATGTCTTCTCTAGCCAGGTTGCTCCTGGACTCGCCTAGAACAAGGTGGTAACCATGTCAATCGTCACTTCCAGAAGTCCTCCCTATATATATACACTATACAAGGGGTTTCCTTCCATGTCTTAATGGGTTGTGATGGTAGCACAAAGGGATTTTATGGGGCAACCATTTTACATGAAATTGCTATTTACAAGCCAAAACTGGCTAAATGGAAACAAAACAAAGAAAACACCAACACACACTAACTACAAAGCTTGAAATGAAACAAATGACACTAAAACACAATAAATAACTTCAATTGATAATTGGAACAATGGATTCAATCCATTATAATTCAAATTTTATGCAAAATAAGACCAAATCAGTGATAACAGTCCGAAAATGAGTAGTTTCAGATTGTTAATCTTACAAAATCAAACTTCTAGCCTTGGTAACTGTGCAAGAGGAGGTTTAAATATTCTTCCCCATATGTGGAGCCATTCTAGGTCAGTACAAAATCAAACTGTGAGGCCCTACCCCGACCCATCCTATCTCTTCAGTTATTTTCATTTTGGAACTATTTTGGATGCTAGTTTTGACACACTATGGATATAGAACTTTACATGGTCCCACGATTTTGGTAACATTGATATATATGGATGCTTCATTTCTATGCCTTGTGGATTATAGAATATTATATGATTCTAGATTAGGGTAATATTGTGATGATGTAGGTTATTATCTGAATTCCAGGATTTGTTATAATGTTAGCATTATGTTTGCATATCTTGTAGAATGATCAAATTTTGAAAATTATGATGAATTGCTTTGATTGTGACAATCGTATTTTATAATGACAAGTCTTTGTAGAATGAATGTATTGTATTCTGATTATGTGTTATATTTTATATGAGGTTATTTGGGAAGTACTAATGCTTTAATTGAGATGTGCAGGAAATTATCCATGTGACCATGGAAATATTATGGAGAATCAAGCCTAGGCCAATGTGTGTTAGTAAAACCAGGGGTTGTCTATTTGGAGAGACAACACCCCGTATGTACTGTATTTTATTCGTAAATGTAAAATGTTGCATGAGTGTAAATGGTATTTATTGGATTGTTTAAATTGTGTAAGGGACAATTGCCATGTGTGTATTGTGATGTGGAATTATTTTGCAGTGTCACTTGACACCTATGTAGTATGTTGTGTTAGCAATTTGTCATGTCACCTTTTTGAGAGTTTTATTTTTTGTTAATTGTTATATCTCCTAATTATCCTTGAAGGAACCAAGAAATCTAGGTTAGAGAGCCACAAGGAAGGTCAACTCAGAGTTGACCCGTAGGTTAACTTCAGGTGGACTTTCTAAAGGTCAAATCAACTCCTAGAGTCAATTTTAGAGCTTTTCTATTAGGCCTCATGGGGTACCTATGGGTGAAGGCCAAAATTGGCCATGTGTCTTTCCCTTAGGACTTGTTTAACCACCCAAAAAAGTGGTTTTCCCAAGATGGACGAATTCCATCTATAGGAGTGCCATCCTTGGTAGGATAACCTTCTTGGAGATAGTAATCCCTCTTCCCCATTCCATTTCCCTTCTCTAGACACCTAGGTTAGGGAGTGTGTAAGACCTAGGGAAGACCAACCCAATGGGGGATCCCTCAATCTATCCAAGAGGTTGGAAGGAGTGAGAGAGGCCTTCTTAGGCTAAGAATGGAAGCTTAGTGAGCTAATCACCCACTCTCCATCCTTGGGGATTTTTGGAAAAACTTTGAAGGAAAAACCAATTTTAGGGATAGTGAAATTGGGGGCCAAGGGATTTGCAGAAAGTTTGTGTGGATTTGGGTAGCTCATCTCCAACTAAGTCTCACATACCTATTGGCAGATTAAGGTTGGTTGTATTCTCTTTTTTTTATGTTGTTTAAGTTGTTCCTTCTTTTGAAAGAAATGCTTGTGAAAGAGTTGTGTAAATGAAGAATGTTGTAGAAAAAAAAAAGAAATGTAAGTTTCATTTTTATGTTTTCTTTGGTTTATGTGTTCTTGTTTTGGGAGTGTCCAAGATCTCCTACTCTTGGGGGAGTAGGATGATCTTGGGGTGGAAGAAGCATGATAGCCTTGGGTGAGAGGCTCTCCTTAAGGAGAGTGATCTCAAGGGTGTCCTTTGTGACCCTTGCTGCATAGCCTTGTGTATGCATTTGGGGGTCATAAGGGGAGAGAATATGGCTTTGAGCCTTTGGGGGGCATAAGGTGTGTAGGATGAATCTGTTGTGTATTTTGTGTTGCCATGAGGTGGCTTGGGTTGTATTTTGGCTGTAGTCTCCCCAGTGGTACTTGGTCCACTTCCACCCATAGATTGATCATCACAAAATGTGGTGAAAGTGTAGCTTGGGATGGGAAGGTGTATGTTTGAGTATTTGCCCTATTGTTGTGTTGTATGCTTGTTTGTAACCTATCTAGAACTTGATTCTCCTAGCTCGGGGGTGGCTTCTGGTAAGCCTAGGCTGGGAGGTGAGCATCCCATGGTCACAGTCTTAAATCTTACATGTAGGTGGCTTTGGAAAAAGACTAGGAGTTGCAGTTGGTTTGGTTGCAGATATTTCAGATTCAGATTTCTATTTAAATGCAGCAAGCAAAGAAAGAAAATGTAACTTTATGATTTGTAGCAAAAAAAAAAAGAAAAAGAAAATGTTTATGTAAATATAGGGCTTAAGTTGATTCTTTTTCTATTTAAAGAAGTGTATTCTTTTATTCTATGTGTAAAGATTAAGAAAGAGAAGACTGGTTAGATTATTCACCCATTTTTATATATGGGCTATTGTAACTTATTATTCTGGAAAGCAATGTAATTTTCATTTATATTTTGATGTCTATTATGTTGCTGTAGACTACATCTAAATCTGGTCTGTTAACTTGTTTATTTACTGCAATATTAAAGAAAAGAAAAAAAAAATGCATTTAGTTTCATTATTTACTTGTATAGTTTAGATTACTGTTATTTTATGACTGTTAAAAAAAGAGAACTAGTATTTTTTTACATTGCTGTAGAAAGTAGGATGTATGACTGCTAAATAAGAAGATAAATAAGACCTATTCTTAATGCTGTTAGAAGACTAACAATAGAATGTTTAATGGTTAAAATCTCAAACCAATATAAGGGTTTTCAGCCCTATTATTTTAACATTTAAATTATATATATCTATAGGTATATAAGTATATATATTGAAAAATATATACCTATATATATATAAATATATATATATATAAATTCCTGTATGTGCATACCCTTGCAACAACAAGAGAAGAGACATATTTTGAACTTGTGTATCCCTATTACAAAATATATAAAAGTATTGCATGCTGCTGTGTAAAAACAAAAATATATTGCAGAATAAACTTCTTAATCCTATATATATATATATATATATATATATATATATATATATTTTTTTTTTTTGCATCTGAAAACATACTATATGGATGCTTGTAGAAAAAAATATAGACATATATGTTATGTTCTGATCATAGCAATGTTTATATGTATATATAAATATATATATATATTTACATATTCATATAAGGTATTGTGCACCGTATATATATATATATATATATATATATATATATATATATATATATATATATATATATATATATATATTTGATATTAAAAAAAAACACATCATATAATATTTAAAAACCATGAAATATTAAAATATTTTTTTGAAAAAAAATGTGGGAAAACGCGAGCACGAGCCGCGGGCCACTGTGTGTAACACAGTGGACGGCCACGGCCGAGCCACTGTGCTACACATAGTGGGCGGCGCCGAAGGGCACCCCACTGTGTGTAACACAGTGGAGCGGTCACGGCCGCCACTGTGCTATGCACAGTGAGCGGCGCCCGCCACTGTGAGTACGCACAGCGGCGCCCGGAAACCCCCCCCACTTCCTCCGCCTCTTCCCACTTTGAAACCCTCTTCGCAGTCCCTCCGCCATACCTGCAATCTCCCTCACTCAAAAACAAAAAAAAAAAAACAATAAAAACAAGGGGTTTAATAAACCCTAACCCATTTCGGGTTAGGGTATAAAATGATAAGAAAATAAAACAAAGTGTAATATATAGAAATGCAACCCTAACCCAATTTCGGGTTAGGGTTGTCATTTTAAGAATTTTATATATATATATATATATGGGAAATTTAAATGGGAATTTTAAACTTTGATTTTATTTTATACTTGGGGTTAATTTAATAATTGAATTATTATATGTCCTTTTATTCTTTAGGGGATTAAAATTTTAATATAGTAAAATTAAAGGGGTTTAAAAATGGAGGGGTTATTATAGTTGGATACACCATACATTAAATCGATTTATTTATTTAAATAATCAATAGATTTTCCCCATATATTTGGACGTTAGGAAAATTTAAAAAGGAGGAATTTGTAAATTTATGAACCTTAAGCCCTTGAGATCGATTTTTGGTCGGATCGAAATTAAATCATCAAAATTAAGGGGTTAGAAAAAAAATTAGAATTGGCTTTAGCTTATTGTCGGTCTTAGTGGGCAAATGACCTTATAGAAATTCGAACCCTCATCGGTTGGATTTAAATAATAAATTTTGCATGAGCATCAATTAATTATTGGCATTTTCATTATATGAATGGGAATGATTGAATTCACGAAGATAACCAATAAACCTTTGTTTATAATTAGCGACAACTTGAGTTAGGTAATTGAGCTAGCCAATAATCCGTGATCCTAATTTAATCTTCACTAAACTAGTTGCTCGTTCGAGTTGGTTAATTAACTTAACCTCAGAAGTAAGTTTATTTACATCCTAGATAAGGCAAAACTCTAATAAAGATATTATATTATAGAATATGTTGCGAGTTCATGACGTCAAAAAAAAAATTTGTTGTTCCGTTTTTGTGCCCTAAAGTTTGGGCACGACATTTTGGTATCAGAGCAAGGTTTCCGACACTAGGAACCTTTCTCCATTACGTTTCGCTCTAATTATCTAAATTAATCAAATATTTTCTTAAAAAGAAAATAAAAATATAAATATATGAAAATTAAATTATTTAATTAATTGTTTATTTATTTTATCTTTGTTTCTCATTAGGATGCCTCCCACTACGTGACAAGCTCGCAAGCGCGGAAGGGGTCCTAGGCGTACACGTATGGCACGTGAGGATGTTGCTAGGGAGGAACCGGTTCTAGAAGGGAACCCGGAAGCACCTCCTGAACCACCGGTTGACCCTAACCGAGACATCTTGCTAGCTCTTTAGAACTTGATTGGGATAGTGCAGGACAGGCTTCCAGCAGTGGACCGTCATGCAGACAATCAGAACTCAGGGAGTCATAGGTCAGTAGAGAGGGAACGGAGTAGGAGTCCACCTCCTAATTCCATAGAGGGCGAGGCAGAGCATGAGCCAGAGTCCATTCACCTGCCCGAACCCCCTCCAGTAGCAGCACCTGTGTACTTTGAGAGAGCACGTCAGGAACCAGGAGACCTGATTAGAGAGGTTTTACACCTCCAGCCACCATCTTTTGGAGGAACTACTGATGGAGTAGAGGCTGAGGCATGGCTTTTGAGCCTAGATCGGTGCTTCACATTGCGATCTTATGAAAGCAATCTGAAGGCATGAGTTGCAGTCCACCTTCTGAGATCGACAGCCTCCACATGGTGGAAGCAAGAGGAATTCAAGTGCGGACTCACTGCAGATACCATCACATGGGAAATCTTCACAGAGAGGTTCAGAGAGAGGTACTTGTCAGAGCACTTCAGGCAGCGTAGGATCGATGAGTTCCACGACCTCCAGTAGAAGGGTCTCTCAGTGACCCAGTACGAGAGTAAGTTTATTGATCTCCTACCTTATGTAGATTACCCGAAGGATGAGAAGCTTCTCATCAACCGATTTGTTAGGGGACTTAATGCTAGGATAGCAGGACTAGTGAGGATGGCCGCTCCAGGGAGCCTTTGGGTTGCTGTAGAAAAGGCCCTTATAGCCAAGGAGATTCAGATCAGGCCACAAGACACGAGGGATCGGTTCCAGAACCAAAACCCAGCTCCCCAGCCTTTCGAGTTTCAGAAACCCCATTGGAAGGGCAACCACAGAAATGTTTCAGGGTCCTATAAACCCCCTCCTCCACAACAGTCACAGCAGAGTCAGAGACAGAGGCCACCTCAGGGACAGCAAGGCTCCAGGCCCAAGTAGTGGCAGTCACAGGGTACATACACACCTCCGGCATGGGCTCAGCAGTCCTCCAGGGGTGGGTACAGTGGTTCTAGCCGGACAGGTGGGCATCCTTTTTCTAGGCCTCAGGGCGCACAGTTTCAGGCATGCGGTGCTTGCTTCACATGTGGAGCCATGGGGCACATGGTGAGAGAGTGTCCACAGGGACAGATGACAGGGAATCAGAGGATGGCAACATCAGAGCCTACAGTTGGGGACATGGGCAAGTCCCATAGAGTCTTCGCAGCGGTTGACAACCGCCAGGCAGAGCACCAGGCCACAGTCATCGAGGCTGCAGGTAAGGTCAGAGGTAGTAGTATTTCTATATTATTTGACTCGGGAGCGACTGACTCCTTTATATCTCCATTGGTTGTGGAGCGTTGCGGGCTAGTGGCAGTAAGGCAAAGTGTCAGCTGGGAAGTGGAGTTAGCTTCAGGGGCTAGAGTGTCAGTGGATTCAGAGGTTAGGGGATGTCCGCTCCAGATTGGTAATACCACCACCTTAGTAGACCTTAGAGTTATGCCACTTGGATCTTATGGCGTCGTACTTGGCATGGATTGGCTTTACGCCCACAGAGCCAAGATGGATTGTTGCTTGAAAAGGGTCGAGTGTGAGGATGATCATGGTGCTCCCATAGTAATCACTGGGATTCAGAGACCCGTTTCTCTTCGTATGATATCTGCTATGCAGCTTAAGCGGAGCATGCGGAAGGGATGCCAGTTGTTTGCTATCACAATCAGTGATCGAGAGGAAGAAAATGAGAAGGAGCCTTCCATAGATGATCATCCCATCCTTCAGGCATTTGCAGATGTGTTTCCTGATGAGCTACCTAGTATGCCGCCCAGTAGGGAGATTGACTTCCATATAGATTTGGTACCAGGAGCTGAGCTAGTTTCGAGAGCACCTTATAGGATGACCACTCATGAGCTTAATGAGCTCAAGATGCAGCTAGAGGAACTCTTAGAGAAGGGTCACATTCATCCTAGCGTCTCCCCTTGGGGCGCACCAGTCATCTTCGTGAAGAAGGACAGATCCCTTCGGTTGTGCATGGATTACAGGCAACTGAATAAAGTAACCATCAAGAACCACTATCCCTTGCCGAGGATCGACAACTTGTTTGATCAGCTTCAAGGTGCTAAAGTATTTTCCAAAATAGACCTGAAGTCAGGATATCATCAGTTGAAGATTGTGGGAAGTGATATCCACAAGATCGCATTTCGCACCAGATATGGCCACTACGAGTTCACTGTGGTCCCATTCGGTCTTATAAATGCTCCAGCTGTATTCATGAGTCTCATGAATGGGGTATTCCACACCTTCCTCGACCGATTTGTGATAGTGTTCCTCGATGACATATTGATCTATTCCTGAAATGAGCAGGAGCATGAGGAGCATTTGAGGCAGGTTTTGCAGTGTTTGAGGGACAACCAGTTGTTCGGCAGTTTGTCGAAGTGTGCTTTCTTTAGATCAGAGGTCAAGTACCTAGGGCATGTTATATACGGTGATGGGATCTCAGTTGACCCATCAAAGATTAGAGCCATCATGGATTGGTCGGTGCCTACCAGTGTGACAGAGGTCAGGAGCTTCATGGGATTAGCAGGATACTACAGACGCTTTGTTGAGGGATTTTCCAGAGTTGCACACCCCATCACATCCCTCTAGCAAAAAGGGAAGAAATTCGAGTGGTCAGAGAAGTGTGAAAGGGCTTTTCAGGATCTAAAAAGGGCACTTACTAGTGCACCTATTCTTATTGTGCCAGAACCCATGGCCGACTTCATGGTATGCACAGATGCTTCCTTAGATGGATTGGGAGCAGTTCTTATGCAGGAGGGTAGGGTTATAGCATACGAGTCTAGGAAACTTAAGACTCATGAGCTTAACTACCCTACGCACGACCTAGAGCTTGCAACAGTTGTACATGCACTTGTGAGGTGGAGACATTTCCTCTTAGGCCATCACTTCGAGCTTCATTCAGACCATCAGAGTTTGCAGTACATCTTCACCCAGCCTAACCTTAATGCACGTCAGAGGAGATGGATGGAGTTCCTTTATGAGTATGATTTTGATGTTCACTACATCAAAGGAAAGGAGAATGTGGTCGCAGATGCCCTAAGTAGGAGACGACATGAGGTTTACACCATATCCATGAGCACAGATTTGAGAGACCGTATTTTGCAGTGATTGCCAGAGGATGATTGGTATCTAGAGGTTTGTCAGAGGATCCGTAATCAGGAGACCCTGGAAGGGAAGTTTGTGGACTACTCTTTGGAGTCTGATGGTTATTACGCCATAGAGGGCATATCTATGTACCCTCTCCTGGGGGTTTGCGAGATTTCATTATCATGGAGGCTCATAGAGCTCCTTATGCAGCTCATCCCGGGGTTAAGAAGATGCATGCTGACTTGAGGCAGTTATATCATTGGCCAGGAATGCGACAGCTTATCGCCGAGTTAGTAGCCTGATGCCTTGAGTGTCAGAGAGTCAAGGTGAAGCACCGCCATCCAGGTGGGTTACTCCAGTCCCATGCTATACCAGAGTGGAAGTGGGATACTATATCCATGGACTTCATCATTGGTCTTCCTATGTCATCTCGCTGCCATGATGCTATCTTGGTGACAGTTGACAAATTGACCAAAGTAGCCCACTTCTCGCCAGTCCGGACTACCTTCACAGCTCCAGCAGTGGCACAGGTGTTCTTGCGAGACATTGTCAGGCTTCATGGTGTCCCACGCAAGATTATTTCTGATAGAGATTCTCTCTTTACTTCTTCCTTTTGGAAGGCATTACAGGCAGCATTGGGCACCAAGCTCAACTTCAGCACAGCCTATCATCCAGAGACAGATGGACAGACAGAGCGGGTTAACCAGGTGTGAGAGGATATGCTCCGCATGTACGTCATCGATCATCAGACCCGATGGGAGGAGTACCTGCATTTAGTAGAATTTGCCTATAATAATGGGCATCACACTTCTTTGGGGATGCCACCTTTTCAGGCTTTGTACGGCAGACCATGCAGGACACCTTTGAGTTGGGACCGTATTGAGGATAGAGTAGCCATAGGCCCTGAGATGGTCCGTGATATGGAGCAGCAGGTAATCCTGGTTAGACGATGCCTCAGAGAGGCACAGGATAGGCAGAAGAAATATGCAGATGCTAAGAGGATAGACCGGAGTTACATGGTTGGGGACAGAGTTTTCCTGAGAGTGCGACCGCATAAGAGTCCGATCCACTATGGAAAGGGTTCTAAGCTCGCACCTCACTTTGTCGGACCTTTTGAGATCCTTGAGAGGATAGGACCAATTGCTTATCCCCTAGCTTTGCCACCTATCCTGTCACGCATCCACGATGTATTTCATGTGTCAGTTTTGAGAAAATATATCTACGATGAGTCTCATATTTTAGATTGGGATGCCTTGCAGGTGGAGTCGGACGGGCAGCTAGCCTTGGAGCCCATTCGCATTTTGGCTCGCCGGACGTTGGCCCTTTGAGGTCGAGAGCTAGACCAGGTTAGGGTCCAGTGGGATTGCTATGATGAGGTCACAGCTTCATGGGAGCATGCAGCACGTATGAGATCACAGTACCCTCATCTTTTTGATGAACTCCAGGAGGACATTCATGCCTAGAGGGGGAGGGTGTGAGGCCCTACCCCGACCCATCCTCTCTCTTTAGTTATTTTCATTTTGGAACTATTTTGGATGCTAGTTTTGACACACTATGGATATAGAACTTTACATGGTCCTGCGATTTTGGTAACATTGATATATATGGATGCTTCATTTCTATGCCTTGTGGATTATAGAATATTATATGATTCTAGATTAGGGTAATATTGTGATGATGTAGGTTATTATCTGAATTCCAGGATTTGTTATAATGTTAGCATTATGTTTGCATATCTTGTAGAAGGATCAAATTTTGAAAATTATGATGAATTGCTTTGATTGTGACAATCGTATTTTATAATGACAAGTCTTTGCAGAATGAATGTATTGTATTCTGATTATGTGTTATATTTTATATGAGGTTATTTGGGAAGTACTAATGCTTTAATTGAGATGTGCAGAAAATTATCCATGTGACCATGGAAATATTATGGAGAATCAAGCCTAGGCCAATGTGCGTTAGTAAAACCAGGGGTTGTCTATTTGGAGAGACAACACCCCATATGTACTGTATTTTATTCGTAAATGTAAAATGTTGCATGAGTGTAAATGGTATTTATTGGATTGTTTAAATTGTGTAAGGGACAATTGCCATGTGTGTATTGTGATGTGGAATTATTTTGTAGTGTCACTTGACACCTATGTAGTATGTTGTGTTGGCAATTTGTCATGTCACCTTTTTGAGAGTTTTATTTTTTGTTAATTGTTATATCTCCTAATTATCCTTGAAGGAACCAAGAAATCTAGGTTAGAGAGCCACAAGGAAGGTCAACTCAGAGTTGACCCGTAGGTTAACTTCAGGTGGACTTTCTGAAGGTCAAATCAACTCCTAGAGTCAATTTTAGAGCTTTTCTATTAGGCCTCATGGGGTACCTATGGGTGAAGGCCAAAATTGGCCATGTGTCTTTCCCTCACGACTTGTTTAACCACCCAAAAAAGTGGTTTTCCCAAGATAGACGAATTCCATCTATAGGAGTGCCATCCTTGGTAGGATAACCTTCTTGGAGATAGTAATCCCTCTTTCCCATTCCATTTCCCTTCTCTAGACACCTAGGTTAGGGAGTGTGTAAGACCTAGGGAAGACCAACCCAATGGGGGATCCCTCACTCTATCCAAGAGGTTGGAAGGAGTGAGAGAGGCCTTCTTAGGCTAAGAATGGAAGCTTAGTGAGCTAATCACCCACTCTCCATCCTTGGGGATTTTTGGAAAAACTTTGAAGGAAAAACCAGTTTTAGGGATAGTGAAATTGGGGGCCAAGGGATTTGTAGAAAGTTTGTGTGGATTTGGGCAGCTCATCTCCAACTAAGTCTAACATACCTATTGGCAGATTAAGGTTGGTTGTATTCTCTTTTGTTTATGTTATTAAAGTTGTTCCTTCTTTTGAAAGAAATGCTTGTGAAAGAGTTGTGTAAATGAAGAATGTTGTAGAAAAAAAAAAGAAATGTAAGTTTCATTTTTATGTTTTCTTTGGTTTATGTGTTCTTGTTTTGGGAGTGTCCAAGATCTCCTACTCTTGGGGGAGTAGGATGATCTTGGGGTGGAAGAAGCATGACAGCCTTGGGTGATAGGCTCTCCTTAAGGAGAGTGATCTCAAGGGTGTCCTTTGTGACCCTTGTTGCATAGCCTTGTGTATGCATTTGGGGGTCATAAGGGGAGAGAATATGGCTTTGAGCCTTTGGGGGGCATAAGGTGTGTGGGATGAATCTGTTGTGTATTTTGTGTTGCCATGAGGTGGCTTGGGTTGTATTTTGGCTGCAGTCTCCCCAATGGTACTTGGTCCACTTCCACCCGTAGATTGATCATCAGAAAATGTGGCGAAAGTGTAGCTTGGGATGGGAAGGTGTATGTTTGAGTATTTGCCCTATTGTTGTGTTGTATGCTTGTTTGTAACCTGTCTAGAACTTGATTCTCCTAGCTCAGGGGTGGCTTCTGGTAAGCTTAGGCTGGGAGGTGAGCATCCCATGGTCGCAGTCCTAAATCTTACATGCAGGTGGCTTGGAAAAAAGACTAGGAGTTGCAGTTGGTTTGGTTGCAGATATTTCAAATTCAGATTTCTATTTAAATGCAGCAAAGAAAAGAAAGAAAATGTAACTTTATGATTTGTAGCAAAAAAAAAAAGAAAAAGAAAATGTTTATGTAAATATAGGGCTTAAGTTGATTCTTTTTCTGTTTAAATAAGTGTATTCTTTTATTCTATGTGTAAAGATTAAGAAAGAGAAGACTGGTTAGATTATTCACCCATTTTTATATATGGGCTATTGTAACTTATTATTCTGGAAAGCAATGTAATTTTCATTTATATTTTGATGTCTATTATGTTGCTATAGACTACATCTAAATCTGGTCTGTTAACTTGTTTATTTACTGCAATATTAAAGAAAAAAAAAAAAAAATGCATTTAGTTTCATTATTTACTTGTATAGTTTAGATTACTGTTATTTTATGACTGTTAAAAAAAGAGAACTAGTATTTTTTTACATTGCTGTAGAAAGTAGGATGTATGACTGCTAAATAAGAAGATAAATAAGACCTATTCTTAATGCTGTTAGAAGACTAACAACAGAATGCTTAATGGTTAAAATCTCAAACCAATATAAGGGTTTTCAGCCCTATTATTTTAACATTTAAATTATATATATCTATAGGTATATAAGTATATATATTGAAAAATATATACCTATATATATAAATATATATATATAAATTCCTATATGTGCATACCCCTGCAACAACAAGAGAAGAGACATATTTTGAACTTGTGTATCCTTGTTACAAAATATATAAAAGTATTGCATGTTGCTATGTAAAAAAAAAAATATATTGCAGAATAAACTTCTTAATCCTATATATATATATATATATATTTCTGCATCTGAAAACATACTCTGTGGATGCTTGTAGAAAAAAATATAGACATATATGTTATGTTCTGATCATAGCAATGTTTATATGTATATATAAATATATATATACAAATATATATATATATATTTACATATTCATATAAGGTATTGTGCACCGTATATATATATATATATATATATATATATATATATATATATATATATATATATATATATATATATATATATAAGGTATTGTGCATCGTATATATATATATATATATATATATAGATATATTTGATATTCAAAAAAAAACACATCATATAATATTTAAAAACCACGAAATATTAAAATATTTTTTAAAAAAAAATGTGGGAAAACGCGGGCACGAGCCGCGGGCCACTGTGTGTAACACAGTGGACGGCCACGGCCAAGCCACTGTGCTACACACAGTGGGCGGCGCCAAAGGGCACCCCATTGTGTGTAACACAGTGGAGCAGTCGCGGCCGCCACTATGCTACACACAGTGAGCGGCGCCCGCCACTGTGAGTACGCACAGCGGCGCCCGAAAACCCCCCCCACTTCCTCCGCTTCTTCCCACTTTGAAACCCTCTTCGCAGTCCCTCCGTCGTACCTGCAATCTCCCTCACTCAAAAAAAAAAAAAAAAAACAATAAAAACAAGGGGTTTAATAAACCCTAACCCATTTCGGGTTAGGGTATAAAATGATAAGAAAATAAAACAAAGTGTAATATATAGAAATGCAACCCTAACCCAATTTCGGGTTAGGGTTGGCATTTTAAGAATTTTATATATATATATATATATGGGAAATTTAAATGAGAATTTTAAACTTTGATTTTATTTTATACTTGGGGTTAATTTAATAATTGAATTATTATATGTCCTTTTATTCTTTAGGGGATTAAAATTTTAATATAGTAAAATTAAAGGGGTTATTATAGTTGGATACACCATACATTAAATCAATTTATTTATTTAAATAATCAATAGATTTTCCCCATATATTTGGACGTTAGGAAAATTTAAAAAGGAGGAATTTGTAAATTTATGAACCTTAAGCCCTTGAGATCGATTTTTGGTCGGATCAAAATTAAATCATCAAAATTAAGGGGTTAGAAAAAAATTAGAATTGGCTTTAGCTTATTGTCGGTCTTAGTGGGCAAATGACCTTATAGAAATTCGAACCCTCATCGGTTGGATTTAAATAATAAATTTTGCATGAGCATCAATTAATTAGTGGTATTTTCATTATATGAATGGGAATGATTGAATTCACGAAGATAACCAATAAACCTTTGTTTATAATTAGCGACAACTTGAGTTAGGTAATTGAGCTAGCCAATAATCCGTGATCCTAATTTAATCTTCACTAAACTAGTCGCTCGTTCGAGTTGGTTAATTAACTTAACCTCAGAAGTAAGTTTATTTACATCCTAGATAAGGCAAAACTCTAATAAAGATATTATATTATAGAATATGTTGCGAGTTCATGACGTCAAAAAAAAAATTTGTTGTTCCGTTTTTGTGCCCTAAAGTTTGGGCACGACACAAACATCACACTCACTCCTTGGACCCTCCTGGAGTCCTTATTAGGAACCTGACTTGGCTAAGGTCAGTACAAGCCAAAAATGTGAAAGGACTATGAGCCTAATTCCTAGGTGCTCCTGCACCATTCGTTTGCATTGATTATCTATTTAATTGTTAAGTTGTATTGTTTACTGGTATCTATTTTTTCTTTACCGGTACTTAATCGGGTTAAAGGTTATTAAGTGGATTAAATGTTATAATCTATTAACAACTGATTCACCCATCCTCTCAATTGTTTACCAGTTATCCTAACAAAATCATAGGTTATATTATATGTAAGGAAATATTTTATAAGAGAACTTTACAAAACTATACTAATAAATTATTTTCCCCAAATCTCCTGAGAATACACAAAGAAGACAATATTTTCAAATCTAAAAATACAAATGTAAGAAATCCTCCGACCTGGTAAACGATGAAAATGAAAGGATGAATTTGTTGAAAACAATCCAACAAGATACAATCCAAATCCAAAATCGTAGAAAATACTTCTGGAGCCAACCCCCGTGAAATCATAGGAAAGCAATTAAATAGAAAACCAAACCAAACCATAGAATATGTCGGCCAATAAAAATAATAGGCAAAATAATATTCCTTACCAACCTATATCAAACTCCAAGGTAAAAATGAATAAAATAATAGTAAATTTACTTACCCAAAACTCAACCAATCATACGAAAGGGTAGGTAGAATAATATTTAATCAACCCATCTCAAAAACCAAGGTAAAAATAATAAGATATTATTTAATTAACTTACCCAATAATTCAGCCAATAGAATGAGAGGGTAAGTAGAAAGAATATATTAATTATCCCAAAGTGTAAAAAGAGAAATAATAATAATACTCATGGGCACAATTAACTATAAAAGCCCATCAACAAAATAGACAAGGATGTACAGACAAATACTCAAATTAACAGTTAATATTTATCCAATGATCATAAATCAATAAATACTTAATCAATAATATAAAATCACCTATTAAATATAAACCCCAATAAATAAATAAACCAAGGCTATAATAAATAAATATTCTAATTAATAATAAAGCCTTTTCTTACTAAATGATAATATTAATTCCAAAGAAATTAATTAAATAATGGATAATAACTATCTAATGATATAAAATCATTTATCCAATATTACTCTTTCTCAATTATTTATCTTTTTATTACCAACTATAGATATTTAATTTATTATAAACTATATAGATCTATTAATTTAATTTAACATTATTAAACTATATAACTTAATTAATTAATTAATAATTAAACCAATCAATACATGCAACACTCTCAAGAAAGCCAACAAGAGACAACTGAAGAGATCACTCAACATTGAACTACAACTCACACAAGATTGGCAAGGGTAATCAATCTTAAACCTAGAGTGTAGAATGGGTTTTCATGTCATCTCCGATCAACTTTCTATTGGGATAAGACATGCTCAGACCTGTGAAGCTAGGTGGAGTCGATGTCTAGTACCTGCAAATCCTCCATCCACAAGGCCACTATATAACATATACAATATATATAATAACAGGCAAGTGATAGAGAATCACAATGGCACATCCCGCTTGCAATGAGTGATGTGACATCATCCCTATCACAAAGACAGTAGAAGACACTCGCAAACAATCAAGCAATTTCATAATCGATCTCATATCATGAATTAGGGTTAGTACATGGTTAGATACCATCAAATTATCGTAAAATAAAGTAAGTAATATTAATATGATCTATTAATACAAAATAGACAAGATGAATTAGGGAGGGGCACTACATACATATTCGGGATTTCGTCGTGCACCTGGATCTGAGAAGTATGAAATGATTCGAAGCTGCTCTATGAAAATTGCCAAAAGTAGCATGAACTCAATAGTGCAAATAGATAAAGATGAATTCAGAATAATATTAGAACACTTCAAAAATATGATCACTTACCTTTAGGTCACTAGTAGTTGCCAATACAGTCGGCAACAATGGTTGTTCCTGGTCTAAAATTTCGCTAGTGATCTAAATTGAGAACTCAAGACCGACCAAATTGTGTAGGGATAAATCTAATCTTTGATGGTATTTATACCAATCTTTATTTGGCAAATTCGGTAGGAATTTTATATGGTATACAAATATTTGGTGAATCACGCTTAACTATAACATGTCTTATGTAATTTTTGAGGCGATTATGGGTCGTCCAATTAATTGGCAATTATAATAGAGTTGGTAAAAATTGGGGTGAATTGAGACATGCTTCCACAAAATGTCAGGCGAATTGGGTCCTCCTGGCCAATAAATCTTTATATGGTTATTAGCAAATTATGGTCGTCTATTAAGACATCCTTGGAAAGTGTAGGCAAAAATATTTAATTTACCATGTGGAAACATAGATTCTATTGGCAAAATATTGATAGAGATACAATTAATTAAATAAAACAGTGGGAGATTGTGTCATGCATTTGATGAATATGTATAAAGTCCGAGCAACATGGCTACCCTCAATTGGTACAATATATTCACCATTTTCTAGGTCATCGATGTGAAATATTTGCCATTGGTGAATATTTGCCACTAAAGTAAACCCTGGTGTGTCCAAACTAGGGAACCCACCCTCTTGGTCCTCCGAGCTTTCCACGCATTGAAAAGGGTTTTTCCGTCTCTACAAATAAATCTTAATTCTAGAGGTATAGCTACGCACCTATTTCCTGCACATAGAAAGATGGAGAAAGGGGTTGGGAATAGAGGTTTTCCTAATTCAAACCCCAGTTTGGAATCAACCTTGAATGTAATACTGTAATGCTTAAAATAAATGATGGAAAGGTATACCTTTAGATTTACAATAGATGATGATGATGATGCTTCTTGAATGTAATCACATATGTTGTATGAAATGGTATGAATGTGACAAAACCCTAACACACACACACACACACATGCTTGCAAATGAATGATGTAATGTTGCTCCTATAGATAGATGAAGAATGTGCAGCCTTAAATAATTCTTGATGATGAATACTTGAATGCTTGAACACTTGAATGCTTGAACACTTGAGATCCAATTCTGCCTTCATGAATGTATATCCAAATGAGAGGGGAATACCTCCTTATATACCTACCTATAGTCAAACATTTAATTTTCCTACATAGACCAACATGAGGAATCAATTCATGCTCAAATTTGAGATAGGGCCTAGGGGCCAAAATAGGTCCCAATTAGGGAGGACCAAGGCATGGTACCCTGGTCCTACCCCAAATTGGGTCAGGAACAAAGGTACCCAACATAATATAAGATGAAAACATGAAACTTATTGCATGAGGGAGGCATAAATAGGCCCTAATTAAGAGTAGGGATGAGAATGGTAAGGTGAGGGCCCTGAATACAGACAAAATTCCAAAGGGGTGCAATTTTAGGATACTACACATACATATATGTGTGTGTGTACATACATATATACATACACACACATACACATATTAGTGTGGAGCTACAATGATCTAAATTGACTTCTAAATATGAGCACAACAATAATAGAATAAAATCTTGTCGGAAATCTGTGTTTGTATGGTTGTCATTGATATCAAACTTGATTGTCCAGATTGAGTCTTGTCTAGATATTGTATACAGTGAAAAGTGATGATGATAAACCTATTGTAAAACCCTAAATATCCAACCACAAATGATCTAAGTCCTATAAAGAAACATTCATCAATAACAATAGAGATACCTAAGATCGTGCAAATCAAAAAAATAAAGCAATATTACCATTCACATGTCAAGTAGGGTTTCAATCTCCATTGTCTCCTATTTCCATTGATCTTGTTTGATATATTTGCTCTCAGACTTTATGTGTGCATAAGAGCTCAACAAAGAATGGATTGTGGTTGATAGCTAGATTGCAAGAAGGCTTGATTGCATATGATTGATTATACACATTGATTAGATGATTAGGGTTGAAAAGGAAGAGGGAATCCTCTTATATAGAGAACATTGTAGGAAATGGAGGGATAAGATTAAGAGGTGTAAAGATAAATGGTCGGCTAGGATTAAAGGGTAGGTAGAGAAAACAAGAAAATAAAGGGTAGGTGGTGTAGGAATTAAGAGTTGAATGACATGTGTCATAGGTAGAAAAAGCTAATAAATTAATTAAATAAATAAAGATTTATTTAATTAATAGAGGAAGTGGGATCAATTAAATAAATAAAAGTATTTATTTAAATGAGGAGAGGCTTATAAGAGGATTAATGAATTAATTAAATAAATAAGAATTTATTTAATTAATAGAAGGCTTAGGATATAATAATTAAATAAATAAAATATTTATTTAATTAGGCAGGACAATTTTAGGTGTCTACATTTTTTCCCTCTTTGAGACAATGTAGCTTGTTGCATTGGCTCAAAGAAGGTAAACTAATACATGCCCCATGAGAAGAATGATATGACCCCTTGAGAGATTCGATAGAATGTTTTTGAAAAGATCACAGACAATCCCGCGATAAGAAAAAAAGGCTAGAAAGGACTAACAAGATAGGGTGACAAAGTCACGTAGAAAAAAGACTGACTCAAGAGGAATCAATTAAATCATGTCTATGTCTTAAAAGGCCAAAATTGATAGTTTTGTGATGAACATATGTTATCAATTGGATAAGCTGCTTGTAATGCTCGCCAAAATACTCTAGAGAATTAAACCAAAATCTACCAACAAATGAATATAATTTTTTTTTTCTTTTAAATTAATCTTCACTTCAACACTGATACTAACTTGTAGTTTGCATCATTACTATCAATAATTCATAATTAACTATATACATGATCACATGAACATAACTATGAATCATATTATGCAAGCTGAACATTTATTTAATCATTAACATAACTACATAATAAAACCATATAATGCTTCTCCATTCCCTAGGGTATCTCAACGTCACTACTTGACATAAAACTAACATGTCATATATCCATCTAGAATAACATATAATATCATCCAACTAAACATTTAATTCCCATGCAACTATGATAAAACATTAAACCATATGCATAACTCTATTCCCTTTCATACTCTTTTTAAGGTTCATTTTAAAGTACCAATTGAATATTTCTAATACCCATCTTTACTCATTTGAACACTTAACATGTCATGAAACTAAATGCATTTATCCTTCTTTTACTAATGGTATTCAATTATTTCCTTAAGAAATACTCATCAAGAATACTATTCATAGACATGCAAAATCATAGCAGCGAGTACTTATCTACATCCAAATAGGATTCTAGTCTACTAAACAAGTTCAAGAGTCATATGATTCTACAAGAATAAATACAATCTAATATTTGAATCCCCTAATTTCAACATAGGATTTCATTCTCAACATGATAAACATATCGATAACATGAACCACATACCAATACATCATCTTATAAAAATAGCATAGTTCTTCTATATCAAGTTCATTTACATAAGAGCACATGGAGCAAGCACATAGTATCTTTGCTACATCTCATCCTAATGCTTAACAATACAAGTTACATAGACAAATATTCCTCATTTACAAGACATCATAATATGGTAACATCTCTAATACATAGAAATCAGCACCATGGGAAAACCACATAATAAAGAGCCATATTTTCCATACAAACCACAACTACTCCCTTAACTTCCATATCTCAAGATATCTAACATTGGAGATTAATATCTTTCAAATCAAGGCATATATGATAATTAACATAATCACTACTATCCATAAAATATACTCAAGACATAGCATACATATCTCTAAATCATTTAATTCCTTTCTAATCAAGAACAACATCTACAATAGAATATCCATTTACACCAATCTTATTCAGTACATTTCATTCATAAATCATCCTACTACATTTTCTACAATACATGCTCTCAATACACTGATTACATATTCCTCTTTACATTTATATCTTTCATAACATATGATATCAATTCTAATTACATAAATATGCTCCAAGAATCCAAGCTCATGATGAGATACTATAGATCCAAATCCATGCACGCTAACATCCAACAAGAATATCACAATGGTAGAAGGCATCAAACCACTCAACCATGTGGAGCCAAATAGGAACCACCCCCCATGGTAGGAGATGACATAAGGTTCCAACTCACACTCAAGACCTAAGTTGACACCTAACAACCATATGATACAAAACGGCACTACAAGACTCCAGCATAAGAATATAACATCAAAATACATCGCATGGCTAAATCAAAGTAATCAACCTCCAGAGGCACAATCAACAACAAGGCATATGGATAATGGACACATGTGGGGTAGAGTGTCATCACATGCTAGCCTCATGTGGTATCTATCTCCATCTTGGAGTCACTCAAGAGAGATTGGGTATACCTTCCAAATGGTCTTCCCAATCTAGGATCCCAAAAACCACCTCCCTGGGTCCATCCAATTGGGGCACACAGAAACATATTCTTTATCTTGATTAGGTGGATTCCTAATTACCCAACCCACTAATCAATTATTAATAATGTTATCACTTATAAACTAAACCATAAACTCTTCATGTGGTTCCATCAAGTCTAGACACCCTCCTTGAGGCCTAATGCTCAAGACCCTGGTCCACAAATGCAAGAGCCCACTCTCCCAACCATGGACCATAACCATAGGGTAAAACACAACAAAAGAAAATACAATAACAACATGAAGCTCAACATGGAGAGCATCCAAAATTCAATATAAAACTGATACAATTGAATCACAAAGATAGCCATCAACATACAACCAAGAGCCACCTAACAAGGATCAAGCCTGATACAGGAGCACCGGTCTAGTTCTTACGGGTTGGGTAATTTTCAATGGATTTGCTTGAGAGTGTGGAATATCTTCATGTTTGAGTGTTTAGCATTGTAGTTTTGGGTTTATTCCCTTGTGTTTGTGGCCTTTATCATGTTCGAGTTTCATAGAATTTGGCTTTGTTTCTGATAAGATGTGGATTCTAGTATTGTCTTGGTTGATGTGTTCTTACTGGTTAGTCTGGCAGTGAGTTGAGCGAAGATGATTTTAGGTTGCAGTTGATCTCTGTGACTTGCAGATCGTTAGAGGTGTTGCTTTGGGCCTTGGCATGTATTCTCAAAGGTTTGTGCATTGTTTTATGTTTTGGATTTGTTCTTAAGTGATTGAGCTGACATGTTACCATTGCACATTTCATTAACTGGTTGGTCTTTGGGCTGACTTGATTGAGTTGTTTGCAGATGGTATAAATGGAAGCTTGTGAATCATTTGAAAGGGGAGAAGTGATAATATTGAAGAAAAAGCTTTCAAATTGGGTGAAGATGTAGAATTGGCGAGATTCTAATCCGATAGGACTGAAGCTAGAAAGCTGAGGTCTGGATTAGGATAGAACTGGCAGATTGTTATCGGGGACCGATTTGATATGTGGATGATTTGTGGTTCTTTTAATTGCATTGTAAGAATTGTTTGTACCCTATACTATGATCCAACATGTGGCATGTATCATTCTTCAAATTGTAATAAGATTCATTCACATTTTTTATCGATTATGTGATCTGTGTTGTTATCGGTTGTTCTTCCTACTTTTTTTGGCATCTTGTTACCAGTTACTAGTATGTTGTGCATGATTTATGTGTTAAGCTACAAGGTCAGGTTGTCCTTCATTGGATTTCCCTACCTTTATTGTGTCAAAGCCATAACCTCATAATGCCAAAATGCAATAATAAAGAGAGACTCAAGAATATCAAATACACATAAATAGGGGTAATACATGAATCCAATAACATAGAATGATCCTCCATGATGAGGAACAACATAACCTCTCGCTGGAGCTGCAATTAACCATCCTCAACAATAAGGAATCACTCAACTTGCTGGAGTAACATATCAAAACCTCAATGGACAAGCACAAAACCATTTGCCGGAGCCCAAATGGATTCACACATATCACAAATGAATGACACAGTGCCCCAAAACCATCAAACATAACAAAACCAATAAGATGTGGATTCTGGTATTGTCCTGGTTGATGTGTTCTTACTGGTTAGTCTGGCAGTGTGTTGAGAAAAGTTTCATAGAATTTGGCTTTGTTTGAGATAAGATGTGGATTCTAGTATTGTCTTGGATTGATGTGTTCTTACTGGTTAGTTTGGTAGTGTGTTAAGCAAAGATGATTTTGAGTTGCAATTGATCTTCGTGACTTGCAGATCGTTAGAGGTGTTTCTTTGGGCCTTGGCAGGTATTCCTGGAGGTCTGCGCATCATTTTATGTTTTGGATTTGTTCTTAAGTGATTGAGCCGACATGTTACCATTGCACATTTCATAAACTAGTTGGCCTTTGGGCCGACTTGATTGAGTTGTTTGCAGATGGTATAAATGGAATCTTGTGAATTATTTGAAAGGGGAGACGTGATAATATTGAAGACAAAGCTTTCAAATTGGGCGAAGATGTAGAATCGGCAAGATTCTAATCCGGTAGGACTAAAGCCGAAAAGCTGAGGTCTGGATTAGGATAGAACTGGCAGACTGTTACCGGGGGCCGATTTGATATGTGGGCGATTTGTGGTTCTTTTAATTGCATTGTAAGCATTGTTTGTACCCTGGACTGTGATCCAACATGTGGCATGTATCATTCTTCAAATTGTAATAAGATTCATTCAAATTGTTTACCGATTATGTGATCTGTGTTGTTACCGGTTGTTCTTCTTGCTATTTTTGGCATCTTGTTACCAGTTACCAGTATGTTGTGCATGATTTATGTGTTAAGTTGCAAGGTTGGGTTGTCCTTCATTGGATTTTCCTACCTTGATTGTGTCAAATCCATAAGCTCATAATGCCAAAATGCAATAATAAAGAGAGCCTCACGAATGTCGAATACACATAAATAGGGGCAATACATGAATCCAATAACATAGAATGATCCTCCACAGTGAGGAACAATGTAACCTCTCACTGGAGCTACAATTAACCATCCTCAACAACAAGGAATCACTCAACTTGCTGGAGCAACATATCAAAACCTCAATGGACAAGCACAAAACCACTTGCCTCAGCCCAAATGGATTCACACATGTCACAAATGAATGACATAGTGCCCCAAAACCATCAAACATAACAAAACAAGCCTCTGGAATGAAGACCAAGCAAAGAAATCAACTTAGGGACTCAAAAACCAACCCAAAAATCTATTGAGACTACTTTGGTGCTATTGAAGCCTAGAGTATCATTGTTGTAATAGGAGATCAACTCACAGAAAATGGGATAGAGAGATGCACAAATTTATCTAGATTTGGGCACGGGCCTTACAATGGCATAAATACGGCCTAGAAGTCACTAAAAGTCAATAAGAAACCAAAACAAAGCCTTCTTAAGGTCAATAGTACAACGCATCCAATAATTCCAACTTATACCAACAATAACTTGCACATTAATGATTAAAAACATAGCCACTTCATATATAATCAAACAAAATGGACACAAGACAAGGTATGAAACAACAAATAAATCTCACAAAACCAACTGTTACCACAATGCATTCACAGACAAAGTATAATCAACATATCAACATACACAAATGCCCCTTTCTAGAAATACAACACACATATTTATAAAATCATATATAAATCTTTTTCCCAAAATATTACTCCCAATTACTGATAATAGAATAATCATTCATTCTCAAATCTCCCCAGACAATCTTTTAGAAGTCACTAAGAAACAACTCTTTTCAAAAATCAAATGCAAGAATGGGAAAAGGTCTCCAACCTGGAAGTAGAGTGATGGTAATGCAATCATAGAAGAGCAAAAATCCAAACCAACAAGCTTTCCAAAATTCAACCTAACCAAGCAATTCTCCCTTCAAACAATTTTGAAATCCAAAAGTCGCAAAAAGATATCCAGAAGCACACCCACAAAAATGCTCACAATGCAAATAAATAGAATCACATTCAAAACTACAAAAATATATCCACCAATCAAAATATTTCAATAAAATATATTCTATACTAACCCCCCTACCAAAAATTGAGGTAAGAATATAAAATAATATTATTTACTTAACCTCAAATCTCAACCAATAAAATAATAGGGTAGGTATAAACATAATATTTATTTTCTCAATTAGTAACATGAGAATGTAATAATAATAATAATATAATAAACAATAATAATAAATTAAAGGCCAATGAAATAAATCAAAGGCAATATAAATAAATGGTCCAATTAAATATATAACCACAATTAATATAAATAAATAAACAAACAATTAAATAATATTATCCTCACAATCACAACTCCCAAGAGGGCCAATCATAACAATAAATAGCAAATAAATAAATAAACAATCAAAACAATAAATAATTAGATAAACAATAGATAATCCAACAATAAAGAAGATAAATAAATAAATGTATGGACAAACATAAATACCCATCCAGTAATTATACAATAAATAAATAAATAATAATCCAATGAATCAAAAGCTCAAATGATAAATCAAAACCAATATAAATAAATAATAAATAACCAATAAATAGATGAGCCAAAAATAAATAAATAGATAAACAATAAAAAAATTAATTATATAGATACATATAAATGCTCTAGCCAATATAAGTTAAAGTCAATACTATAAATATCTCCCACATACATATAAAATAATCAAATAAATAAATGGATGTACTAATAAGCATAAATACTCAACTAATATAATTCCACCAATTAATTATTAATTTTTTTTTAAAAAGCAAAATTGGGAAGCCATGATAAATATATATTAATAAGATAACCGATTCAAGAGCTCAATAGGGAAAGAATCTGGAAGAAAACCCTATATCCTTGCTTAGATACAATGAAAACAAAAAATGGGGCTATAAGAAGGAACCCCCCAAAGATCCAAAGGGAAAGATAGGACCCGCCCTTAAGACAAACCTCATAGAGGCCAAAGTTGAGAGTCGTGGATCAAGACAAATCCAAAAGAAACCTTAAAAAACTACCCTCACAATTGGATATCATGAAAACTTGGGAAGCAGGATTCTGGTTACCGGAACATTGTAAAGCTGCCATAACCAGTTATCGGTTGTGTTATATCGAAACTTTAATACCAGTATGTTGTCCTATTAACTAGTTCAAAAAGAGCCTCCATTACCGGTACTACCTAGCTGATTAACAAAATGTCTCTACTACCCATTCTATTGTACCAGTGGAAATAAACGAAGAGACCAACACCTGTTACTGGTGAGAAAATGTGAATACTGGTAGATTGAAATTACCAGTGAGCAGATGTGTATACCGGTCCACTGAAGAAAAATGCCATCATAACCGATTGAGTTATACTAGAACTCAAAAAATGGAAATGATAACCTTTTTACCTAATCTTTCTACACATTGATCGATAAGTATTACATTGCCAAAATTGGCCATTGAAATCCATATAGAAATTTGAAGAGTTGTAGTAAAATGACCATAGATTTACTCATAGAGATCCAAAATAGGAAATAGACACGAGCTTATTCCACCATTGTCATTGGAACCAACTCATGTTCAGCTAACTGCTTGAAGGGCGAGGTGCTTACATGAACAACAGGCTCATGAGAAGTGGAGGCAAACTCAACATCCCCCTATGTTGTTACCATCACTGGCAGAGAATTGAGATCTAGTAGAGAAAATTGAGTGACCTGAAAGGTTGAAGGTTGATGAGGAGGGACCCGGGCATCTACATGAGGAGTGCTAAGTAAGATAAGAAGTGCATTCACCTTCTGCAAAATCATGCTTGTCATCTCATGCCCAATAACTCTATGATGTCTATCCAAAGCCCTTTGAATGTATGTGAAATTCTGCAAATCCAGAGTGTTTTTAATATTGTCATAAATTAAAAGGAACTCAAGCTGATTGAGGAGGAATTGATGTGGGAAGAGGCCACCAACATGTACTTGACCCTCCCAGAGGTCATACTTTTAGACTGCAAGAAGGAGTTTATTATTAGGCAGGAAAACCTCCTTAACAACTTTACTGGCAATGATCTCCAACAATGAAAGAGATTGTAACATATCTAGAGCATTTGAGAGGAAGATTGAAACCAAATGTGAGGGAAATATGAGCCTCCTTGCTTGGGGAAACATGATTTCTTCCCCAATTAAATGTTTGATGCTCTTTCAGACCTGATAACTATGAGTGAGGAAAACCTGCCCAAGTTGGTCATCTAAGATATGATCTATGAACGGACATTCCCATTCTTCCATAGAGATGTTGACTCTAACATTGCGTGACATATACTCCATGTGTTCTCTTCTACAAGTGAGAAAAGAACTATTACTCTGCATGTCCCCTATGTCGGTAAGAAGCATTTCACACTTGCATCCGAACCCTCCCTGAAGACTACACTAATTTGGAACCTTTAATTGAGTGCAGAGACTAAATAGGATGCATGTAATAAATGCTAAGAACTATCGATTAATGATGATGAATCAACCACATGAATGTTGGAATACAGGTGTAATAAATATCTGCATAGTAGCGGCAATGAATGCAAAAAAATTGAGTGTGAGATCGATTATTGAAGATTGTGAAGGCTAGAACCATGCCTTCACACGAGGTAAGGGTGATGAGTGATCCAAGGTTTCCATCTCTTAGCCACCAATTAAAACCGGCAGTACTTTCTCACACATGCAACCGTAGTGAATGCAAGTGAGTAGAGAAACTCGCATGATTTCCAAGTTGTGAAGAATAAATAGGATTCAGGTGACATATATTATAAAAATTGAATCATTAATAGTTTAAAACTTCTTATCTCGTACTTGAATCCGCTTTGATGATGTCATCTAACCGGGGGAGGATTTGTAATAAAACATGATCATCTTTAGTTGAATCAACCTCTATCCCATCACACCCCAAATTTTCTAGCTTGTTCGTTAATTTATTCCCTTCTCTGAGCATATGTGACAAGTGGACTTCTGTGAATGAATCCAATATATCCCAAAATTGAGCTAACACATAATGAATGTGCCAATTGAAGGATTTTCTATGTTTTCAATCATTAATTATAATAGTAGAGTCCCCTTCAACATGAACTTTTGAAAAATCCATCTTCTTAGCAAGTGTCAAACCAAGCAACAATGCTTGAGCTTCAGCGATGTTATTGGTTCCTGGGGCAAGATTGAGGATTTGAAGGCTTTTAGGTCCCCATGATGATATCTAATACACACTCCAACCCTTGATTTACCTGGGTTACCTCGAGAAGAGCCATCAAAATTTATTTTTACAAAGTTACACAGAGGAGGATGTCAGATAGCGTGAGATCTGTCAATTTTTAATGGATTGTTAGGTGAAGAGCAGTTAGTAGTGGGAATACAACTCAACTTCCAATTCATGACTATATATGCATCCCATGAAGTGAAAACTAAACTACAACTCAAAAACCTTTGCACATATATATTTATAGATTCTGAGATAGATTTTTCTAAACCCTCGAGGACTATCTCAATAGATGAAGTAATTTTTTTGAAAATTCTTTTGTTCCTCTCCCACCAAATTGACCATAGGATTGTCACTGGGATAATTTACCAAATGCAAGAAAAAGGGAATATTTGAAAAGGGTTGGTCATGATTGGAACAAATCCCAGATAGAACTTGGCAGGGGCATTGACAATTCCAATTTATTCATAATAAAGAGCCACCATTGACAAGAAAAAGAACACTGAAGGAATAAATGATCAACATTTTCAATTTATTGACCACAAAGGACACACAAAAAAGGTTGAGCAATTTTCAACTTATCAAGTTTGTCACTAGTTCGAATCTTTTTTTGCAGAACCAACCAAGAAAAGCATCCTGCTTTTGGCAGAACTATATTATTTCAACAGAAAGAATATGCTCTTTGGTTTTGGTGCTGGTTCACCCTTTGTTGAAGAGACTTGTATCCATGCTTAACTGAGTAATTACCTTCTTTGGATGGATACCAAATGATTTTATCCTCCTTATTTGACAAAAAAACTATTCTCTGGGATAAGGCTTGATGCACTATTCTCTTATAATGGTCATCATAAAGGATCTCTGAGAAATCTTTCCAAATTACTTTCCCTGAATGTATTTCAACACCACGAACATGATCAATTAATTTTTCACCCCAAGCACTAATGCCAATTGGAATTACATCCTCCAAATGTTGCACCTGATATAATGGAATATATCCATTCCAAGAGTCATTCCAAAAATGTATTGATTCTCCATTATGCACTTGCCAGAAGATATATGAAGTTATAACTTCCCTAGAGGTCATCATGAAATTCCACATAATAGACCCTTTTGGAGGGTTAGAGATAGTGATAATTCTAATGGGGTTAGTTGCGTCCAAGTATTTAGCTTGCATTATTTGGCACCATTTTGTGTTGGGCTTAGAATACATTTTCCACACCAATTTTCCTCCAAAAGTTTTATTCCGCTTAGTGACATCCTGAAGACCTACCCCTCTTGAATGCTTTTCAATGGCCATGTTACTAAGAGAAACTAGGGGTATCTTCTTCTCTTGAGATAGGTTACCTTTCCAAAGGAAGTTCCTAATGATTTTCTCAATCTAAGTGATGACTGTTTTAGGAGCTTTAAGCACAGATATGTAATAATTTGGTATAGCAGTTAGGACAATTTTAAAGAGGAGGTTGTGACCTGAGAGAGAGCCACCAAACTTTCCAAGCTGAAACTCTAGCTTTAATCCTTTCAATAACATTTTTCCAATACGAATCCCTATTTGGCCCCATGAAAAAAAGGAATGCCTAAATATGTGCAAGTTAATTCCTCTCTCTTGAATCCTATGATTTTTGTAATCTTTCTACTAACAACACTTCTAGTATTAAAGATATATAACTTTGACTTAAGAACATTAATCTTTTGACCTGAAATTGATGTGAATGGCTTCTAAAATAGAGGACTTACCATACAGGAGAGAGTCATCTGCAAATAGTGTGTGAGTCACTGAAATATTAGTTCTTGGGATGTGAACACCCTGCCAGTTACCCTTTACATTGTTAGATATGATTAAGCTGCTAAATGCTTCAGCCATGATGATGAAGAGGAAGGGAGATAAAGGGTCTCCTTGTATAACTCCTTGGGTAGCTGGAAAGAACCCCGCTAGAACCCCATTAATGATGATCGAGAAGGTTGCTCCTGAAATACATGAATTGACCTATTTAAACCATCTATTTGAGAAGCCAATTTTTTTTAGTACTTTTGAAAGAAAGCTCCAATTTACTTTGTCATAAGCTTTCATCATGTCAAGCTTAACAATAAAGGAGGGAAACTAACATGAATGGATTGATTGAAGAACTTCATGAGCTACTAATTCCCCTTCAACCGTTTCTCTACCAAGGACAAAACCTCCTTGTTCCAGAGATAATTTTTGGAATTAGATCTTGAAGTCTCAGATAGATAGCCTTAGTAAGAATTTTATAGATTGTATTACATAATGAAATGGGTCTGAATTCTGCAAATGTTCTTGTTTCCTTAACTTTAGGGATGATTGCTATGTTTCTAACATTAAACATTTTTAAAATTGAAGTACTCCTTCTTGACTCTTCAAGTGCAGCCAACAAATCAAGATCAATAGCATCCCAACACTTCTAAAAGAAAAGGGCAGTAAATTCATCAAGTCCTAGAGCTTTATCTGGAGGTAATGAGAAAACCACTTTTTGCACTTCTCCTAATGAGAATGACTTCATAAGATCCTCATTGTCCTGCTGAGAAATAGAATGAGGGATGGCTCCAAGGACATCATGATCATTTATGGTCAAAAGAGGGGGGGGGGCTTTGCAGAGGGTGGAGGAGCTAGGAGGGTTTTAAAAAATTTGACACCTTCTTCTTGAATGTCCTTAGAATTTGATAGTGAGTTTCCTATGACAACATCATTAATTGAGAAGATGGAGGCTCTTTCACTCTTTTCTTTTGATGAGGCGTGAAAAAAATTGGTATTTCTATCTCCTTCTTTCAACCAAAGCTCTCTAGATTTTTCCCTCCAGTAAATTTCCTCCCTTTTACTGAGCTCCTCCCATTTTGATTGTAAATTTTTTTGTCTATCATAAATGAGTGCATCCATCCCATGGAGAATAATGTGCTCATGAACTTCAGTCAATTCATTGGTAACTGCTTGTTTCTTAGTGAAAATGTTTTTAAACGTGTGCACATTCCATAGTTTGATTTGGGTTTTCACATGCTGCATTTTCTTATAAAACTAAAACATTTTAGTACCCATTCGATAGGGTGCACTTACCCACCATTGGTGCAAAATAGGGAGGAAGTGTGGGTGTCTGAATCATATTATTTTAAACTTAAAGGATGAACGATGCAAGTAGTGAGGTGAAGATGGGGATATAGAACAAGAAATAGCAAAATGATCTGAGCATATAAGAGGTAGAATGTTCGTTTCAAACTTGTAATTTGGTAGCATCCACTAATGAGATGAGAAATCTATCCAATCTCTTAGGTATTTGTGCAAAATTTATCCTCTTGTTTGTCCAAGTAAAAAGCCCTTTCTCAGGGACTATATCTTTTAATGCATTATCAGAGATCAAGGTTAAAAAATCATCAATGGTCTTCTGTGGGGGGCTGATTCCTCCTATTTTTTCCTTTTCAAAAACAAGTGCATTAAAATCCCCACCTAGAATAAAATTTTGATTTGCAGACTGGTGTATAAAAGTTACTAGGGTATCCCAAAGTCTTTTTTTTCATGAGTAGGAGTGGGGCCATAAATATTTATCAATTTAAATGAAAGATCAAAGCTCAATATGTTCATAATTTGCCAATTATTACCTTCACTAACTATTTATGCTATCAAATTCTTTGGATTCCATAGTACTACAAGGCCTCCTAAAGCACCTATAGCTGGAACATGTGTTGCTTTCCATTTTGGCCGTTTACCAACTATTGATTGAAATATCTCCAGAGACATTTTTGTTTCTTGTAACATAATAATGTCAGCTCCTGATGAATCAAGTTGTTGCTTAACTTGACATATCTTGTCAGAAGCGTTTATGCCTCTGACATTCCATGAGATGATCTTCATTGGGATCAAGGAGGGCAGCATACCCTCCTTGGCCTCTTAGTCACTGAAAATTTCCCATCTAATGTAGTTTCTATACCTGCCTCTATTTCCTCTTTAACTTTCACTGAATTAGGTTTCCTCCCTCTCAGTTTTGGAGATATTGAGACCTGTCGCTGACTAGCCAGAGATTGGGAGATGGATAAGGACTATGAAAAATCGAATGCTAAGTCATGATGCTTATGCAGATCAACTACAAAAATACTATCATCATCTTCAATATCATGAGGGAAAGGAGGATTCAGTAAACCCTGACTTATGAGAGGGAGAGCATTAAAATGTTGAGAGACCCTTTTATCT
The DNA here is from genome assembly GCF_030272615.1 of Cryptomeria japonica. Lineage (NCBI taxonomy): Eukaryota > Viridiplantae > Streptophyta > Pinopsida > Cupressales > Cupressaceae > Cryptomeria > Cryptomeria japonica. The sequence continues at coordinate 351,308,696 of NC_081406.1, forward strand.
TCTTCAAATAATAATTCATCTGCAATGTCATCAAAGAGCTGAGAACCAACAAATTTCAGCAAATCATCAACAACTTTCTCTATGTTATCTTGTGGTTTGAGAATCTCTGAGTTAGGGTGTCATTGAAGTTTACACTGTTGATTGTGAGTTCCCAGCATAGACGAAGACATAATGTCAATAGGTTGGTTATTAATAGATAGCCTCCGAACTAAATCCTCCATATTTGGGAAGGGTAAGGATGAAAAAACAAAACTCCTCTTAAAGAATCTTTGTAGAGGTGGTCGGATAGAAACCTTAATCTCTTCCACCTGAGCATTTATTGCTTCACTATTAAAATTATCATTTAGGAGTTGAGGAGGTGAAGAATGCCAAGGGAGGCTAAAATATTGTTTGTCTTGATTTCTGAGTAAGGGACCAGGAAGAGAAAAATAGCTATTAAAAAGAGGAATAAATAACCTCAAAACTTTAGCAAACATGATATGCTCTTCTTGTTCAACATGAGTTCCATGATTGCTAGCAGATGAGGAGGGAGCTCTAATCTCATCTCACAACTCAACATTGGGGTCACATTCTTTATCTAGACTATCCACTGAACATAATAATGGATCTGAGGAGGGGTCAACACAAACCTTGATAGGAGAGAAATTCAATCCTTGACATTGGGAGTTAAAGTGACTTGAACATTCAGAGTGGTATTCTACTACTTCAGGATCTTCTATAAAAATGGTTTGCTTCCATTTACCAAACTTGGAAGCAACAATCAGGCTATCTGGAAATGGTTTAGACAGATCTAGCAACAAGCACACTCAAGATGGGAGATGAGTCAATTTGAAGGGAATGAGGTCATGTTTAATAAAGATTCCCAGCTGATTGGAGAAAAGATCAATTAACTCCAAATCTCTATATTCCAATGGTAATGCAGGTAATAAAATCCAGGAAGGGGAAAAATTACAAATTTTAGAGTCTATCTTAAAATTTGGAATCCATGGGACTGTGAAAAGACCAAATCCTTTATAGAACCAACCTTTAAATCTATGGATCACATTCTTGTCTTCTTTAGACTCGAAGATTGAAATAAAGAAATCAGATCTGTTATCAATGTAAAAGATCTCTTTAATACCTTTCCAAAACTTTTTTGCCCAGGAAGATAAATCAGAGGGAGAGGGAGAAGACTTCCAGAACTTACCGATGAGCGCATGATTCCTGAGATGTGAAATCTACGGATGGAGTAAGTGATCAAGTAAAGACATCAAACAGTATGGAGCATATAAGCTAGAGCAAGCAATAGAAGATGCATCCATGCCTTGAGCAAATACCTTTTCTATACGTTTCCTCCTCTAGACTTTTAGGGTTTGATGAGAGGGTCGATTAAAACCTTCTGCACTTTACTGCAACTTATATTTCTTTGGATTGTAATGCTTGAGAAATTTTCTATCATTGGAGCCTGAAGAACGAGAGAGCCCACCATTATGGAGGGGAATATTATTAGGAGAGGAGAGAAAACTTAGTTTATGCAGAGGAATAGAATTTGACCATGACATAAAAGGCTTATGAAGAGGAATGGTATTTGGCCAGGATAAGAAGGAAGGGGTGTGACCACTCGAGAAGCCCCCAAGGGAGCTATTAGAAATGAGATCAGCCTATGATCTCTCTCATAGTTTATCCAAGAATCCCTTACCTTTGTCTGTCTCTGAAGGAAGATCCGGCCAAATATTTTGACAGATATAAAAAACTGGTTGCTTTTTCTTGGAAAGCCTTTTGATCAGTCAATTAATCTGTCAGGATAGGTGTTGAAAAGAGATTAGAAAGTGCTTGCCCTTATGGTTACTATATCCACCACCAAAGCCACCCTTCTGGAAATAGTAGCCACCACCAAAGTCATGGCGAAACCTAGGCCATCCTTTGTGAATTGTCTAGTACATTTTTTCAGATTTTCCTCCCACCTACCCCACCACATGTGCTCCTCCCCACGCCATCAAAATATTAATTAATTATAAACTCCCAATAAATAAATATGTATAAATATATTGTATTCGTACTAACCATTATTTAATAATTTACGCCAATGGCTATATGAAGTAATTGATTAATTAATTTCCATAAACTCATAAGGAAACCCGGCATAAGGTTGAACAACATACCACATGATGCAAACCAATGACTCAAGACAAGGCACTAATTGACAAGGGTACCAACTTAAGCCTCGAGTATGAGAGGGAAATACATATCATCTCCAACAAATTTTTATTGGGATAAAGACACGCTCATACCTGTGAGACCAGGTGGAGTTGATGTATGGTACCTGTGATCCTACATCCACCACTAAATACAATATAACATATATGCAACACATATACATCATAAATGATTAGGCAGGTGATAGAGAATCACAATGTCATATTATGCTCGCATTGAGTGGTATGACATCATCTCTAATCACGAAGAAAATAGAAGACAATCACAAACATCATAGTATCAACTCAGTCAGCATAATCATAGAGTAGGGTTAGCGTAATCATAATGTCATAAAAATCCCATAAGCAATATGATCCATCATGAATAATGATCAAATATAGATCCATCATCATATCAAATAAAATCATGAAATAGGGCTAGTACATAACATGATACCATCAAATAATTATAAAGTAGACTAAGCTAGATCAATATATTCCTTTTATCTACAAAAAGACAAGATGAATCAAGGAGGGGCACTACATCCTCCCCCCCTTCGGCTCGACTTACTCTTGGAAGTCGTCAAGGGTTAAGTTGAAATTATACACACATCAACCCAAAACTTCTTAATTCAAACATTTCCTAGCCCAAAGTAAGATAATGACCACAAGAGTTTCCTTTCTATGCTTCAATTATCCAAAGTAAATATGTTACAGAAGAGATAAAACAAGTCACAAAACTCTTACTAGTTACAATAAGAATGCTAAGTTTTTAAATTTCTTCAAGGAAACTTTATTTAACTAAGTTTTGCAAGACCAAAACTATAATTCTTGTCATTGAGTTAGCATTTATAAGAAAAAATCACCATAAATCCCACCAATTCAAGCATGACAACACTCCTTTAGCATCTAGTTGCATACAATTAAGAAGAAAAATATACATTTTACACAATACTTTATGTTAGGAACCAGGAAGGACAACTAAGAGGGGGGGTGAATCAGTTGTGAACCAGTTATCAATAATTTATAATCCAAAATAAATTTATTCCAAATTAAACTTAGTGTCGGTAAACAAACTTAAATGTCAGTAAATTAGATTGACAATTATAGCAGTACCAGTTTAACTCAATGCATGAAACATAAAGAGAAACAATATCCACAACACATGACACATAGATTTTGACGTGGAAACTTGGTAAGGATAAAAGCCATGGTGGAAACCTTACCCACAATCAGATGATACTATTGCAGATAGTAAGTGTATACAAATGGGGTCTGCACATGCAGAAAGGCCAACTGCCTAGAGCTCACTACTCAATCACAAAATAGGAGTCACACTGACTATAATTGGATGGTTAAATCAAATAACAATGTACTACTGAAAATAGCATCTAAAATGCTAGATTCAATACCAGTTTAAGCTCTGGACATGAGTGCCAAACACCTTCATAACCTTCCTTCAACCTTCAGATAATGTTTGTGTGATTCGCACAAGGATTTGCTTATTTTCTCTCTTTAATATTCGAACACACTCATCATGATCCTATATGATCTTCAATAAGATCTTACAATCATATATACAAAACCTAAGACCTATACATGAGGTCAGATCACTAAAGATATTACAATTAAATCAATTAAAAATAAGTCTTGATGCGATACAATATGTTGGCTCAATACATTTACCACATTATCCAATCAATAAACCATTTCTAAAATGTGTCTTGCTGATCTGGAATAGATATCATGTACCGGTCCATAACCTAGACTTATCTGCCGGTAAAGGAAAATCTATCAAACTGATTAGACCAAGAAGCAAAACACCAAATCCAAACTTCCAATCCATGTCTTCAACATAGCCAATTGATCTCTAGATGATAACAAGTCATCATCATTGTCGGTGAACAATATAACCTGTTGGTGAACATATACCAGTGATTGTGCATAAACCACTAACCATGTCGGTGAGCATAATATAGACCTCCAAGAAGATAAGTGTTGACATCAATGATAAAACCAATGCAACACATGGAAAAGTCATCCATAATACCAACAATCTTCCCCTTTGGCATTGATGGCAATGCTAGATGGAAAAACATCTAAGTGCCAAAAACAGAATGCCAAAAACTAATAAACCAACAATCTCCCAAAGATAGATCAATACAAAGATTTGTATTGGAAACAAAACCCAAAATAAAAAATACATATATCCAAAGAGTATATCTCTCCCCCAAGGTATAATGTTTTTCATAGATAATGCCAAAGCAGTTAAGAATTCAAAACATAGCATTCAGCTGACTACTCCCCCTGAGCAGTAGCTCTCCATCATCAAAGCCGGAAAAAGATTTTTCTGTTAGTCCCTGTCGGTTTGATGCCAATCTTCATCATTCAAGTCTCTACCGGTGGGGAAATTACCCCAAGATGTTCTCTGAGATATTCAAATGTTTCCTTAGGAAAAGGCTTTGTAAATATATCAGTAATTTGTTCTTTAGTATTCACATAAACCAATCTCACTTCATTTGCTTCAACATTCTCTTTCAGAAAATTGTACTTAATAGAAACATGCTTTGTCTTAAAGTGAAATACCGGATTCTTTTATATATCAATTGCTTCTGAATTATCACAATAAATAATTATTGGTTCTTTGCATTTTACCTTTATATCCTTCAGCATTTGCTTGATCCATAATACCTGAGTACAATTAGTTGTTGTTGCAACATATTCTGATTTTGTTGTAGATAATGATGTAGAAGTCCACTTCTTGCTTATCCATGAAATCAATCTTCTGCCAAGAAAGAATGCACCACCAGTGGTACTCTTTATGTCATCTACATCTCCTGCCCAATTTGCATCGGTCTATGCACATAAATCAAAATATTCATCTTTAGGATACCATAAACCAAGATTTGTTGTGCCTTGTAGGTATTGGAAAATCCTTTTAACTGTTGATTCATGATTTTCTTTAGGATTGATTTGAAATATAGATACAATACATACTACATTCATTATATCAGGTCTAGTTTGTATCAAATATAGTAAATCTCCAATCATAGATTTTTACCTTGTCAGATTAATAGGAGCTGAATCATCCTTCAATGTCAATTTATCAGTTGTAGTCATAGGAGTATTTACCGGTTTGGAATTTTCCATACCAAATTTCTTCAAGAGATCCTTCAAGTACCTTGTTTGACATATGAATATGATAGTATGATGAAAGAATAAGTATCTGGTAGAATACTGAGAGGGGGGGGGTGAATAAGTATACTAAAAAACTAATACAAAGTTCCCAAACTCAAACTTAGTCAAGATCAATAATCATAAGAATACTTGACATCAACTGGTTTAACTATTATGACAACTTTAGCAGTAAACAACTTCAATCTTGTGAATATAAACAATGCTTAATCATAACTCAACATATTCATCTCTTAATGCTTCTACTTAACATGCCTTATCAGAGATTAACCAAATCAACAAATAAGATCACAACCACAAAAGAATTCACCACTTGACACAAATGTACCCAAATAGGTAAAAACCATGGTGAGATGAGACTCAGAAGGATAGCTATCTGAACTCTTTCAAATTTTTCCCTATTAGGAGCCAAAGCATGTTAGGGCTTTACAATAAGTCCTATTAAGAACTAATTCCAGTTAGGAATCGCCCGGTTAAGGGATTTACAAATATGCCTTGTCAGAAGCACAATACCCTATTAGGAGTAACCTCACTGGAGGATTTAAGAATCCAAACTAATGGACCACCTTGTTAGAGGATTTAATGAGTAACCAAGCTTGTTAGAGCTTACCTGGTTAAGGGATTTAACTTCTAGTGTAATTATTATAAAACAACAATTTAGTTGATCTGTCTAAATAGCACTACTCTTGCTTGATCAGATCCTTCTATAACCTTCAGTCTACCTTCACTCAAAGTGCAGATCCATTCACCAGTTTGGCAGCTATACACTCAATAGGTTTTCTACCAACCTTGCCAACAACCTTAACAAACAACTTCATCGACCTTAAATAGAAATTAGTTAGGTCGGTAACATAGCAAAAACCTAATTCTCATCATTGAGATTACAAACAAGTCGGTACAATCTTGATTGTTAGAAATTATGACAATCTCTTCACATTATTCAAGATAATTTCAACCACTCCATGATCACTGCTCTATTGGACTTTGTAACTCATCATGCATTGTGCATTAGATGCAATCCACTTTGCTCCTTCCCTAGACAAGAACAAACATGCCAAAACAATTTGAATATCTCCTTAATCAAATGATCACAAGTGTCTCCATCATTATCGCTTATCAAATAACAAACCATCAAACTTGGTCGGTTAGGGTTTACCAGTTACATTACATGGAAAGGTTTAACCCTTTACACCGGTTCAACTCACAAACTTAACATATAGGTTGACAACATCTTCCATAAATCTCTTCTTACTAGTTACTAGCCAATATCAAAAACAACAATATCCACAATAACATGAATACCATTTACCAGTTCAATTGACATCAATGACAACATATCATTAATGCAAAATACCAACAAACTCAAAATGCCAACAATCTCCCCCTTTGGCATTAATGGCAATACAAATATCAACGCCTCTGATTGTTGCTGAGATAGGTGAGATTGGTGAATAGGAATCCTGGTTTACATTACCAAATATTCACCTTCCTTTGTCTATCTTCAGCCTTCCGCTGGTTCACTTAATTAGACACATAATTCTTCTCCCCCTTTGACAACAATGCCAAAGTGAAATTAAAACATGTAATTCTGCTCCCACTATGATGTTGATGCTCCCCCTATGGAATACATCCACTCCTTCATCAATCCACATAAGATTCTACAAGTGGTTTAGGGACTGATGCAATCAGCATCATGCTTAACTAACTTCATGAAGAGAGACAACCACTAATTGACTTCGAAGATACTCGAAAGTGGTCTTAGGTGGAGGTTTGGTAAAGATATCTGCAAGTTGCTCCTTGGTAGAAACATGCTCCAAGATAACATCTTTACTTTGAAATTTTTCCCTCAAGAAGTGATATTTCAATTCAATATGCTTAGTCCTTGCGTACAAAAATGAATTTTTTGAAATGTTTATTGCACTTGTATTATCACACAAAATCTTTATAGGTTCTAAGATTTATATCTTCAAACCTTCCAAAATGTGCCTCATCCAAATATCTTGTGTGCAATTCATATAAGTTGCTACATACTCAGCTTCAGCAGTAGATTGTGAAGTGCAACTCTATTTTTTACTACTCCAAGAGACTAGCCTTCCTCCTAAAAAGAATTCTCCACCGGTAGTAGTACTTTTCCAGTCATCAATGTTTCCTTCCCAATCAACATCTGTGTATGCTTCAATATCAAAATTTCCACCATATGGATACCATAACCCATAGTCAATAGTACCTTTTAGATATCTAAAAATTCTCTTAGTTGCTATCAGATGTGCCTCCTTTGGATTCTTTTGAAATCTAGCAACAATACCAACTGCATGGGCAATATCTGGTCGACTGTAAACAACATAGTGTAGTTTGCCAATCATTGACCTGTATTCCTTTTCATATACAGACTTAGATGCATCTTCCTTGGACAATTTACAACCTGTAACTATTGGGGTTCCAACTGGTTTATAGTCACTCATACCGAAAGTCTTCAAAACTTCTTTCACATAATTTGATTGAGTAATGAAAATACCATTCTTCATCTGCTGTATCTGTAATCCTATGGAAATTTTTATTTCTCCTACTAGTGACATCTCAAATTCATTCTTCATTACATCTGCAAAACAATTACTCATGTCATCATTACCACCAAATATAATGTCATCTACAAATACTTCACTAACCAGTATTTCATCTCCTTCAGACTTGAGATAAATGTTGTTGTCATCACTAGTTCTGTTAAAGCCTATCTTCATCAAATGAGTATGAAGTTGTTCATACGATGCTCTAGGTGCCTACTTTAATCCATACAGGGCTTTATGCAATTTGCATAATCTGTCAATGCATAACCATCAGGCTGCTCTATATAGACCTCTTCTTCTATTATCCCATTCAAGAATGTAGACTTAACATCCATCTGGTATACCTTGAACTTTTTATGAGCTGCAAATGCAAGCAATGTTCTGACACCTTCCAGTCTTGCTACTGGTGCAAAAGTTTCTCCATAGTCTTCTCCTTCTTCGTGTGCATAACCTTTGCATACTAATCTTGCCTTATTCCAAACTACAACACCATCTTAATTTAACTTGTTTCTGAACACCCATTTAGTACCTATAACATTCTTGTTTACCAGTCGGGGTACCAAGGTCCAAGTGTTGTTCTTCTTGATTTGATCTAACTCTTCCTCCATAGCTTTCACCCAATGATCATCACCAAATACCTCTTTAGCACTTCTAGGTTCAAAGGTGGATATCATGAAAGAGTTCTCTCTTATTCTCCTTCTAGTTAGTACTCCAACATCCTTATCCCCAATTATCTATTCAGGACTATGATTCAGTCTCACATACCTAGGAATAACATGATCATTCTCTTCAGGTTCAGCTTCATCATTGTCATCTTCCTATGAATTTATTTGTTCCAGTTGAAAAAGTTCATCAGGATTTGCTCTATCGGTTTTTGATTTAACAGTTTCAGGTTCCAAAAGAAAAATGCCAAGATCTTAATCCTTCTTAGAACTGGTTCCTTCTGTAATTTCAAGACATTCATCTACATGAACATTAGTACTTTCAACAATTTTCTATGTCTAGTTGTTGAAGCATTTATAGGCCTTACTCTTGGTAGAATAGCCAAGGAATATACCTTCATAACTCTTAGCTTCAAATTTTCTTAAGTAATCACCTCTTTTAATAAAACATTTGCTACCAACCAGAACTCGGTTCATTGTGTACATAGCTGTACTTACAACTTATTTCCAAAATGTTTTTGATACACCACCTTGTATCAACATAGTCCTAGCAGCTTTAACCACTGACCGATTGTTTGTTTCTGCTATTCCATTATGCTGTGGTGTCCTTGGTGCAGAAAGTTTCCACTTGATACCATTATCATCATAATATTTAGTGAACTCTGCAGAAGTGAATTCACCGCCTTGATCTATTCTTAGACATTTTATCTTTTTGCCACTCTTTCTTAGCTAAGGCTCTGAATGCCTTGAATTTACCAAATGCTTCATTTTTATCCTTCAAGAATGTGACCCACATCATCCTTGAACAATCATCAGTGAAGATCATGAAGTATCTATCACCTTTAATGCTTCTTGTTCTTATTGGTCGACATAGATCTGTATGAACCAAATCTAACAAGTGCTCTGCTGAGAAGGACTTGCTCTTAAAAGTTGAAGAAGTCATCTTTCCTAGTTGACATTCTTTACAAAGAGCATTAACCGGTTTTTCTAGATGAGGCAGACCTCTTACTATCTTAGACTTGCTTACTTTAATAATATTATTAAAATTAATATGACAAAATCTCCTATGCCAAAGCTAGATATCATATATTTTTGCAATCAAACAATTGCTAACTTTAGGATTGAGATGAAATAGATTACCTCTGGTATGTTTACCGGTTGCAATCAATTCTCCTTTGTTGTCAAATATTTTGCATATACCATTTCTGAATTCCAGTGGGTATCCTTTGTCATTAAGTTGTGCCACACCAAGAAGATTGTGCTTTAGGCCTTCAACCCAATAGACATCGTCAATACTTCTTTTCCCATTAAGAGAAATAACTCCCTTACCTTTAACCATACAAGGTGAGTCATTGCCAAATCTGACAACACCACCATCAAATTCCTTCAGGGAAAAAAATCTTCTCTGATCACCGGTCATGTGATGTGAACAACCACTATCAATGATCCAATCATCAGAGTTATCCATTCTGGATTCTAGTGCCTTCTGATCTGATATTTATTCCTTAATTGCTACAAACACAATACCTTCACTAGCATCATCATCTGATTCTTCATCAGTAACACCACTGTCAATAGCTACAAGACAATCTCTCTTACCTTTACCCTTGTATTTCTTAAATTTCTCTCTCTTGTATTCATTTTCACCATTAGGGAAATTTGCTTCTATATGACAAATCTTGTTGCATGCAAAACATTTTAAAGGTAGCTTACCTCTATATTTACCATTACCTCTAGGCAATCATTTTGCCAACAATGCTTCAAGTTCTACTAAGTTATCTTCATCTTCAACATCTTTGTTGGGTCTAGATTCATAGTTATGACCAATATCTTTGCTTCTTCTCACAGATGGGTTAGAGACAAAAGCTCTAAATGCAGATTCTGATTTTTGTACACTACCATCATAGCCATTTAGTTCAAAAGCAGTAAGTTTGTCAATAATAGAGTCAAGAGTTACCTTTGTCTTATCAATGGATTTCAGCTCCTGAATAGTTGCAACTCGGATAGCATAGACCGGTAGCAGAGTTCTCAGTACCTTACTGATTACTGTGGCATCTTCCACTTTCCCTCCTGCACTCTTTATCTCACCAACTATCTCTTTAATCCTTTGACCATACTGTTGGATATTCTCACCTCTAGACATTCTCATGTCATCAAACTTACCTCTTAGACTCTCCTCTTTAGCAATCTTAACATGTTCATCACTGCTATAAATCTCTTCTAGTTTCTTCCATACTTCATATGCAGTTTCAAGACCATGAACATCTACATATTCAACATCAAACAAGGAACTGATAATAGCTTCTAATGCCTGGTAATTTTCTTGGTGTTCTTTCTTCTGATCATCAGTCAGAGGTCCAGTAGGTGTAGTATACTTATTTTCTGTATGCTCCCAATAATGACTACCAAGACTCTTAATGTACATCTTCATTTTGTCACTCCATATTATATAGTTATCTTTGTTGAACTTCGGACCTTCTTTATTCATCATGATCTACAAGATATTTTCCTCAAGTTGTTAGGATTTTAGATTAAGAGGACCTAAGATGCTCTGATACTAATTTATGGTATCATGAAAGAATAAGTATTTGGTAGAATACTAAGAGGGGGGGGGGCAAATCAGTATACTGAAAAACTAATACAAAGTTCCCAAACTCAAACTCAGTCAAGATCAATAATCATAAGAATACTTGACATCAACCGGTTTAACTGTTATGATAACTTTAATAGTAAACAACTTCAATCTTGTGAATATCAATAATGCTTAATCATAACTCAACATATTCACCTCTTAATGCTTCTACTTATCATGCCTTATCAGAGATTAACCAAATCAACAAATAAGATCACAACCACACAAGCATTCACCACTTGACGCAAATGTTTATATGTGGAAAACCTAAATAGGTAAAAACCACGATGAGATGATTCTCACAAGGATAGCTATCTGAACTCTTTCAAAGTTTCTCTTGTTAGGAGACAAATCCTATTAGAGCTTTACAATAAGTCTTGTTAAGAACTAATTCCAGTTAGGAATCACTCAGGTAAGGGATTTAAAAATATGCCTTGTCAGAAACACAATACCCTGTTAGGAGTAACCTCGTTGCAGGATTTAAGAATCCAAACTAATGGACCACCTTGTTAGAGGATTTAATGAGTAACCAAGCTTTTTAGAGCTTACCTGCTTAAGGGATTCAACTTCTGCTATAATTGTTAGAAAACAACAGTTTAGTTGATCTGTCTGAATAGCACTACTCTTGCTTGATCAGATCCTTCTATAACCATCAGTCTACCTTCACTCAGTGCAGATCCATTCACCAATTTGGCAACTATACACTCAACAGGTTATCTACCAGCCTTTCCAACAACCTTAACAAACAACTTCATCAACCTTAAATAGAAATCAATTAGGTCAGTAAAACAACAAAAACCTAATTCTCATCATCGAGATTACAAACAAGTTGGTACAATCTTGACCATTAGAAATTATGACAATCTCTTCACATTCTTCAAGGAAATTTCAACCGCTCCATGATCACCACTCTAATGGACTTTGTAGCTCATCACACGTTGTACATTAGATGCAATCCACTCTTTTCCTTCCCTAGACAAGAAAAAATGCACCAAAATAATTTGAATCTCCTTAATCAAATGATCACACATGTCTCCATCATTATCACTTATCAGATGACAAACCATCAAACATGGTTGGTTAGGGTTTAACAATTGATAGGGTTTACTAGTTACATTACATGGAAAGGTTTAACCCTTTACACAGGTTTAACTCCAAAACTTAACATACAGGTTTACAACATCTTCCACAAATCTCTTCTTACTAGTTACTAGACAATATCAAAAACAACAATATCAGCAATAACATGAATACCATTTACCAGTTCAATTGACATCAATGACAACATATCATTAATGCAATCTTGATGCAAAATACCAACAAACTCAAAATGCCAACAGAATATACCTTTATCTGTTTGTGAAATTTGCAAACCTAGAAATTTTTTTATCTCTCCAATCATAGACATTTCAAATTCTTTTTGCATCTGGTTAGCAAAGTCCCTACATAATCCATCTTCACCTCCAAAAATGATATCATCCACAAATTCTTCAATAACAAAAATATCATCATTGGTAACTTTGTAATATAAATTTTTGTCAACATTAACTTTTGTGTAACCAAGCTTCAAAAGATATTTATCCAATCTAGCATACCGAGCTTTGGGAGCTTGCTTCAAACCATATAAAGCTTTCCTTAACCTGCAAACCATATCCTTATTATCTGTCAAAGAAAATCCATCAGGTTGTTCAATATAAACTTCCTCCTCTGAACTCTTTCAAAGTTTGCCTTGTTAGGAGACAAATCCTATTAGAGCTTTACAATAAGTCTTGTTAAGTACTAATTCCGGTTAGGAATCACTCGGTTAAGGGATTTACAAATATGCCTTGTCAGAAGCACAATACCCTATTAGGAGTAACCTCGTTGGAGGATTTAAGAATCCAAACTAATGGACCACCTTGTTAGTGGATTTAATGAGTAACCAAGCTTTTTAGAGCTTACCTGCTTAAGGGATTCAACTTTTGCTATAATTGTTAGAAAACAATAGTTTAGTTGATCTGTCTGAATAGCACTACTCTTGCTTGATCAGATCCTTCTATAACCTTCAGTCTGCCTTCACTCAAAGTGCAGATCCATTCACCAGTTTGGCAACTATACACTCAACAGGTTATCTACCAACCTTTCCAACAACCTTAACAAACAACTTCATCGACCTTAAATAGAAATAAATTAGGTCGGTAACACAACAAAAACCTAATTCTCATCATCGAGATTACAAACAAGTTGGTACAATCTTGACCATTAGAAATTATGACAATCTCTTCACATTCTTCAAGGAAATTTCAAATGCTCCATGATCACCACTCTAGCAGACTTTGTAACTCATCACATGTTGTACATTAGATGCAATCCACTTTTCTCCTTCCCTAGACAAGAAAAAATGCACCAAAATAATTTGAATCTCCTTAATCAAATGATCACACATGTCTCCATCATTATCACTTATCAGATAACAAATGATCAAACTTGGTTGGTTAGGGTTTAACAACTGATAGGGTTTACCGGTTACATTACATGGAAAGGTTTAACCCTTTACACGGGTTTAACTCACAAGCTTAACATACAGGTTTACAACATCTTCCACAAATCTCTTCTTACTGGTTACTAGCCAATATCAAAAACAACAATATCAACAATAACATGAATACCATTTTCCATTTCAATTGATATCAATGACAACATATCATTAATGCAATCTGGATGCAAAATACCAATAGAATATACCTTTATCTGTTTGTGAAATTTGCAAACCTAGAAATTTTTTTATCTGTCCAATTATAGACATTTCAAATTCTTTTTGCATCTGGTTAGCAAAGTCCCTAAATAATCCATCTTCACCTCCAAAAATGATATCATCCCCAAATACTTCAATAACCAAAATATCATCATTGGTAACTTTGTAATATAAATTTTTGTCAGCATTAACTTTTGTGTAACCAAGCTTCAAAAGATATTTATCCAATCTAGCATACCAAGCTTTGGGAGCTTGCTTCAAACCATATAAAGCTTTCCTTAACCTGCAAACCATATCCTTATTATCTGTCAAAGAAAATCCATCAGGTTGTTCAATATAAACTTCCTCCTCTGAACTCTTTCGAAGTTTGCCTTGTTAGGAGACAAATCCTATTAGAGCTTTACAATAAGTCTTGTTAAGAACTAATTCTGGTTAGGAATCACTCGGTTAAGGGATTTACAAATATGCCTTGTCAGAAGCACAATACCCTGTTACGAGTAACCTCGTTGGAGGATTTAAGAATCCAAACTAATGGACCACCTTGTTAGAGGATTTAATGAGTAACCAAGCTTTTTAGAGCTTACCTGGTTAAGGGATTCAACTTCTGCTATAATTGATAGAAAACAACAATTTAAATGATCTGTCTGAATAGCACTACTCTTGCTTGATCAGATCCTTCTATAACCATCAGTCTACCTTCACTCAAAGTGCAGATCCATTCACCAGTTTGGCAACTATACACTCAACAGGTTATCTACCAACCTTTCCAACAACCTTAACAAACAACTTCATCGACCTTAAATAGAAATCAATTAGGTTGGTAAAACAACAAAAACCTAATTCTCAACATCGAGATTACAAACAAGTTGGTACAATCTTGACCATTAGAAATTATGACAATCTCTTCACATTCTTCAAGGGAATTTCAACCGCTCCATGATCACCACTCTAATGGACTTTGTAACTCATCACACGTTGTACATTAGATGCAATCCACTTTTCTCCTTCCCTAGACAAGAAAAAATGCACCAAAATAATTTGAATCTCCTTAATCAAATGACCACACATGTCTCCATCATTATCACTTATTAGATAACAAACCATCAAACTTTGTTGGTTAGGGTTTAACAACTGATAGGGTTTATCAGTTACATTACATGGAAAGTTTTAACCCTTTACACGGGTTTAACTCACAAACTTAACATACATGTTTACAACATCTTCCACAAATCTCTTCTTACTAGTTACTAGCCAATATCAAAAACAACAATATCAGCAATAACATGAATACAATTTACCAGTTCAATTGACATCAATGACAACATATCATTAATGCAATCTTGATGCAAAATACCAACAAACTCAAAATGCCAACAGAATATACCTTTATCTGTTTGTGAAATTTGCAAACCTAGAGATTTTTTTATCTCTCCAATCATAGACATTTCAAATTCTTTTTGCATCTGGTTAGCAAAGTCCCTACACAATCCATCTTCACCTCCAAAAATGATATCATCCACAAATACTTCAATAACCAAAATATCATCATTGGTAACTTTGTAATATAAATTTTTGTCAGCATTAAGTTTTGTCTAACCAAGCTTCAAAAGATATTTATCCAATCTAGCATACCAAGCTTTGGGAGCTTGCTTCAAACCATATAAAGCTTTCCTTAACCTACAAACCATATCCTTATTAACTGTCAAAGAAAATCCATCAGGTTGTTCAATATAAACTTCCTCCTCTAAACTCTTTTGAAGTTTGTCTTGTTAGGAGACAAATCCTATTAGAGCTTTACAATAAGTCTTGTTAAGAACTAATTCCGGTTAGGAATCACTCGGTTAAGGGATTTACAAATATGCCTTGTCAAAAGCAAAATACCCTTTTAGGAGTAACCTCGTTGGAGGATTTAAGAATCCAAACTAATGGACCACCTTGTTAGAGGATTTAATGAGTAACCAAGCTTTTTAGAGCTTACCTGCTTAAGGGATTCAACTTCTGCTATAATTGTTAGAAAACAATAGTTTAGTTGATCTGTTTGAATAGCACTACTCTTGCTTGATCAGATCCTTCTATAACCTTAAGTCTGCCTTCACTCAAAGTGCATATCCATTCACCAGTTTGGCAACTATACACTCAACAGGTTATCTACCAACCTTTCCAACAACCTTAACAAACAAATTCATCGACCTTAAATAGAAATCAATTAGGTCGGTAACACAACAAAAACCTAATTCTCATCATCGATATTACAAACAAGTTGGTACAATCTTGACCATTAGAAATTATGACAATCTCTTCACATTCTTCAAGGAAATTTCAACCACTCCATGATCACCACTCTAATGGACTTTGTAACTCATCACACGTTGTACATTAGATGCAATCCACTTTTCTCCTTCCCTAGACAAGAAAAAATGCTCCAAGATAATTTGAATCTCCTTAATCAAATGATCACACATGTCTCCATCATTATCACTTATCAGATAACAAACCATCAAACTTGGTTGGTTAGGGTTTAACAACTGATAGGGTTTACCGATTACATTACATGGAAAGGTTTAACCCTTTACACGGGTTTAACTCACAAACTTAACGTGCAAGTTTACAACATCTTCCACAAATCTCTTCTTACTAGTTACTAGCCAATATCAAAAACAACAATATCAGCAATAACATGAATGCCATTTACCAGTTCAATTGACATCAATGACAACATATCATTAATGCAATCTTGATGCAAAATGCCAATAGAATATACCATTATTGGTTTGTGAAATTTGCAAACCTAGAAATTTTTTTATCTCTCTAATCATAGAAATTTCAAATTCCTTTTGCATCTGGTTAGCAAAGTCCCTCCATAATCCATCTTCACCTCCAAAAATGATATCATCCACAAATACTTCAATAACCAAAATATCATCATTGGTAACTTTGTAATATAAATTTTTGTCAGCATTAACTTTTGTGTAACCAAGCTTCAAAAGAGATTTATCCAATCTAGCATACCGAGCTTTGGGAGCTTGCTTCAAACCATATAAAGCTTTCCTTAACCTGCAAACCATATCCTTATTAACTGTCAAAGAAAATCCATCAGGTTGTTCAATATAAACTTCCTCCTCTAAACTCTTTCGAAGTTTGCCTTGTTAGGAGACAAATCCTATTAGAGCTTTACAATAAGCCTTGTTAAGAACTAATTCCGGTTAGGAATCACTCCGTTAAGGGATTTACAAATATGCCTTGTCAGAAGCACAATAACCTGTTAGGAGTAACCTCATTGGAGGATTTAAGAATCCAAACTAATGGACCACCTTGTTAGAGGATTTAATGAGTAACCAAGATTTTTAGAGCTTACCTGCTTAAGGGATTCAACTTCTACTATAATTGTTAGAAAACAACAGTTTAGTTGATCTGTCTGAATAGCACTACTGTTGCTTGATCAGATCCTTCTATAACCTTCAGTCTGCCTTCACTCAAAGTGTAGATCCATTCACCAGTTTGGCAACTATACACTCAACAGGTTATCTACCAACCTTTCCAACAACCTTAACAAACAACTTCATCGACCTTAAATAGAAATCAATTAGGTCGGTACCACAACAAAAACCTAATTCTCATCATCAAGATTCTAAACAAGTTGGTACAATCTTGACCATTAGAAATTATGACAATCTCTTCACATTCTTCAAGGAAATTTCAACCACTCCATGATCACCACTCTAATGGACTTTGTAACTCATCACACGTTGTACATTAGATGCAATCCACTTTTCTCCTTTCCTAGACAAGAAAAAATGCACCAAAAAAATTTGAATCTCCTTAATCAAATGATCACACATGTCTTGATCATTATCACTTATCAGATAACAAACCATCAAACTTGGTTGGTTAGGGTTTAACAACTGATAGGGTTTACCGGTTACATTACATGGAAAGGTTTAACCCTTTACACGGGTTTAACTCACAAACTTAACATACATGTTTACAACATCTTCCACAAATCTCTTCTTACTAGTTACTAGCCAATATCAAAAACAAAATATCAACAATAACATGAATACCATTTACCAGTTCAATTGACATCAATGACAACATATCATTAATGCAATCTTGATGCAAAATACCAACAAACTCAAAATGCCAATAGAATATACCTTTATCTGTTTGTGAAATTTGCAAACCTAGAAATTTTTTTATCTCTCCAATCATAGACATTTCAAATTATTTTTGCATCTGGTTAGCAAAGTCCCTACATAATCCATCTTCACCTCCAACAATGATATCATCCACAAATACTTCAATAACCAAAATATCATCATTGGTAACTTTGTAATATAAATTTTTGTCAGCATTAACTTTTGTGTAACCAAGCTTCAAAAGATATTTATCCAATCTAGCATACCAAAATTTGGGAGCTTGCTTCAAACCATATAAAGCTTTCCTTAATCTGCAAACCATATCCTTATTATCTGTCAAGGAAAATCCATCAGGTTGTTAAATATAAACTTCCTCCTCTCAAGTCTTTTGAAGTTTGCCTTGTTAGGAGAGAAATCCTATTAGAGCTTTACAATAAGTCTTGTTAAGAACTAATTCCGGTTAGGAATCACTCGGTTAAGGGATTTACAAATATGCCTTGTCAAAAGCACAATACCCTGTTAGGAGTAACCTCGTTGGAGGATTTAGGAATCCAAACTAATGGACCACCTTGTTAGAGGATTTAATGAGTAACTAAGCTTTTTAGAGCTTACCTGGTTAAGGGATTCAAGTTCTGATATAATTGTTAGAAAATAACAGTTTAGTTGATCTGTCTTTATAGCACTACTCTTGCTTGATCAGATCCTTCTATAACCTCCAGTTTGCCTTCACTCAAAGTGCAGATCCATTCACCAGTTTGGCAACTATACACTCAATAGGTTATCTACCAACCTTTCCAACAACCTTAACAAACAACTTCATCGACCTTATATAGAAATCAATTAGGTCAGTAACACAACAAAAACCTAATTCTCATCATCGAGATTACAAACAAGTCGGTACAATCTTGACCATTAGAAATTATGACAATCTCTTCACATTCTTCAAGGAAATTTCAACCGCTCCATGATCGCCACTCTAATGGACTTTGTAACTCATCACATGTTGTACATTAGATGCAATCCACTTTTCTCCTTCCCTAGACAAGAAAAAATGCTCCAAAATAATTTGAATCTCCTTAATCAAATGATCACACATGTCTCAATCATTATCACTTATCAGATAACAAACCATCAAACTTGGTTGGTTAGGGTTTAACAACTGATAGGGTTTATCGGTTACATTACATGGAAAGGTTTAACCCTTTACATGGGTTTAACTCACAAACTTAACATACAGGTTTACAACATCTTCCACAAATCTCTTCTTACTGGTTACTAGCCAATATCAAAAACAACAATATCAGCAATAACATGAATACCATTTACCAGTTCAATTGACATCAATGACAACATATCATTAATTCAATCTTGATGCAAAATACCAACAAACTCAAAATGCCAATAGAATATACCTTTATCTATTTGTGAAATTTGTAAACCTAGAAATTTTTTTATCTCTCCAATCATAGACATTTCAAATTCTTTTTGCATCTAGTTAGCAAAGTCCCTACATAATCCATCTTCACCTCCATAAATGATATCATCCACAAATACTTCAATAACCAAAATATCATCATTGGTAACTTTGTAATATAAATTTTTGTCAGCATTAACTTTTGTGTAACCAAACTTCGAAAGATATTTATCCAATCTTGCATACCAAGATTTAGGAGCTTGCTTCAAACCATATAAAGCTTTCCTTAACCTGCAAACCATATCGTTATTATCTGTCAAATAAAATCCATTAGTTTGTTCAATATAAACTTCCTCCTCAAGATATCCATTCAAAAATGCTCATTTTACATCCATCTGATAAACTTTATAGTTTTTATGAGCTGCAAATGCAAGAAATAGTCTAATTGCCTCAATTCTAGCTACTAGTGCAAAGGTTTCATTATAATCTATTGCTTCTTTATGTGAATAACCTTTACAAACTAATCTTGCTTTCTTCCTGATTACTTCACCATTCTCTTTAAGTTTATTTCTATATACCCATTTAGTTCAAATTACATTTTTGTCTTTAGGTCGGGGAACTAATGTCCAAGTATTATTCTTTTCAGTTTGTTCTAATTCATCTTCAATTGCTTTTATCCAATGTTCATCCTGACATGCTTCAATAACAAATGTTGGTTCAACTTGAGAAATTAAGCATACCTCTTCATTTTCCAATCTTCCTCTAGTCATAACACCTTGATTCTTGTTTCCAATTATCTGATTTTATTAATGATTCAATCTTACATACCTAGGTTTGTTCTAATTTCCACTTGCATGTTGTTGTTCTTCAGTCATAGTTGAGTTTTCTGATGATGCCAGTGTGACTGGATCTTCACTTTGTATCAGTGCAATCTGTGTCGGTTCATTTATAATCATTTCAATTGTCGGTTCTACAAATCTTGAATCTCCTCTAAAGTGTTCATCTATCTTCACATTAGTACTCTCAATGATTTTCTGTAACCTTTTATTATAACATCTATATGCCTTGCTCTAAGATGAAAAACCAAGAAATATTCCTTGATCACTTCTAGGATCAAATTTTCCAATATACTCATCTCTTCTAATAAAATATTTGCTTCCAAATATTCTGAAGTACTTAAGAGTAGGAATATGACCAAACCATAGTTCATAAGGGGTCTTATCGGATTCACTTTTGATGTGAGCTTTATTGAAAGTATAAGCTGTTGTATTCACTGCTTCTCTCTAGTACACGTGAGGTAGATTTGCTTCCATCAACATGGTTCTTGTTGCATCTAGGATAGTTATGTTCTTCCTTTCCACAACTCTATTCTGCTGAGGTGTCTGGGGTGCTGATAGTTGTCTTTTGATTCCATTCACTTTACATAATGCATTAAATTCTCTAGATGTAAATTCTCCTCCTTGATCTGATCTCAAACATTTGATTTTCTTGTCAGTTTCATTCTCTACCATTGCCTTGTATATTTTGAATCTTCCAAAAGCTTATGATTTCTCCTTGAGAAAAGTAACCCAACACATTCTAAAATAATCGTCAATTATTAGCATAAAGTATCTATCACCTCGTAGACTTCTTGTTCTTGTTGGACCACATAAATCAGTATGAATTAAATCAAGAATATTATTGGATTTCTCATTAATGCTCTTAAATGTTGTTCTAATTTACTTTCCCATTTGACATTCCTTACCACTCGAAAGTTTCACAATCTTAGGTAAATACCTTACTACCTTAGTTGAACTGATCTTTATAATGCAATCAAAATTCACATGATAGAGTCTTTTATGCCATAACCAACTTTCATCTATGTGTGCAATCAAGAATATCTTATCATTGGTATTCAAGTGAAAGATATTACCTTTAGTTTGATTACTAGTTGCAATCTCCAATCCAGTTCCATTTATGATTTTGCATTTTCCATTCTTGAACTGTAACTGAAATCCTTTCTCAACTAGCTTACCAACACTCAAAAGATTATGATTTAAACCTTCTACATAATAAACATTGTCACTATTGTGCTTACCATCCAAAGATATAGTGCCTCTTCCTTCGATTAAACAAGCTTTATCATCTCCAAACCTTACTAGATCTCCATGAATTTCCTAAAATGATAAGAATTTGCTTTTATCACCAGCCATATGATGTGAGCATCCACTATCTATCATCCATTCATTATTTTCTTCAAGTTTTTCTCCCAGTGCCTTCTCTATCAGTTTGACAAAAGGTGTCGGTTGATCTTCTTTTATTGCAACAAAAGCCCATCTGCTATCTATTGGATCTTCATCTAAATCGTTTGTAACACCTTCATCTGCATAGTAACATGACTTATCTTTGTTTTTCTTAAATTTGTATCTCTGATATTTAGGGTTAGAGTTATATGTTCCTTTTTCTTCCTCCCTTAGTCTTGCATGTCTCTCAGGACATCTAGAAGCTATATGACCAACTTTATTGCAATTAAAATATTTGAAAGGTGCTTTACCTTCATACTTACTTCCTGTTGGACCTTTAGGCATCTTCCTTGCAAATAGTGCTTCAAGTTATTCAAGTTCTTCATTTTATCTCCTCATATCTTCAATTTCTTTTGCATAAAGTGCTGATGGTGATGCTTTGAAAGCTAAATCAGTCTTGACTATAGCAACATGACAAAATTCTTCAAGCTCAAATGCAGAAAGTTTTCCAACCAAAATATCTCTAGAAACTGAAGTATTAGGCATTGTTCTCAACTCATTAATAGCAGTCACTTTCATTTTGTAAGCCAGTGGAAATGCTCTTAAAACTTTAGACACAATTTAATCTTCACTTAAGGATCCTCCACAACATTGTATTCCTAAAATAATTTCATTAACTCTTTCCATAAATGCAGAAAAACTTTCATCTTCTTCCATTTTTAAATTTTCATACCTGACCTGGTAACATTCCAATTTTCCAATTTTGACAGCAGTATCTCCTTCATTCATTGTTTCTAGTTTATCCCAAATAGATTTAGCAGTAGATCGGTCTGATAATCCCATGATTTGCTGATATGATAATGCGCTCAAAAGTGCTTCTCTTGCTTTGCAATCATTTTCCAAGTCCTTAGCCAATGTTGGTGGATGAGGTTGATTAAGAGTAGGACCAACATAGCCATTCTTTGTAACATCCCTTATATCTCTTCCATTGCAGTTCATATGTGTTTCCATTCTGATCTTCCATATACCATAGTTAGTTCTATCAAGTTTCAGACTGTCCTTCCTGAAAATATTTGTTGCCATAGGATCTCCTCAAACTGTTAGGCTTCTGCAAAAAGAGGACTTAGCTCTGATACCAATTGTTAGGAATTGGGAAGGACAACTGAGAGGGGGGGTGAATTATTTATGAACCAGTCATCAATTAATTATAATCCAAATGCAAATTATTCCAACTTAAACTTAGTACTGGTAAACCAAACTTAAATGCCGGTAAAACAAATTAATAGTTATAGCAGTATCGGTTTAACTCAATGCATGAAACATAAAGAGAAACAACATCCACAACACATGATACATAGATTTTGACATGGAAACCCCGTAAGGGGGAAAACCACGGTGGGAAACCTTACCCACAATCAGATGATACTACTGCAGATAGTAAGTGTATACAAATGGGGTCTGCACATGCAGAAAGTCCAACCGCCTAGAGTTCACTACTCAATCACAAAATATGAGTCACGTTGACTACAATTGGATGTGTAGTACCCCTACTCGTTTGAACTCATTAGACTCATATTTTATTATTGGTTGTTTTCAGAGGATACATTACCATGATGTGTTATTCAGATTTATTGCAGTAGTTCAATACTTGTGATTTATGGCATTTTATGGATTATTGCTATGTACTGACACTTTACTTTATCTATGCAATGTGGAATTATATGTTGTGTGCCTGAGAGTGTATTGGATGCAAGGGGATGATTTTATTTCACTCATTTTGGTGAGATAGGAAACGTCGTGATTCTCCTTCATTGGTGTGTATGCTATGTTTTCTAGATTGTATATATGCATGTGTGGTTCGATGATGCAGGATATTGCAAGTACAAGTACTGGGTAGGTACGGAGTATCGTCTCCACTTGGCTTCACAGATCTGAGCATGCCTTATATTTTCTGATGGAAGTGGAGGAGATAGTAGTTGACCCTATTTACTCATTTACACTCCTGTGAGTGTCGTCAGTTGGTCGTCTAGTCAGTTAGTTTGGCCTTCCTATTTTGTCATTTGATCTTTTTATGAGTATTTGTTTGAGATTTGTTCAGTTTGTGTGTTTTAGTGGATTTGATTAATTAATTAAGTTTATGGAGTTATCTCATAGTTGATTTATGTATGTATTGAGATTATAAATTTAATTAATTAAAAGAAGTTATTAAATTAAGTTGCAAGCTGCATGATATTAGAAATATATTTTATTTAAATTTTAGTGAAAAATAAATTAGATTAATTTCATTTATTGTTCCTAGAATTTTAAATAAATAAAAGAATAAAAGAATAAATAAATGAATAAAAGAATTAATTAGAATTAAAGTATTGTTTTAATTTCTTTATTTAGAAAATTAATTAATTTGCATGAGAAAAGAAAAGAAAGGGAAATGATTTTTAATTATTGCATGTTAACTTATCCCTTTGTTAGAAAATTGGAAAAGAAAATAAAATTGCCCTTATTACTAAATTTAGGTTTTTGGGAAAAAGATATACAACCTAGAATTTTAGTTTAAAAAGAGGAATAGGTCATTATTTTAGGAGAGATAGGAAACAAGTCAGGGATCTAGGTGAAGAAATTTATTTGGAAGCTTGTTGAAAAGATTAGGGCTCTTCTGCAGATTTATTCTAGGAAAGCTATACCAGGTTGGGTGGCTTCTTTTGATTGTTGTTTTCCTTTAGGGTTCCTAGCGAGGCAATACATTTGGTATCAGAGCCCAAGTTTCAACACTGGGTACTCTAGGTTTGTAGTGTGCCTTTCAATTGACCATCTTGCTTAGGTCTTAATGATTGTATCTTTCTTGTCTTATCCTTGCTATAGATCTAAACCATTTTCTCTTTTATGGTACCAGGTCATGGCTAGGAAAGCTAGAGGAGGTGGTTGTACGAGTGGTCGCAAAGGAGGAAGAGGTGGAGGATGGGGACGTGGTTTTGACCATCACAGTCCTTCACCACCACCCACTCATGTGAGTGTTGAGCTGGAATAGTCTGTTCATCAGGAGATGGAATATCCTGTTCATTAGAATTCTCAGCATGCAGGAGAGGAGGTTCCCGAAAGGGAAGAGTTGAGACAGATGTTTCAGGAGGTTCTGGCTAGGTTAGGCCAAAGGTCTGAGTTTGAGCAACCTATTCATGCTCAGGTTGAGGGGCCGCTTCAACAAGTTCCAGAGGAGAGAGAGAGGGAGAGATGACATCACATAAAGGACTTGATGAGGTCCAATCCTTCTTACTTTGATGCTATGGGTACTGGTCTCGAGGTAGAGACCTGGCTCATCAGTTTGGATCGATGTTTTTCTATGTTTCCATACAGTAGCAACACCAAGGTGAGATGTGCTATTATGCGTCTCAATAATTTTTCTTCAATCTGGTGGAGATTAGAGGAGGAGAAGATCGGTGTATACATTAATAGTGTAACATGGGAGATATTTCTTGAGAGATTCAGGGCATGATTTCTCTCACCCCAGTGGAGGCAGACTCGAGCAGATGAGTTCTATGCCTTGCGTCAGTATGGGATGACAGTAGACCAGTATGAGCACAGGTTCTATGAGCTCAAATAGTATGCTGAAATTGGTAATGACAAGGCTATGCTTGTCCAACATTTTTTGAGAGGTTTGAATGACTGCATTAGTGGAGGAGTGAGGGTGTTTGAGCCACCTTCAGTTGAGAGAGCCGTGGCGAAAGCCAGATTGGTTGAGCTGAACCTTAGTCGTGCACTTGGTGGTCAGACAAGTGTGTAGATAGGGAGTGCACCTTCCAATGGGAATAGAGCTCAGGGAAATCAGTCTCAGTTAGTTGCACCATTT
This sequence comes from Cryptomeria japonica, assembly GCF_030272615.1. Taxonomy (NCBI): domain Eukaryota; kingdom Viridiplantae; phylum Streptophyta; class Pinopsida; order Cupressales; family Cupressaceae; genus Cryptomeria; species Cryptomeria japonica. The sequence continues at coordinate 351,334,270 of NC_081406.1, forward strand.
AGGAACCTTCAGACACCCGCTAAGGGTGGACAGCAGCAGCAGCAACTGTCGAAACCAAAATAGTTCCAGGGGTAGCAAGGTGGCAACTCTCACTATAAGAAGAACAGGAACTGGCAGAAGGGAAAATAGGGCCCTACAGGAAATTCCTCATAGAGTGCATCTCACACCCCTAGTCAGGGAATTTTCCAACAATCTAGTGGGCTGACAGGTAATAGAGGAGCTTGCTTCTCTTGTGGACAGTTTGGTCACAGAGCTACGCAGTGCCCTCAACATTTACACAATATAGGTAGTCAAAGGCCAGTAGCATCTAAAACTACAGTGGGAGATGTAGGGAGATCCCATAGAGTGTTTGCAGTGGTAGATGACCACCAAGTTGATCATCAGGGTACAGTCATTGAGGTAGCAGGTATGTTGCATGGAATCCCCATCTCTATACTTTTTGATTCTGGTGCTTCAGATTCTTTCATTTCTTCATCCATTGTGGAGCGGTGCAGACTTACGTTTGCTAAGCAGGCAAATAGGTGGGAAGTAGAGTTGGCTACAGGTATCTAATTTTTTGTAGATGCTTTCATTCCCCATTGTAAGTTGGACCTAGGAACCATAGTTACCTCAGTTGACCTTCAAGTTATTCCTTTGGGTTCTTATGGAGTTGTATTAGGGATGGATTGGCTATCATCTCACAGTGCTCATGTAGATTGTCACAAGAAGATAGTGGAGTGTTTAGATGACCTTGGGAGAGAAGTGGAGATTGTTGGAGTCTAGAGGCTGATATCCCTACGTATGATCTCCGCTATGCAACTTAAGAGGTGCATGTGTAGAGGGTGTCAACTTTTTGTAGTTTCTCTTGAGGATGTGGATGAGTCAAAGAGTCGAGAAATCAATCTTGATAGTCACCCTATTCTAGGGGAGTATGTTGATGTGTATCCATTGGATATTCCTGGTATGTCTCCAAAGCGAGACATAGACTTTCGTGTCTATTTCGTTCCGAGTGCAGGACCTATTTCGAGAGCTCCATATCGGATGACTGCTCAGGAGTTAAGTGAGTTGAAATTGTAGATAGAAGAATTGTTGGCCAAGGGATTCATTCATCCTAGTGTTTCCCCTTGGGGTGCGCCTGTTATCTTTGTTAAGAAGAAAGATGGTTCTCTTCAGTTATGTATTGATTATCGACAGCTAAATAAGGTAACCATCTAGAATAGATATCCATTGCCTCATATAAATGACCTTTTTGATCAGGTTAAGGGAGCCAAGGTGTTCTCTAAGATTGACCTGAAGTCTGGTTACCATCAAATGTGCATTCAAGATGCAGACATTCATAAGACAATGTTTCATACTCGTTATGGTCACTATGAGTTCACAGTGGTGCCATTTGGGTTGACGAACGCGCCTTCAGTTTTCATGAGCTTAATGAATGGGGTTTTTTGCACCTACCTTGATCATTTCGTCATTGTATTCTTGGATGACATTATGATTTATTCTAGATCTATGGAGGAGCATGAGGGTCACTTACGTCAGGTTTTGCAATTCTTGAGGGAGAATTAGCTTTATGCCAATTTGGCGAAGTGTGATTTCTTCCAGATTGAGGTGAACTATCTTGGTCATGTGGTTTTGGGAGAAGGTATATCCATGGATCCTTCAAAGATCCAAGCCATTGTTGATTGGCCAGTTCTGACCAACATTTCAGAAGTTAGGAGTTTTATGGGTTTGGCTAGATATTACCATCGCTTTGTTGAAGGCTTTTCCCGAATAGGACACCCGATTACTTCTCTTCAGAGAAAAGGGAAGAAGTTTGTTTTGTCAGAATAGTGTGAAGTAGCTTTTAAGACCTTGAAGGAACTCCTTGTGAGTGCTCCGATTTTGGCAGTTCCTGATCCATCTAGAGATTTTATGGTATGCATAGATGCCTCTTTGGAAGGTATAGGTGCAATGCTTATGCAAGATGGACGTGTGGTTGCTTATGAGTCTCGCAAACTCAAGAACCATGAGTTGAACTATCCAGTTCACGATTTAGAGTTGGTAGTTGTAGTTCATGCTTTGGTTAGATGGTAGCATTTCCTATTAGGGAATCAGTTTGAGCTGCATAGGGATCACCGCAGTCTGCAGTATATATTCACGCAGTCGAACTTGAATGCTCAACAATGGAGATGGATGGAATTCTTCTGCGAGTATGATTTTAAGGTTCATTATATTCAGGGGAAAGAGAACGTAGTGGCAAATTCTTTGAGTCGTAGGTGGCATGAAGTTTCAGCATTGTCTCTTGGAGTAGACTTGAGAGAGAGAATTCTAGGAGTTCTTCCTCAGGATACTTGGTATTAGGATGTTAGAATGGTGATAGAGTCTAGAAGCCCTTTAGAGGGTATATTTTCTGGATATAACCTTGAGGCAAATGGACTTCTTCGTCACCATGGACAGATCTATGTACCTCCTTTGGAGGGTCTTCATGTTTTGATCATGACTAAGGCCCATCATGCACCCTATTCGGCACATCCAGGTGTCAAAAAGATGCACGCAGATCTTAGACAGATTTATCATTGGGCTGGTATGAAGCATGACATCGCTGATTTTGTGTCAAAGTTCTTAGAGTGTCAGTGGGTGAAGGCAGAGCATCAGCACCCAGCAAGGCTTTTACAACCTAATTTGGTACCGGATTGGAAATGGGATATCATTTTCATGGATTTCATTGTTGGATTGCCTGTCTCTTCACGTTGTCATGATGTTATCATGGTCATAGTTGATATATTGACTACGATTTCTCATTTTGTTCCTATTCAAGCTTCCTATATGGCAGGGGTGGTGGCACGAGTCTTCTTGGAAGATGTAGTGAGATTGCATGGGATTCCAAGGCGGATCATATCTAGTAGAGATCATGTCTTTACCTCAGCATTGTGGACCTCACTTTAGCATGCTTTGGGGACTCAATTGAATTTTAGTCTAGCATATCACCCAAAGATAGATGGTCAGACAGAGCGAGTGAAACAGGTGTTAGAGGACATGCTTCGCATCTATGTGATGGACCAGTAGTCACACTGGGAGGACTATATCTATCTATTAGAGTTTTTTTATAACAATGGATATCATAGCTCCATAGGTATGTCCCCCTTCCAATCATTGTATGGTCATCCTTTCCGCACTCCTTTGAGTTGGGATCAGTTAGAGGACAAGGTGCTTATAGGACCAGATATTCTTTGGGAGATGGAGCAGTAGGTAGATAGGATTTATGAGTATTTGGTAGTGGCACAGGATAGATAGAAGAAGTATGCAGATGTTGATAGGGTAGATCATTAGTTTTCTATTGGCGATCGTGTGTTCTTGAGAGTGCATCCACGAAAGAGTCTGATCCGTTATGGAAAGGGTTCTAATTTGGCGCCTCAATTTGCTGGGCCTTTTGAGATCCTTGAGAGGATAGGACTTGTTGCCTACCGTCTTGCCTTGCCACCGAGTCTATCCCACATCCACAATGTCTTTCATGTTTCATTTATTCGACCTTATCATCTTGATGTGACACATGTTCTTGATTGGAACTCTTTGCGGGTTGAGGACGGGCAACTTTCCATGGAGCCCATGCGAATTCTTCAGCATCGGGATTTGATCCTCAGGGGTCGCACCATCGACTAGGTAAGGGTCCTATGGGACCCAAATGATGAGACCTCAGTGACTTGGGAGGATGTAGTGAAGATGAGAGAGTTGTATTCTTATTTGTTTTAGGCTTCCAGGAGTAAGCCTAGTTTTGGGGGGAAGAATGTAGTACGCCTACTTGTTTGAACTCATTAGACCCATATTTTATTATTGGTTGTTTTCAAAGGATAAATTACCATGATGTGTTATTTAGATTTTTATGACATTATTTCATGCTTTATCTAGATATGAGATGAGTAATTTATTGCAGTAGTTCAGTACTTGTGATTTATGGCATTTTAAGGATTATTGCTATGTATTGACACTTTACTTTATCTATGCAATGTGGAATTATATGTTGTGTGTCTAAGAGTGTATTGGATGCAAGGGGATGATTTTCCTTCACTCATTTTGGTGAGACAGGGAACGTCACGATTCTCCTTCATCGGTATGTATGCCATGTTTTCTAGATTGTATACATGCATGTGTGGTTCGGTGATGCAAGATATTGTAGGTAAAAGTACCAGGTAGGTATGGGGTATCGTCTACACCTGGCTTCACAGGTTTGAGCATGCCTTATATTTTCCGATGGAAGTGGAGGAGATAGTATTTGACCCTATTTTACTCATTTACACTCGTGTGAGTGTCGTCAGTTGGTCATCCAGTCAGTTAGTTTGGCCTTCGTATTTTGTTGTTTGATCTTTTTATGAGTATTTGCTTGAGATTTGTTCAATTTGTGTATTTTAGTGGATTTGATTAATTAATTAAGTTTATGGAGTTATCTCGTAGTTGATTTATGTATGCATTGAGATATAAATTTAATTAATTAAAAGAAGTTATTAAATTAAGTTGCAAGCTGCATGATATTAGAAATATATTTTATTTAAATTTTAGTGAAAAATAAATTAGATTAATTTCATTTATTGTTCCTAGAATTTTAAATAAATAAAAGAATAAAAGAATAAATAAATAAATGAATAAAAGAATTAATTAGAATTAAATTATTGCTTTAATTTCTTTATTTAGAAAATTAATTAATTTGCATGAGAAAAGAAAAGAAAGAAAAATGATTTTTAATTATTGCATGTTAACTTATCCCTTTGTTAGAAAATTGGAAAAGAAAATAAAATTGCTTTTATTACTAAATTTAGGTTTTTGGGAAAAAGATATTCAACCTAGAATTTTAGTTTAAAAAAAGGAATAGGTCATTATTTTAGGAGACACGGGAAATAGGTTAGGGATTTAGGTGAAGAAATTTATTTGGAAGCTTGTTGAAAAGATTAGGGCTCTTCTACAGATTTCTTCCAAGAAAGCTATACGAGGTTGGGTGGCTTCTTTTGATTGTTGTTTTCCTTTAGGGTTCCTGGCAGGGCATTACAGGATGGTTAAATCCAATAACAATGTATTGCTCAAAATAGCATCAACAATGTTGGATTCAGTACCAGTTTAAGCTCTGAACATGAGTGCCAAACACCTTCATAACCTTCCTTCAACCTTCAGATAATGTGTGCGTGATTTGCCCAAGGATCTGCTTATTTTCACTCTTTAATATTTGAACACACTCATCATGATCCTATATGATCTTCAATAAAATCTTACAATCATATATACAAAACCTAAGACCTATACATGAGGTCGGCTCACTAAAGATATTACAATTAAATTAATTACAAATAAGTCTTGATGCGATACAATATGTTTTTGATTAAGGTAAAAACAGCTTTTGAAGGGGCCCCGAAACCCTTTACAAGAGGAACTTAGCAGAAAAAGCAAAAAGAGACAAAAAGGGACAAACCAACGAAAAGCCAGTAAAAAACCATAGAGAACAGGCTAAAGCCCCACAAAGCCAGCAAAACCAGCAAGACCCAAGAGAAGAAACTAATTGATTTTTTCAAGACATTAGCCAAGGTGTTGCTAATCCCATGCAGTACTTTGATGTTTTCCCTAAGATTAGGGATATCCTTAGCAGAAGCAGCCACAACTTTCTTGACACTTGCCCTAGTCCTCTTAACAAAACCAGTTGGAGTAGCTTCACCACTGCCAATCTGGATAGTATCTTCATCCATGTCAAGGTCCACCACCGGTTTAGGAGAACTGGAATTATCAAAGACCTTAGCAATATCTTCCAAGTTTTTAGTGACTGCTGACAGGATATTCGGGATAATGCCTAGCAAATTTTTCATCGCCACACTCCCTTCTTCCAAAAATTTTACCTTCTCCTCCATATCCTGCTTCCATTTTATCTGATCCCTATTGTTATCCTTCCTCTTCTCGTCTGCCTGTTTCCCATTTTTTTCCAAGTTCTTCAAGAGTTCATAGGTCCATCTGTCATAATCCAATCTCGCCTCACTAAGTTTTCTAAGGTTATCCACCAATAACCCTTTACCCGCACTTTCCTTATCCTCGCTTAAACTGTCCTTAGTCATATCCTTCTCAGGATCCTTGTTCTCCTCCCTCTTAGAATTCACATCTTTATCCTCATTATCCTTGTACTCCACATCCTTCATAGGGTGGCTATTGTCCTTGCCAAGGCAATCACTGTGGATAGGGCTTTCATTGTCAGACTCATTATCACCACCTTCTTCCTCAATACCCACCTCCTCATCTTTCTAGCTGTCTTCACCATCAGAATCATTTGTATCCATTTCACTGCCTTCGTTTCCCATTTCATTTGTTTTGGTCTTTCCTTCATGGGTTTCCATCCCAGAGGTACTCTTACTTGTTTTGCTAGAAGATGCCTTCTCCTTGCTGGAATCGCCTCCCTTTAGCTTTCTCTTCCCCGAAGGGGCAAATAACCTCTTGTTTTCCAAAATGGTGAGGGTTTTACAGTGCTCATAAATGAGTAGCAAAAGCCCACAATGGAGAACCGGATTAGAGGGGTTCTTACTGTGTTTATTGAGGGACCTTGAAAGGGACCTAAAAAGGTAGTAGGGTAGGGAGACCCTTTTGTCATGTTTGAAATGGTTTAAAAGAACAAAGTGGTAAGTGTGGGCCCTGGAAAATTGGCCCTCAATAGTGATATATTCCATTATGGCATTCAAAACCCATCCCCATATTTTCTTGATATTAGACGCTTTATAGTAACCCCCTGTGGCTTTGCCAATTCTGGCCCTCTCTTTTTCCTTACGCAGGAACAAATTAACCGCGTTATTGCTTTGACATCTCTAAAAAAATTAAGCCTAGAATGGGGCATGCTAGTCATAGTAGCAATGAGTCCCGCATTCAATTTGAACTTAACCCCATAGATTTTAAAGGACCCATTACACCAATTATCAGAAATTTTGAAAATGGCTAGATTCACCCTACCTTTGTCATAGTCCACCAGCTTCTCCATAAAGCTTGTGAGGGACCCTTTTTCCAGCTTAGCCCACACTTTTGGCATCGCCTTCCATCTTGATGTATTATTTGGTTCCTCCCTCCTTAAATCTCCTCCCATATTCGAATTCAGATTCTCAGCTCTGTTCCTCTACAAACTCAACAGTTATTTCCCGTAGTTACTCGGGATTTTGAAAAGGGTGACCTAGAAATTGTGCAACGTAATATTAAAAATAGCTGGGGTTTTTCTGCTTTGCCAAGTAATCATTACCTTTCCATCACATTGTAAATTATTCATATACCCTATCATGATTATGCAGTCCTTCCCTCCCCATAAATCTGTCCTTTCTAAGGAGCTCTTTAATGTTCATATTCATATCTTCCCCATGCCAAATCATTTGAGAATCAGAGTTAACTCTTAGGTTCACCAGATAGTCTGCCACCATATTTTTCTCTCTAAAGGCATGTTGAATAATTATTTCTTTAAAACTAGCAATGATTTCCCTAGCTTTTAGGATAATGTTTTCAATTGACCAAGATGGCTTTGACTCCCCCTTCAGACACTTAATAATATTAAGTGAATCTCCCTCAAGCCATAATTTATCATGATTGAGATTCTTAGCTATAATTAGGGTATTCAAGGCAGCTGAAGCTTCGGCAAAATGACTAGTTTGACTCCCCAAAGGACTAGCCACTGCCACTAAGCAACTTCCAGCAAAATTCCTGACAATGCCCCCATATCCAGCTTTACCCAAATTCCCCTTAGAGGCCCCATCAAGGTTAGCCTTAATCCACCCCTGAGGAGAAAAACACCAAACAAGACCTTCTCTGCCCTTCTCCTTACTAGTAGTAGTAGTAGAGAGGCTCCACCTATCATTGAAATCTTCTTTAGCAGTTGGTCCATTATCAGTGCCATAGATACATTCAAATATGCTCCTGTAAATTTTATCCACCACCATTTCAGGAGTAGCACTTTTATCCCTAAAAATCCTATTGTTGCGCTCTTTCCATATATTCCAGATAACATTCGGGAAAGTAAGTTTTCCAAGTCTCCACAATCTTTGGATTAGAACTAGGGCATTGCCATTGCTACCAAGAATCCCCTAGGGAATTCGGAAAAACCTAGCTCAAGTTCCACCTGCTTAAGATAACTTTCCAAATTTCCTGACTAAGTGTACATTGATTAAGAATATGGCAAGCAGTCTCTTCTTCCCTACAATAAAGAGAACACCTGTTAGGAAAAACAAAGCCTCTCTTTTGAAGGTTGTCCAGAGTTAAAACCTTATTTTGGATGAAAATCCAAAAAAAGATATTAACCTTAGGAGCTAACTTCTTATTCCAGACTTTAGCCCAAATAGGAGTTTCTTCCACAGATTCATTATGGATAGCCACAGCTGAGGACACAAAATATTTCCCATCTGGGGTTTCCCTCCATATCAATCTATCATCTTTTTTGTCCCTAGGAACTTTAGCAGAGAGAGCAATCTGAAGGAACTTAAGCCCCGGACAATGCTGGATAAAATTAATCCATTTCCCATTTCTCCAGTAGTCTCTGACCAAATCCCAAAACCTGCTTTTGAATCATTATTTCCATTCATTAAGGATTGGAACTTCCTCCAGAGGTTTATCCAAAATCCACCTATCTTCCCAAAATCTTATTTTTCTACCATCCCCAAGGTTCCAAATTCAACCAGCAGCAGCCCAACTTTTAGCAGATTGGACTGCATTCCATATAGCAGAACCTTCAACAATAAAAGAATCATCTAAAAATTCTTCCTTAGAAGGTTGCATATAAAGATATTTGTTTTTCCAGATTAAATTCCATTCTCTTTCCTCCCCTTTCATTCTCCAAATTTGTTTAGCTAATAAAGCCTTATTCATAGAGCTAATATTCCTTAAACCCAACCCCCCTGAGGCCTTAGGGGAATAGATTTTACTTCAGGCAATAAGGGGAATTCTATTTTTGACTTCCACCCTCGACCAAAGAAACTTTTTTTGAATTCTTTCAATTGCTTCTACAAAATTTTTGGGGATTTTGAACAAACTGAGAGCATAAACAGGCAAGTTTTGGAGAGTGGCTTTGAGTAGAGTAACTTTGTCCACTTGACTAAGGATTGCCCCTTTCCACCTAGCCAGTTTTTGAGTTAAATCTATCAATCAACTTATTCCAGAAACAATCCTCAAGCTTAATACACAGAGGAAGCCCCAGATAAGAAGAGAGAAGCTCAGATATTTTGCAGCCAAGAATTATTTCAATCCTTAATTGCCTTTGAACAGGGGTATTGATGAAGAACAAAGAACTCTTATCCCAATTAATTTTTTGACCAAAGGCAGATTCATAAATATTCAGCACATTCTTAATATTTTTAGCTTCTGTAATGGTAGCTTCCCCCATAGTGATAGAATCATCAACAAACTGTTCATGAGTACAAGTGAAATTGGATGAAGATGGTTTCAGACCTCTAAGATTACCTTCTTCCACATTTTTAAATATAAATCTACCCAGACTTTCAGCTAAAATAGTAAACAAGATAGGGGATATGGGGTCCCCCTGTGTAAGACCTCTAGAACTTTTGAAGAAACTTGACGGGGATCCATTGACGATAACAGTAGAAAAGGAAGTTTCCATAAGTTGAGAGAAAAGCTGAATAACTTTTTCACCAAAACCAAATGCTCTCATAATCCTTAGGAGAAACTGCCAGTTCACTCTATCATAAGCTTTAGCCATATCTAACTTCAGAAAGAACCCCTAATTATTAGCAACTTTCAGGGAATGGATATTTTCATGAACAACTATTATGGAGTCTAGAATCTGTCTACCAGGGACAAAACCATTCTGTTGGACAGAGATAATTCTTGGAAGAATTTCCAGCAGCTTGGAAGTCAGAACCTTGGATAAAATCTTGTAAACTTAGTTACAGAGACTATTGGTTCTAAACTTATTGAGAGAATCAGCTCCTAGGATCTTTGGGATTAGGACAATGAAGGTAGCATTCAATTCTTTAAGAAGCCTTCTAGAGCCAAAGAATTATTCAACACCTTTGGAGATGTTAGTCTCCATATTATGCCAAAAACATTGGAAGAAAAACATAGGAAATCTGTCCGGTCCAAGTGATTTATCTCCCTGAAATGAAAACACCACCTTTTTGATTTCCTGATTAGAGGGGATGCGGGATAAGCAGTTATTGTCGTCCACAGTCAAGGTAGAAGGAATAGCTTGCAACAAGATGTTTTGATTACTGATATCCAAGTTATCCACTTCTCCCAATAGGGTACCAAAATACTCCAGAGCCTCCTTTCTAATATCATTATCCTCCATCAAAATCCCTTTATTACAGGATAATCTGGATATCGTATTAGCCGCCTTATGCTTAAGAGCAGTTAGGTGAAAAAACTGGGTATTTTTATCACCTTCCTTCAAGAACGGGGCTCTAGATCTTTGTCTCCAAAACTTCTCTTCATTAGAAATAATGGTGTGGTATTTAGACAAAAGAGCATTTTCCACCTCCCTTAGTTCATCAGACAACCCATTCTCTTGGATTCTATCCCAAACTTCTTTTATATCAGTTTTAATTTGAATTTTACTCTTAAAGATGTCCCCAAAAATCTCTTTATTCTAGATTTTAATTTTAGCCTTTATAATATTGAACTTTTTAGCTATTCTAAAGAGAGTCCTACCCTCAACCTCAGAATTCTACCAATCAGCAACACAAGCTTCCAATGATGGATGGGATAGCCACACTTTTTCAAACCTAAAAGGGAATTTTCTCTTAGCCGAAAAAAAGTTGGCAGTAAAAGAGATAGGATAATGGTCTGACCCAATTTTGAGAATAGAAGCAAGAGAGCAGCTATACTTGGCTAACCACTCAGGAGAAATTAAATTTCTATCTAACTTCACTTGAATCGGGTCTGCTCCGGTTATTCTATTAGTCCAGGTATAGTTAATCCCTTGAAGATCCACATCCATCAGAGCTTGATCATTAATGAACTCCATAAGGTCTTGTTTCCCATCAAGCTACAAGGGGAGACCTCCCATCTTCTCTTCCTCTTTTAGCGGAGTATTGAAATCTCCCATTATTATCCAGCTTTGATCAGCAAACTTAAGCCTATCATCAGCAAGGCTTCTCCAATATTTAGCTCTCCCAGTTTTGGTATTAGGTGCATAGACATTGGTTAATAGCCATACAAAGTTATCCTTGATATGCTCAAGTTGCACAAAGTTCCTATTAAAAGCAGAGATGATTTCCTTACCTTTAATGGTTTTTTGATTCCAAAAAATTGTAGTTCCTCCAAAAGCTCCCTTCGAGCTAGATCCTATGACACCATTATTTTTAAAAATTCTAATCTTTTCCACTTTATCCCTAGACATCTTGGTTTCCTGAACAAGGACCACATCCGGTTTATGATCTCTTATGATGTTTTGTAACACATCCTGCTTATGAGGGGCATTCAGCCCTCTGATGTTCCAAGATATTATCTTCATACTTTAACTAGAGATAGGGATGACTCGATGGAACACTGTGTTCCATCAGCACGGTTCTTCCAGCTTTCTTGTTCCCTTTGATGTTTTAGAGATGGTCTCCCCTTCTTTTTGTTCTGGCTTCCAAAATCTGCCTTTTTCTTATTCCTACTTCTAGTTGAGATACATCCATTGAGTTCCTCCTTATTCACTTTTCCCTCTTTCGAACCAAGAATCCTGAGATTTCCTTCTAGGATATCCATTACCACACTATGTAATGGGGTTTTACATTGAGGAGGCTTTGGGCTTCCATTAGTTAAAAGAAATAAGGGCTCTATATCAGAAGGGTTAAACTCTTGAGCTTCATTAAAATTTTCCTCAATTGATTTTAAGAAAGAGAAAACAAGCACAACTTCATTGGGACTTACCTCTTCCTTCTCTTGACTGACAGATCCAACCTCCTAGTCCTCTGGTTTATTTTTGTTGTTCAACTCTCTATCTTGCTCCCCCTCTTTAGTACTCTTTGTTTGGTTATTAGAGCAGACACAATCTTTTTTTTCATTATTACTGTTCTCACCCTTATTAACCTCATTTACTGGCTCCATTATGTCCTTATTTTGATCACACTCTGTTGATGAGTCTCCTTTTTTATCAATCATTTGCCAAATATTTTTTATACTTCACATTGCTATCAGGCTTACTTTCCTTACTCTTCTTAAGCGGACATGATTTTGCCCAATGCCCTGATTTATTGCAATGGAAATAGGCTAACGGGAGTGATTCATATTCAATAGCTTGGGTCCATTTCCCTAGTTTAGAAATAATCTCTATGGATTGGGGCATATCTATCATTTGATTAACATTTACACAGATGCGAGAAAAGACTAACCTTGATCTAGCCAACGTCATTGGATCAATCGAAAGAAGTTCTCCAAAAGAATTTGCAATACCCTTAAAGACTTCCTCATTCCAGAATTCCAGCGGGAGACTCGGGAGGCGAGTCCAGACTGGTGCCGAAACAAAGAAGGATTCATCAAGGGCAAGGTTCAGGACCCATTTATGAAGAGCCAAAGTTGACTTGTCGAACATCCATGGACCTTCACAAAGAGCTTTGTTCATATCTTCTTCAAAGTTAAAAGCAAAGGGAAAAAGCCCCCTAGGCAGCACTGCCACATCCACTTGACCTTTCAAAACTGATTTCCTCCTTATGAAATTCCTGACAACATCAATGTTAGGCCTAAATCCATTAAATCATCCAACTAAAGTCATGGTTAAGCCAACAATAGTTAGATCTACCAGTTTATCCTGAACTAAAATAGCAATAAACCCTGAAACTGGATCAAAGATATTTGTAACTTCCAAGAGCCCTGATTTAGCCAATGGCTTCACTCCAAAAAGCGAAGACCATTTTTTACCTTTACCTCTATCATGTGGGCCCCCAGTTTTGGAATCTTTCTCCTCCACCGATTTGACTGTTTCCTTGTCCTCTTCTATAACTTGAGATGCCTGTCCTCTTGCCCAATTGCCAGTTTTGACCCCAGAAAAACTGCCTTCCCTAGGAAATCCACCTTCCCCAGGAAGTCTGCCATTCCCAGATTTAAAATTTGGTATTCCCGCTCCTTGTCACTCTGCACCCATTCCCGAATTTTTTACTGATTCTTTTTCATCCAATACAATATGTAGGCTCAATACATTTACCACATTATCCAATCAATAAACTATTTCTAAAATGCAGTGCTGATCTGGAATAGATATCATGTACCGGTCCATAACCTAGACTTATCTTCCAGTAAAGGCAAATTTGTCAACCCAATTAGACCAATAAGAAAAACACCAAATCCAAACTTCTAATCCATGTCTTCAACATAACCAATTGATCTCCAGATGATAACAAGTCATCATCGATGTCGGTGAACAATATAACCTACTGGTGAACATATACCGGTGAGCACAATATAGACCTCCAAGAAGATAAGTGTTGACATCAATGACAAAACCAATGCAACACATGACAAAGTAATCCATAATACCAACACTTTACACATAGGTACATCTTTATATTATTTAATAAATCACATTTTATACACCTATATGCAAAGATTTTGAATAATATACCTTCAAGACCAAATTAAATCAAGAGAATCTCACAATCACCAGAAATCTATATCTTATAATCTCAAGGAAAGCAAGATTTTCAGTATCCAAACTACTTAGTCTCTACCATGCTTCCACTATGCTACTCTAGTACAAACATTCATGCATCTTTCATCCAAACATATTATTCAAAAACACTCTAATCCATTAATTTTGCATGATATATCCATAAGTACTCATTGAATGTATGAAATCAACAACTCTTTTGCATTAAACTATTTCATATGTTACAACCTTCTCAAATCCAAATGCATTTCTATCTAACATTCCATTAAATCCTAAAAGTTACTGGTACATTTCATCCTCTATTAACATATTTCATTTATTGAATTGATACTGACATTATCTAATTGTCCCTTAAGTCTAGTGCTCTTCTTTATGGTGTCCTCCCTTGCACACACTATCACAGGTTCAAAATGAACATGATAGAAACAACACTTGACTCATGACGAGGGACCATAATACTTTAACATTTAGAATGACAACTATGGACAACAAAAGAAAGAAATTCAAAGGAAATATCATTAAATCCAACATAAAATCATGAAAAGAAAGAGAATTTTCTAGTGAAATCAATCAAGAAATAAAGTGTGACAAGTGCCACCACAAGAACAAAATAAATGAAAGAAGAAATTAGTGGTCAGTCCTAAAGTAAAGAAATCCAAAAATCAAATTAACGCCAAGGATACTTCACAAAATTCTCAAAATAACTCAAAACAAAATAACCAACTCATCCAAATCTACATCACGAGGTGACCAATATTAGTCACACCAAAGGGAGTAACCACTACACAACACCCAAGGGTACAACACCCTGAATGTATTAGAGAGTGTGTGCCAAACATTTATAACCATAAGTTTATTTATTTATATTCATTTTAATGTAATACAATCCTTTGCGATATTCTAGACAAGTATCCTTCATGAAAGATAACATATGCAAGGAGGAAATAAGGTGTCTGATGCATTCACAAGGAATACATTCATACATGATTAATGTTAAAGATATCCTATCTATAAATTGATCATATTTACCAATTTATAATAGAAACAAATGTTAGAACTTCAATTAATCACTTGATGATATACTATAACATATACCATTTCAAGTTCAATGCTCAATAAATAGCATGCAGATGATAAGAATGTTCTACATGATGTCATTGAACAATTTAATCAATCATATATTCAAAAAAGTAAATTACCCATAACAAATAAATCCCATTATTTTAGGGAAAATTTAATATCAGATTTCAATCACTACCACTCCAACCACCTATGATCATTTACCAACATATCCTTAGCTAATAAATTGTCTATACTAAGCATAAAACTAGATATCATAGCCTTAAATACAACTTACTTTATCTCCATTTTCATTTCATGTCACACAAATTCAAGGAAAATTATCATTTAGAGTTACAATACAACTTCATACAATTTATTATCAATCCATCTTAATAGAATTCATTAAGAAAACACTTTTTCAAAATTCAAATAAGGTAAGGATAGAACATCTTTTCTTAATCTATCTATTTGATCAAGCAAAACTGCACAACTCCTACTCCAAGCTGATTTTTTATCTTGCCAAACCAAATAACGACATAATGGTATGATTTCATTTTCCTATACACGCAATGCACCAGTTTTTACTTCATTCAACACACATATTATAACATGATCTTTTAACTTATTAGTTCATAAAAACTTTATACATTATTTATGAAAAGATATTCTATCTAACTAATTCTTCTTCAAACAAAAATCATGAATGCAATGCATAAATTTTGATTTTCCATGCAAATTTATTCCATCCAAACTTCTCTTTTAATGTAATCAAAATCATATTTTCCATTGAGTATTCAATGCTTCTACTTATTGTTAAGAAGCTCTTAAGTTCTATAAATATTTTATCTAAATAGAGAGAAGAGGGAGAAAAGCATTGTCAAACAATCAATATATGCACACCAAAATTGTACATGGACAATTTGAATTTTCCTAGACATGACATATTTATCATATCATGCAGCTATTTACATCATTTTCTAAGATATGCAAATTCAACCTCCCATGAGGTCTCCTTACATTACAATTGCAGCTATAAATCTCAAGTCCTTATTGAAAGATATGATTTACTCAAACAATCTTTTCTTAAATGCAGATTTACACACATATATAAACACCTGATAGTTCTATTTGGTACCCACGCAACACCAATTAACTCTTTACATTTTACAAAGAAGGTTAAGGGAAGGAGAAGGACATTATTAAGCTACTACTTTCTATCTACTGATGCAACTCATGCAAATTCTTCTATTTTCTCATCATGATCTACACTAAATCATTCTTATATGCATAATACAAACACTTCATCTTATTATTCATAACAAAATCAACATGACAAGCTAATTAGTTAAGAGAACATAATTTTCTATCATTCTATAGCATAATCATTTATATAGGGAAAACAACCTCTAATACTTAGGTAATCACTATAAATTAAAAAGCAAGCAAGACCTCTTAGAATAATATATACATCACTCACATCCAGGAGACATGAATAAGAAATGGATTCACATATTGCACACAAGTATGATTTATAGAAGAGATTAGGGAGACACAAAGCATAAATGTATAGGATCTCCTAAGTTCCAAAGACATTTTCCTTCACAAATCTCAAAGAACAACTCAAGTCAAGAGAACATTATAGTACACCATACAAGGCCAAGAGAAAAAACCTTAACCAAAGATCCCAGTGTTTGCAACATAGGCTCTGATACCAAAAGTAATGCCTACCAAAATAACCTAGAGAATTAAACCAAAATCTGCCAACAAAAGGAGATAATTTTTTCTTTTCTTTTAAATTAATCTTCACAACAATGTCGATACTAACTTCTAGTCTACATCATTATTTATATGCATCATCACGTGAATCAACATGAACATAACCATGAATCATATTACGCAAGCAGAACATCTATCTAATCATTAACATAACTACATAATAAAACCATATAATGCTTCTCCATTCCCTAGGGTATCTCAACGTCACTACTTGACATTAAACTAACACGTCACATATCCATATAGAACACCATATACTATCATCCAAATAAAAATTTACTTCACATGCAAATATGATAAAGCATTAACACTTATACATAACTCTATTCCCTTTCATACTCTTTCTAATATTCATTTTTAAGTACCAATCGAATATTTCTAATACTCGTCTTTACTCATTTGAACACTTAACACATCATGAAACTAAATGCATTTATCCTTCTTTTACTAATGGTATTCGATTATTTCCTTAGGAAATAATCATCAAGAATACTATCCATAGCCATATGCAAGATCATAGAAGCAAGTACTTATCTACATCCAAATAGGATTCCAGTCTACTAAATAGGTTCGAGAGTCATATGATTCTACAAGAATAAATACAATCTAATATTTCAATACCCTAATTTAAACATAGGATTTAATTCTCAACATGATAAACATATCAATTACATGAACCACATACCAATACATCATCTTATAACAATAGCATAGTTCTTCTATATCAAGTTCATTTACATAAGAGGACATGGAGCAAGCACATAGTCTCTTTGCTACATCCCATGCTAATGCTTAATAATACAAGTTACATAGACACGTATTCATATTCCTCATTTATAAGACATCATAATATGATAACATATCTAATACATAGAAATCATCACCATAGGACAACCACATAATAAAGAGCCATGTTTTCCATACGAACCGCAACTACTCCCTTAACTTCCATATCTCAAGATATCTAACATTGGAGATTAATATCTTTCAAATCAAGGCATATATGATAATTAACATAATCACTAATATCCATAAAATATACTCAAGACATAGCATACGTATCTCTAAATCATTTAATTCCTTTCTAATCAAGAACAACATCTACAATAGAATATCCATTTACAACAATATTATTCAATATATTTCATTCTGAAATCATCCTCCTACATGTTCTATGATACATGTTCTCAATACACTGATTACATAGTCTTCTTTACATTTTCATCTTTCATAACACATGATATCAATTCTAATTACATAAGTATGCTCCAAGAATCCAACCTCATGATGAGATACTATAGATCCAAATCCACGCATGCTAACATCCAACAAGAATATCCCAATGGTAGAAGGCATCAAACCACCCAACCATGTGGAACCAAATAGGATCCACCCCCCATGCTAGGAGATGACATAAGGTTCCAACATACACTCAAGCCCTAAGCTGACACCTAACAACCATAGGATAAAACATGACACTACAAGACTCCAACATAAGAATATAACATCAAAGTAATCAATCTCCAGAGGCACAATCAACAACAAGGCATATGGATAATGGACACATGTGGGGTAGAGTGTCATCACATGCTAGCCTCATGTGGCATCTATCTCGACCTTGGAGTCACTCAAGGGAGATCGGGTATACTGCTCCAACGGTCTCCCCAATTTAGGATCCCAAAAACCACCTCCCTAGGTCTATCCAATTGGGGCATACAACAACATATTCTTTATCTTTGTGTGGCCCTACCCTGAGCCAACATATCATTTCTGTTATTTTCATGTTGGACCTCTTTTGGATACTATACTTTGATGCATTATGGACCCGAATTTTATATGATCTCGTGTTGTGGATAACATTGATATGATTAAGTCATTTAATTTGATTTGCAGTACTTCATTTTTATACTAGAAATTATGGATGTATGCTCTATAGGTGATTTAATTCCATTATTATGATGATGATGCCATTTAGTAGATTATTAATGTGGATGTTATTAGATAATTGGATACTTGATTTTTATAATTGAAATTGTATGCGATGTCTAAATTGTATTCTTTTTTGATAATATTATATGTGATTTTCGGAATTACTAATCTGCAAGTGAGATGTGCAGGAAAATTATTCCATGTGACCATGGAAACTAGTCGAAGAATCAAGCCTAGGCCTATGTGCGATTGTGAAACCAAGGGTTGTATATTTGGAGAGACACCACCTCATTTGTAAATGTGTTTTAATTTGTAAATGTTATGCTTGGATGTATGTTTAATTTGGAAATTGTTTAATTTATAAATTCCAAAAAGAAGGGGCATTTTCCATGTGTATTTAAGTGATGTGTAATTCTTTTTGTGGTGTCACTTGATACATGTGTTGTAAGATGAGTTGGAAGTGACATGTCCCTTTTTGAAGGAAATTTGTTTTACCAATGCATATTATTTTTCAATTATCCTAGAATGGTCCCAAGAAAACCTTGGATAGGGAGCCATTAGAAGGGTCAACTCAGGGTTGACCCGTAGGTAAACTTTGGGTGGACTTCTAGGGGGTTAACCTAAGTCCTAGGGTCAAGTTAGGGGCATTTTTAGAGGGCCATATGATATACCTATGGATGAAGGCCAAATTTAGCCATGTATCCACTCCCATAGGGCCTGTTTAGCCTCCCCAAAAATTAAGTTTCCCAAGTTGGCTGAATTTCATCTTTAGAAGAGCCTTCCTAGGTTAGATAACCCTCCTCATGAGTGACATTGCTCTTCCCCACTCCTTTTTACCTTTTTTGAGGTGTCTTGGCTAGCGAGTCTGTAAGGTATTGGGAAGACCAACCAATGAACATCCTTCACCCTTCCCTAGTGGGTTGGAAAGAGTGAGGAGTGTATTCATAGGGAATAGTTTGGGAGGGAGAAGTTTGATCACCCACTCTCCATTTTTGGAGATTTTTGAGTAATTTTTGGTAACTTTTTGGTAGAGGATTTTGGCTAAGTCATGAAGGAGGAAGATAGGGGATATGGGCAGCTCTTCTCCAAAGGATTCATCACCCTTTTGTTGGTAGATTTCAGGTTGGTTATTTTCTAATTCTTGTATGTTTTTGTGTTGTTGAATTTTTTTGTTATAAGATGATTTCAATGTAAGTTTCTTTGTGTGTGGGAAGATTGTTGAAGTTCTTCCCTATGATTTTTCCTTCTTTTTGTTATTGTGTTTCTTTGAGTTTTGTTTTTGGGCATTTTCAACGACAAACTCGCCCTTGGGAGGGTAGAGTGGCCTTAGGGTGAAGGGTTGTTTGACAACCTATGAGTGAGAGGCTCTCTTTGGAAGAGAGTGAATCACACGGGATTTTGTGACCCTTGTTGCATAGTGATTTGTTTATGCAATGGGGTTCATAAGGGGAGTTTTGTTGGCTTGTATGCCTTGGGGGACATAAGGGATTATAGGGACAACTTTGGAACTTGTGGATGTGTTTATTAGCAGCCTTGTTATGGCATTATGTTCCCTACTTGCAGAATTCTCCTCGAGGTACTTAGTCCACCTTCACCCCACTTGAAAAGTCACATAAGTGACATTTTTTAATCCTTGGGTTGGGAGTGTCTTTTGTTGTTATGAGTTTTCTTCTTGTGTGTGTTTGAATGTGTGTTTCCCGTCTAACCTTGATTCTCCTAGCTCGGGGGTGGCTTCTAGTAAGCCTAGATTGGAAGGTGAGCCTCCATGGTCACAACCTTCAAGTTTTATTGCAGGGTTTTGCTTGGGAAAAGATTGGAGGAAAAAGCTTGAGTTGAACCTATTTTTATTCATTGTATTATGAAAATATATGTATTTGGGAAGGCCTCATTTAGTAGAAATGAGAGGCTAGGTTTTGTATCTACCTATTTGTAAAAGAATTTCTTATTGTATTTTAGTAGCAGCAAAGAAAAGAAAAATAATTTTCTCATTGTATTTAGTTGTAGAAAAGTAAATGAACTATTGGAATAGATTTTTCTCTGTAAAAAAAAAAGATGTATTTTAAATTTGAAGTATTACATGTATTTATTTGACTAAGTTTTGCCATGAAATATAAAGAAAAGGCATTTTATTGTAACCTGAAGTATTTATCCTTTAAATGAGATGAATGCATTTTTGGATTATTTTTGTGTTGATTTAGTTGCTGGAAAAAGATTGGAAAATGATATTATATTCTGTTTTAATTATTTAATGCAGAAAGAAATGAAATATATTCAAATATGTAATGCAGTTATTAGTAAAGAAAGGAAATATTGCTTATGTCTATAGTTCTGATACAAAGGAAAATTAGATAGATATTTTAAGAATTAGTATTGATAATGCATTGTATCTTGTTGTTATTGCTTGATTGAATTTTTAAAAAAATATGGTTGCAGCAGTAAATAAAATATTTACTGTTATTTTCTTTTTAATCTGAAAAACATGTATAGTAGAAAGATTTCTGTTGCAGCTGTAACTAAATAAATTTCTGCTAATCTTTCTATTTTGTAAATGCTTGTTAAGTAGGAAATAAATGAATAGACATTTTCAAATAAATAAAGAGACATTTTAGAGTTAGTATAAATATGTTTTACATCTTGCTTCTATTGACAAAAAATAACAGATTTAGTAAAATATGAGAAACCTGGAATTAGAGGAAATGATAATTTATTTTAGTATTCTGAGTTTTCCATATTAAAATCTTAATAACAGTTTGCAAAATAAATATGCTCATGTACAATATATATATATATAGATTTTATTTGTCACATATATTCTAGAATATGAATACTGTCTTTTTAAATTTTCTAAATTATATTGAAGTTATGCATGCCTGCACAGTCATATATATATAAGAATATATATATATATATATATTTCAACATTTAAAACTAAAAAAAAAAATGTATGTTTTGGCCTAGCCAAGCCACTGTGGTAAATCACAGTGGACGGCACGGGCCGCCACTGTGGGTAACCACAGTGGATGGCACAGGCCGCCACTGTGGGTAACCACAGTGGATGGCTCATGGCCACCACTGTGGGCATCCACAGTGAGCGGCACCAGCCACCACTGTGGTTGTCCGCAATGGTGCCCGAGAGCCGCCGCCACCATCCACTGCGGAGAACCTGTTCGACCCCGCCGCCCTCTTTGAAGACTCTTCAACCTCCCTTCTCCCTCCTCGCTGCCATGAAACCTACAACACAAACACACACACACACACCAAAGGAAACAAAAAATAAAATAATATGATATGTTAAAATAAGAAACCCTAACCCATTTTTGGGTTAGGGTTAGCATTTAAAAACAAAAAGAAAGATGTGTTAAGATAAGCAACCCTAACCCATTTTCGGGTTAAGGTTAGCATTTGGAAAAAAAATGAAAAAGAATTGGTTAAGTTATAAGAATAGATCAACCCTAGTTAGGGTTTGTAATTAAACAATATTAAAATGAAATGAGGGGGAATTCGTTTTAAAATTTAAAAAAGAATTTCCCCCCATTTAACTCTAGTCAATATGTGGGATTAATTAACTCCTAATATTGACTAGGGTAAAATTAATTTTTAATATAGTCTTTATTATCAAGGTTTAATTAAAATTGGGGATTAATTTTTATATAGCTATAGTATTCACATAATTGATTAAATTTTATTAACAAGGGTTATTAATGAGAATTTTATATAGTTAGTTTTCATATTTAAATGAATATGGATGTTTGGGTTAAATTTTCTTTGGGGGATTTTATTAATGAAATTTATTAAATGTATAATGTAAAATTTTAGCCTATGAGGTCGTTATTGGTTGAATATTTAATAGTTGAAATTTAAATGTCTAAGGGGACTTAATATTCGACTTTAGTATTAAATGAATTTATTTGGTAAATGTTATAATTGAATTAGTTAACTTTATTAGTTATATTTAAAAGTGTAATCGTGTACGTTCAATTAATTATTTAAATATGAATTATCATTATTTTATTTAACCTTGAGTATTTTAAATACTATTGAGATACTAAACATCTCTCAATTCTTTATTGGAGAATTTTAATTAGGGGAAATTAATTAATTTAGTTTAATTAATTAATTAAGTTGTGACGACCCCTTTTAGGGAATAATTAGTCTTCTCTAATTATTGTCACCATATTGATTTAGTTAATTAAATCAAATTTAATAAACTACTCTTTAATCCTGAGTTAACCCTTAGTTAAGACAAAACTTATCTATTGCATTTTTAATGTAGATTACTTAATGTATTTATGTTGCTTTAAAAAAAAAAATTGTTGTTTCGTTTTTGCCAAAAAGTTTGGGCATGACATTTTGGTATCAGAGCAAGGTTTCCAACACTAGGAACCTTTCTCCATTACATTTCACTTTTAATAATTATTTTCTTTAAGAATTGTTATTAATTTTATTTATTTACTTTATTTTATTTTATTGATCATTAGGTATGTCGTCGGTTATGTGACAAGCTCATAAGCACGGTAGGGGTCCTAGACATGCTTGCATGGCACACGAGGATGTTGTGCGGGATGAGCCAGATCTAGAAGGGGATCAGGAAGCTCCTCCCGAATAACCGATTGATCCCAACAGAGACATTTTGGTTGCACTCCAGAACCTGATAGGCATAGTTCAGGATAAACTCCCAGTAGTAGATCGTTAGGCAGAACACCAGAGTTCTAGGAGTCATAGATTCATAGCTAGGGAGAGGAGTAGAAGTCCACCTCCTAATCATACAGAGGCCCAGGCGGAGCATGAGCTTGATTTAGTCCATCTACCTAAGGCACCTCTAATAGTGGCACCAGTTATTTTTCAGAGAGCACCCCGTGATCCCGGGGATCAGATCAAGGAGATTTTACATCTTTAGCCACCATCCTTTGTAGGATCTACCGATGGGATAGAGGTTGAGGCTTGGCTTTTAAATCTAGAAAGGTGTTTTAGATTGCGTCCCTATGAGAGCAATCTGAAGGCACAGATTTCCATTCACCTTTTGAGAGGGACGGCTTCCACATGGTGGAGGCAAGAGGAGTACAAGAATGATTTATCTAGAGACACTATTATGTGGGACATATTTACAGAGAGATTCAGAGATAGGTACCTATCAGAGCACTATAGGCAGTGCAGGATTGACGAGTTCACTGACCTTCAGTAGAAGGGTCTCTCTGTGTCCCAGTATGAGAGAAAGTTCTTTGAGCTCTTACAATAAGTAGACTACCTAAAATATGATAAGTTACTCGTCAACCGGTTCATTAGAGGATTGAATGCTAGGATAGCAGGACCAATCAAGATGGCAGCTCCAGGGAGCCTTCAGTTTGCCATGGAGAAGGCCTTGATAGCAGAGGAGATTTTAGGTAGATCTTAGGACATGCAGGATCAGCATCAGAACCAAAACCCTATGTCACAGTCTTTTGGGTTTCAGAAACCCCACTGGAAGGGTAACCACAAGAATTCATCGGGGTCCTTTAAACCCCCTCCTCCACAGCAGCCATAGCAGAATTAGAGGCAAAGGCCTCCACAGGGTCAGCAAGGCTTTAAGCCCAAGCAGTGGCATTCACAAGGTCCTAGGCACGACCAGCGATCAGTGGGTCCTTACACACCTCTGACATGGACTTAGTAGTCCTCCAGGGGTGGTTTTAGTGGTTCGTGTAGGACAGGAGGACAGGGATACTCTAGGCCACAAGGAGCTCAGTTCCAAACACATGGTGCTTGCTTCACTTGTGGGGCCATGGGGCACATGGCGAGAGTATCCCGAGGGTCAGATGGCAAGCAATCAGAGGATGGCAGGTTTAGAGCCTATAGTTGGGGACATGGGTAAGTCCCATAGAGTCTTCACAATGGTTTACAACCGCTAGGTAGAACATCAGGCCACAGTCATAAAGGCTACAAGTATGATCAAAGGTAGCAGTGTTTCTATCTTGTTTGATTCAAGAGCTATTGATTCTTGTATATCTCCATTGGTAGTGGAGCATTGCGGGCTAGTGGCATCTAGGAAAGGTGTTAGTTGGGAAGTGGAGTTGGCTTCAGGAGCTAGAGTGTCTGTTGACTCAGTGGTTAGGGGTTGTCAGCTTCAGATTGGGAGTACAACCACCTTAGTAGACCTTCGAGTCACACCTCTAGGATCTTATGGCATTGTTCTTGGCATGGATTGGCTATACACCCATAGAGCCAAGATGGATTGTTGCCAGAAAAATATCGAGTGTGTGGACGATCGGGGTACCTCCATAGTTATTTCAGGGATTCAGAGGCCCGTATCACTTCATATGATTTTCGCTATGCAACTTAAGCAGAGCATGCGAAAGGGATGTCAGTTGTTTTCCATCACCATCAGTGATAGAGAGGAAGAGAATGAGAAGGAGCCTTCCCTAGATGATCATCCCATCCTTGAGGAATTTGCAGATGTAATTCCTTTCGAGCTACCTGGTATGCCACCTAGCAGAGATATTGATTTTCACATAGATATTGTACCAGCAGTTGATCCGATTTCAAGAGAACCATATAGGATGACCACAAATGAGCTTAATGAGCTCAAGATGCAGCTTGAGGAACTCTTAGAGAAGGGTCACATTTGTCCTAGCGTCTCCCCTTGGGGCGCACCAGTCATCTTCGTGAAGAAGAAGGATGGATCCCTTCGGTTATGTATGGATTACAGGCAGTTGAACAAAGTGACCATCAAGAACCAATATCCCTTGCCCAAGATCAATGACTTATTTGATCAGCTTCAGGGTGCCAAAGTGTTTTCCAAGATAGATCTGAAGTCAAGGTACCATCAGTTGAGGATTATAGAGAGCGATATCCACAAGACCGCTTTTCGTACCAGGTATGGCCACTATGAGTTCACCGTGGTCCCATTCGGTCTTACGAATGCTCCAGTTGTATTCATGAGTCTCATGAATGGGGTATTCTGCACTTTCCTTGATAGGTTTGTGATTGTATTCCTCGATGACATATTGATATATTCTTGGAATGAGAAGGAGAACGAGGAGCACTTGAGATAGGTATTGCAGTGCTTGAGAGACAATCAGTGGTATGGTAGTTTGTCGAAGTGTGCATTCTTTAGATCAGAGGTTAGATATCTAGAACATGTTATATCCGATGATGGGATCTCAGTTGACCCATCGAAGATCATAGCTATTATGGATTGGCCAGTGCCAACTAGTGTGATAGAGGTCAGGAGTTTCATGGGTCTAGCAGGGTACTACAGACGCTTTGTTGAGGGGTTCTCTAGGGTTGCACATCCTATTACATCCCTTCAATGAAAGGGAAAGAAATTTGAGTGGACAGAAAGGTGTGAGAGGGCCTTCCAAGATCTAAAAAGGGCACTCACTAGTGCACCTATTCTTATTATGCCAGACCCCTCAGCCGATTTCATGGCATGCATAGATGCTTCCTTGGATGATTAGGAGTAGTCCTCATGCAGGAGGGTTGAGTTATAGCATATGAGTCTAGGAAAAAGACTCACAAGCTTAAATACCCTATGCATGAGCTTGAGCTTGCAGTAGTAGTGCATGCACTTGTGAGGTGGAGACACTTCCTTTTAGGTCATCATTTTGAGCTTCATTCAGATCATCAGAGCTTGCAATACATATTCACCCAGCCTAATCTTAATGCTTGTCAGAGGAGATGGATGGAGTCTTTATGTGAGTATGATTTTGATGTTCACTACATCAAGGGGAAAGAGAATGTGGTTGCAGATGCCTTGAGTAGGAGACGTCATGAGATATGTTCCATGACCATGGATAGAGATTTGAGAGGTCATATATTGCAGTAGCTACCAGAGGATGAGTGGTATCTAGAGGTATGTCAGGTAGTGTGATCTCAGGAGACCCTGGAAGGGAGATATGCAGACTATTCATTAGAGTCCGTTGGACTACTATGCCATAAAGGGTGCATCTATGTACCTTCTTCTGGAGGATTGCATGATTTCATTATGTTAGAGGCTCATAGAGCTCCTTATGCAGTGCATCCCAGAGTTAAGAAGATGCATGCAGATTTGAGACAGTTAT
The DNA here is from genome assembly GCF_030272615.1 of Cryptomeria japonica. Lineage (NCBI taxonomy): Eukaryota > Viridiplantae > Streptophyta > Pinopsida > Cupressales > Cupressaceae > Cryptomeria > Cryptomeria japonica. The sequence goes on from NC_081406.1 coordinate 351,360,619, forward strand.
ATCATTGGCCAGGTATGCGGCAGTTCATTGTTGTACTAGTAGCCCGATGCCTTGAGTGCTAGAGAGTCAAGGCGGAGCACCGCCATCCAGGTGGGTTGCTCCAGTCTCATGCGATACTAGAGTGGAAGTGGGATACTATATCGATGGACTTTGTCATTGGTCTTCCTATGTTAGCACGTCACCATGATGCCATCATCGTGACAGTTGACAAGTTGACCAAGGTGGCCCACTTCTCACCAGTCTAGACTACCTTCACAGCACCAACAATGGCACAGGTATTCTTGCGGGATATTGTCAGACTTCATGGCATTCTATGCAACATTATCTCAGACATAGACTCCCTCTTCACTTCTTCCTTTTGGAAGGTGTTACAGGAAGCAATGGGTACCAGACTCAACTTCAGTACAGCCTATCATCCGGAAATGGATGGATAGACAGACAGGGTAAACCAAGTGTTAGAAGACCTTCTCCGCATGTACGTCATGGATCATTAGACCAGATGGGAAGAGTACCTTCCTTTAGTAAAGTTTGCCTATAACAATGGGCATCACACTTCTTTGGGGATGCCACCTTTGCAGGCCTTGTACTACAGACTCTGCAGGACACCTTTGAGTTGGGACTGTATTCAGGATAGAGTAGCTATAGGTCCTGAGATGGTTCGTGATATGGAACAGTAGGTGATTTTGATTAGACAACGCCTTAGAGAGGCACGGGATAAGAAGAAGATGTATGCAAATGCAAAGAGGATAGACCATAACTTCATGGTTGGGGATAGAGTTTTCTTGAAAGTGCGACCATATAAAAGTCCAATCCGTTATGGAAAGGTTTCTAATCTCGCACCTCTCTTTGTCAGACCATTTGAGATCCTTGAGAGGATAGGACCAGTTGCATATTCTCTAGCTTTGCCACCTAGCCTGTCATGCATCCATGATGTGTTTCATGTATCAGTTCTAAGGAAGTACATTTATGATGAGTCTCATATTGTGGATTGGGATGCCTTGCAGGTGGAGTTGGACAGGCAGCTAGCTTTGGAGCCCATCTGCATTTTAGCTTGCTGGATGCTGTCTCTTCGAGGTCGAGAGCTGAACTAGGTTAGGGTCCAGTGGGATTGTTATGATTAGGTTACAACATCATGGGAGGACGCAGTGCACATGAGATCTCAGTACCCCCATCTTTTTTATGAACTCTAGGAGGAAGTTCATGCCTAGAGGGGGAGGGTGTGAGGCCCTACCCCGAGCCGACATAGCATTTATGTTATTTTGATGTTGGACCTATTTTGGATACTATACTTTGATGCATTATGGACTAGAATTTTATATGATCGCATGTTATAGATAACATTGGTATGATTAATTCATTTACTTTGATTTGCAGTACTTCATTTTTGTACTAGAAATTATGGATGTATGCTCTATAGGTGATTTAATTCCATGATTATGATGATGACGCCATTTAGTAGATTATTAATGTGGATGTTATCAGATAATTGGATACTTGATTTTTATAGTTGAAATTGTATGCGATGTCTGAATTGTATTATTTTTTTATAATATTATATGTGATTTTTGGAATTACTAATATGCAAGTGAGATGTGTAGGAAAATTATTCCATGTGACCATGGAAACTATTCGGAGAATCAATCCTAGGCCTATGTGCAATTGTGAAACCAAGAGTTGTCTATTTGCAGAGACAACACCTTGTTTGTAAATGTGTTTTAATTTGTAAATGTTATGTTTGATGTATATTTAATTTGGAAATTGTTTAATTTATAAAATCCAAAAAGAAGGGGCATTTGCCATGTGTATTTTAGTGATGTGTAATTCTTTTTGTGGTGTCACTTGACAAATGTGTTGTAAGATGAGTTGGCAATGACATGCCCCTTTTTGGAGGAATTTTTTTTACAAATGCATATTATTTTTCAATTATCCTAGAATGGTCCCAAGAAAGCCTTGGGTAGGGAGCCATTAGAAGGGTCAACTCAGGGTTGACCCGTAGGTAAACTTTGGGTGGACTTCTAGGGGGTTAAACTAACTCCTAGGGTCAAGTTAGGGGCATTTTTACTAGGCCATATGATGTACCTATGGATGAAGGCCAAATTTAGCCATGTGTCTACTCCCTAGGGCCTGTTTAGCCTTCCCAAAAATTAAGTTTCCCAAGTTGGCCGAATTTCATCTTTAGAAGAGCCTTCCTAGGTTAGATAACCCTCCTCATGAGTGGCATTTCTCTTCCCCAATCGTTTTTACCTTTTTTGAGGTGTCTTGGCTAGAGAGTCTGTAAGGTATTGGGAAGACCAACCAATGAACATCCATCACCCTTCCCAAGTGGGTTGGAAAGAGTGAGGAGTGTCTTTATAGGGGATAGTTTGGGAGGGAGAAGTTTGATCACCCACTCTCCATTTTTTGAGATTTTTAAGTAATTTTTGGCAAGTTTTTGGTAGAGGATTTTGGCTAAGTCTTGAAGGAGGAAGATAGGGATTTGGGTACCTCTTCTCCAAAGGATTCATCACCCTTTTGTTGGTAGATTTGAGGTTGGTTATTTTTTGATTCTTGTATGTTTTTATGTTGTTGAAAGTTTTTGTTATAAGATGATTTCAATGTTGGTTTCTTTGTGTGTGGGAAGATTGTTGAAGTTCTTCCCTATGATTTTTCCTTCTTTTTGTTATTGTGTTTCCTTGAGTTTTGTTTTTGGGAGTTTTCAAGGCCAAACTCACCCTTGGGAGGGTAGAATGGCCTTGGGGTGAAGGGTTGTTTGACAGCCTATGAGTGAGAGGCTCTCTTTGGAAGAGAGTGAATCACAAGGGATTTTGTGACCCTTGCTGCATAGTGATTTGTTTATGCAATGGGGGTCATAAGGGGAGTTTTGTTGGCTTGTATGCCTTGGGGGACATAAGGGATTATAGGGACAAGTTTGGAACTTGTGGATGTTTTTATTTGCAGCCTTGTTATGGCATTATGTTCTCTACTTGCAGAATTCTCCTCGAGGTACTTAGTCCACCTTCACCCCACTTGAAAAGTCACATAAGTGACATTATTTAATCCTTGGGTTGGGAGTGTCTTTTTTTGTAATGATTTTTCTTCTTGTATGTGTTTGAATGTGTGTTTCCCGTCTAGCCTTGATTCTCCTAGCTCGGGGGTGGCTTCTAGTAAGCCTAGGTTGGAAGGTGAGCCTCCATGGTCACAACCTTCAAGTTTTATTGTAGGTTTTTTCTTGGGAAAAGATTGGAGGAAAAAGCTTGAGTTGAACCTATTTTTATTCTTTGTATTAAGAAGATATATGTATTTGGGAAGGCCTCATTTAGTAGAAATGAGAGGCTAGGTTTTGTATCTACCTATTTGTAAAAGAATTTCTTATTGTATTTTAGTAGCAGCAAAGAAAAGAAAAAGAATTTTCTCATTGTATTTAGTTGTAGAAAAGTAAATGAACTATTGGAATAGATTTTTCTATGTAAAAAAAAAAGATGTATTTTAAATTTGAAGTATTAAATGTATTTATTTGACTAAGTTTTTTCATGAAATATATAAAAAAGGCATTGTATTGTAACCTAAGGTATTTATCCTTTAAATGAGATGAATGCATTGTTGGATTATTTCTGTATTGATTTAGTTGCTGGAAAAAGATTGGAAAATGACATTATATTCTATTTTAATTATTTAATGCAGAAAGAAATGAAATATATTCAAATACGTAATGCAGTTATTAGTAAAGAAAGGAAATATTGCTTATGTCTATAGTTCTGATACAAAAGAAAAATAGATAGATATTTTAAGAATTAGTATTGATAATGCATTGTATCTTGTTGTTATTGTTTGATTGGATTTTTAAAAAATATGGTTGGAGTAGTAAATAAAATCTTTACTGTTATTTTTTTTTTAATCTGAAAAACATGTATAGTAGAAAGATTTCTATTGCAGTTGTAAATAAATAAATTTTCGCTAATCTTTCTATTATGTAAATGCTTGTTAAGTAGGAAATAAATGAATAGACATTTTCAAATAAATAAACAAACATTTTAGAGTTAGTATAAATTTGTTTTACATCTTGCTGCTATTGACAAAAAAAATACATTTAGGGGTATGTGCAAGATCAAGGGGGGCCAAAAAGTGGCAATAGAAAAAAAAATGCACTTTCAACCTTTCCAAACACGCCAAAATCGGCTTTGACTTTTTGTTTGGGTCGAGCTAAATTTGAATTTGGTTTGGTAATACCAAACCAAATCGGATATCCGATAATATCAGATATCCAATATTATCGGATATCTGATTTGTGATGTCAGTATTGTGATGTCACCATTGTAATGTCACTAGTGTGATATCATACTTTTCAAATTGGATATCCAATTTTATCAACATAAAAAATATAGTTTAGTAAAATGGTCATAACTTTTGCATTTCTTATCAAAATTTTGATTTTTTACAGGAATTGGAAAGGTAATTCATAGACCTATCAAATGGATGAGTTAGTTTGATGATTTTATAGATCAAAAATTAATTATAATCATTTAAAGTTAGTCCTTCAATTTTAAAACTTTAAATACTCACAAATTTTGCATACAAAGTCTCGTTTTGTTTTCCTATCACCTCCTTTATCTATCACTTGTCTATCTATACTTATATAATATATTTTATATATCTCTTTGTTCTCTACTTATGTCACTTATTTTCTCATTCCATGTAGATAAATAAATTCCCAGGTTACATGCATCTCTGCATATATCTCCATCTTTCTATTCATATCTCTTCCTCTCCCACTCCATCATTGTCACTTCTTATTTCTATATTTCTCTCTAATAATCTCTCTTCTCTCTATTTATCTCCCTCCTTTACCTTATCCTACCTATACTTATATATTACTTGTCTCTATCACCTCCTTTCTCTCCCTATCTTGTCCCCTCTCTCTCTATATCCCTATAGATATATCTTCATGTATATTTATATTTCATTATCTCTAAATCTCACTTATTCACTCCATCTCTCCCTCCATTTATCTTACTCTCTCTATCATGTTATATCCATATCTATCTCTATCTCCATCTTCACATCTCCATCTCTTTCCCTATCAATATCTCTTTTTATATGTTCCTCTATCTTTAGATATATTCCTCTATACATGATTTATCTACTTCTCTTTCTCTTCCTCTATCGCCCTCTTGGAGTATCTTTCCCTTTCTCTACTTTTATCTCTTTATTTACTTGATCTTTATATATCTTTTCTCTCTCCCCACATCCTTCTCTATAGTGCCTTTATATATCTCTATATCTTCCTCTTTTTCTCTCTCCCTCTCTATCTATCCCTATCTATAATCTCTATCTCTCTTTCTCACTCTCTTGCACTGTCTATATATCTCTATCTATCGATATTTATCTTCCTTTATATCTCTCTATCTCTTCCTTTTTTATCTCTCTTTACCCCTCTCTATCCATTTTTCTCCATCTCTTCATATATTTATCTTTGTCTTTACCTCTCTCTTTCTCTATATCTATTCACCTCCCTCTCCCTTTATCTTCATCTTTTATCTCTATCTTCCTCTCTCCTTTTCAATATATAGATATGTCTACCTCTTTCTATCCATCCTTGTCCTTTAGTTTTTCTCCCTCTCACTTCATACTCCTTAATATCTATATCTCTATTTATGTCCTTCTCCTTTAGTTCTTTTCCCTCTCTTTAGTTCTTCATCTCTCTTCACCTTTATATATCTCCTTATTTGAAAATTAGTATACATGGTCTCCTAAGGGGTTATATCATGTCCTAAGGGGTCATAGAACATCATATGACCCCTTAGGACACAATATGACCCCTAATGACACCATATGGTCTCCTAAGGGGTCATATGGTGTCATAAGGGGTCATAAAACACCATATGACCCCTTAAGACACAATAAGACCCCTAACGACACCATATGGTGTCCTAAGGGGTCATAAGACACCAAATGACCCCTTAGGACACCATACAACTCCTAATGACACAATGTGGTATCCTAAAGGGTCATATTGTGTCCTAAGGGGTCATAGGACACCATATGACCCCTTAAGACACCATACGACCCATAGCACAATATAGTGTCCCAAGGGGTCATATGGTGTCTTAAGGGGTCAAAGAATGTCATATGACCAATTAGAACACAATACGACCCATGACAACACCTAAGGGGTCATATAGTGTCATAAGGGGTCATAGGACACCATATGACCCCTTATAACACCATACGATCCCTTAAGACACCATATGGTGTCCTAAGGGGTCATATAACACAATATGACCCCTTATAACATGATAAGACCCATAATGACATGATATGGTGTCCTTAGGGATCATATGGTGTCAGGAGACACCATATGACCCCTTAGGACACAATATGACCCCTAACAATACCCAATGGGTCATATGGTGTCCTAAGGGGTTATATGATGTCCTAGGAACCTTTAGGACATAATATGACCCCTTAGCACATTATACAACCCCTAATGACACCATATGGTGTCCTGAGGGGTCATAGGACACCATATGACCCGTTACAGCACAATATGACCCCTAACAATACCTAAGGGGTCATATTGTGTTCTAAGGGGTCATAGGACACCATATGACCCCCAACGATACTATATGGTGTCTTAAGGGGTCATATTGTGTCCTAAGGGTTCATAGGAGACCATATGACCTCTAACGAGACAAAATGACACCTAACAATACCTAAGGGGTCATAGGACACCATATGACCCCTTAGCACACTATACAACCCCTAATGACACCATATGGTGTCCTCAGGGGTCATAGAACACCATATGACCCCTTAAGACACCATACGATGCATACTGATACTATATGGTGTCCTAAGGGGTCATAGGACACCATATGACCCCTTAGGAGACCATATGACCCATAACAACATAACATGGTGTCCTAGAGGGTCATAGAACACCATAGGACCCCTTAGAACACCATACAACCCATAACGATGCCATCTAGTGTCTGAAGGGGTCATAAGACACAATATTACACCTTAGGACAAATATGACCCCTAACGACGTCATATAGTGTCCCAATGGGTCATAGGACACCATATGACCCCTTAGGACACCATACGACATCATACCACCCTTTATGACACCATATGGTGTCCTAAGGGGTCATATAACACCATATGACCCCTTAGAACACAAGAAGACCCATAACAACATGATATGGTGTCCTAAGGGGTCATATGGTGTCATGAGACACCGTATGACCCCTAACGATACCTAAGGGGTCATATGGTGTCCTAAGGGGTTATATGATGTCCTAGGAACCTTTAGGACATAATATGACCCCTTAGCACACTATACAACCCCTAATTACACCATATGGTGTCCTAAGGGATCGTAGGACACCATATGACCTATTAGGACACAATATGACCCCTAACAACACCTAAGGGGTCATATTGTGTCGTAACGGGTCATAGGACACCATATGACCCCTAACGACACTATATGGTGTCTTAAGGGGTCATCTTGTGTCCTAAGGGGTCATAGGACACCATATGACCCCTAACAACACAAAATGACACCTAACAATACCTTACGGGTCATATGGTGTTCTAAGGGGTCATAGGACACCATTTGATCCCTTAGCACACCATATGACCCATAATGACACCATATGGTGTCCTAAGGAGTCATATGGTGTCCTAGGGGTCATAGATCACCATATGACCCCTTAGGACACCATATGATGCATAATGACACTATATGGTGTCCTAAGGGGTCATAGGACACCATATGACCCCTTAGAGGACCATACAACCTATAACAACATAATATGGTGTCTTAGAGGGTCATAGAACACCATATGACCCCTTAGAACACCATACGACCCATAACAACACCATGTGGTGTCTTAAGGGTTCATAGGACACCATTTGACCCCTTAGCACACCATATGACCCCTAATGACACCATATGGTGTCCTAAGGAGTCATATGTTGTCCTAAGGGGTCATTGAACACCATATGATCCCTTAGGACACCATTCAATACATAATGACACTATATGGTGTCCTAAGGGGTCATAGGACACCATATGACCCCTTAGAGGACTATACAACCCATAACAACATAATATGGTGTCTTAGAGGGTAATAGAACACCATATGACCTTTTAGAACACCATATGACCCATAACAACACCATGTGATGTTTTAAGGGGTCATAAGACATAATATTACCCCTTAGGACATAATATGACCCCTAACAATGTCATATAGTGTCCTAAGGGGTCATAGGACACCATATGACCCCTTAGGACACCATACGACCCCTTGTGACACCATACCACCATTTACGACACCATATGGTTTCCTAAGGGGTCATATGGTATCCTAATGGGTCATATAACACCATATGACCCCTTAGAACACAAGAAGACCCATAACCACACGATATGGTGTCCTAAGGGGTCATATGGTGTCATCACACACCACATGACTCCTTAGGACACAGTATGACCCCTAACGATACCTAAGGGGTCATATGGTGTCCTAAGGGGTTATATGATGTCCTAGGAACCTTTAGAACAAAATATGACCCTTTAGCACACCATACAACCCCTAACGACACCATATGGTGTCCTAAGGGGTTGTAGGACACCATATAACCTGTTAGGACATAATATGATCCCTAACAACACCTAAGGGGTCATATTGTGTCCTAAGGGGTCATAGGAGACCATATGACCCTTTACGACACTATATTGTGTCTTACAGGGTCATATTGTGTCCTAGGGGGCCATATAGACAACCATACAACCCATAATAACATAATATGGTGTCTTATGTTGGCATTATGTGAACCGGCATGAAGACATAATGATATTGTATGTTGTCATTGATGTCAATATGGGACATAGTGTGAACCAGCACATGTGATAAGTGAAGAGAGAGGAACCGGCATATGTGTGAACCAGTTTATATGCCAAAGTGAAGCGGCATATTTGTTCAAGGTGAACCGACATGTAGTTATGGGAACTGGTATGAAGTTATGGGAACCGGCACATGGAAGCATTGTATGACTACCGGTTGGTAGGTAGCTTCCACTTTGGGGTTTCCGATTGGAGTACCTCAAATCTGTGTGACTCAATCGGTGATCTTTGTGTGATGAGTTAGCAGTATGATGGAGGACAGGTCGTGTTGCCATGTAAGCTTTGTGTGTGTGAAGGATCTTGAATGAAGATGAATATTCCTATCTACCTCAGGAATGTGTGAAGTTTGTCAAATGGTGATAACGCGTGATGGGTTATCAGCCGCCATGAAAACGGTGGATAATGGACGATGGAGAATGTCTTGAGATCGATTCAAGATTGTTGCATTTAATGCAGCATGATTCAACGGTCAGGATCGAACCATTTGAACTGCTTAACCTTACAGGTTTAGGGTTTAGGATTTTTGCTACCGACCTGTATGTCTCCTTTAAGGTCGATGTTGGGTTTCTTTCTGAGGTTGTTGGCAAAAGTTGTGAGTGTGTATCCAAGGAAAGTGATACGTGATTCTTGCCAGACCAAAGGAGAGAAGAGATACCTGCAAGGTGAATGTGCAGAAGGAAAAAGAGGAGCCTAAACGGATCTGCATTAGCATTAAGTGTTGTTAATAGATCATTGTAATAGTTGTTGATCTCTAACCACTTCAACATTTGTAAAATCCCCTAACAGGGTAGCCTTAACTGGCTTGATTCAAAATCCCTTAAATCAGGTGGTCTTAACCGGGTAACTCGAGGCTAATGAGTTCTAAGAAGCTAGAGAAGCTTAGGAGATCCTTTCAGCTATTGAGTTCTTGAAATCCTCTAACATGGTGACCCTATCAGGTTTAACCCTTAACTAGGTATCCCTTAACCGGGTGATCCTTAATAGGATCGGTTCCTACCAGAACCTATTGTAATGTCCTTAACTGAACAAGGCTCATAACAGAGCAGACTTCTAAAGAGTTCAAAAAGCAGCTTGTGGGTATTCATCCCCATCGTGGTTTTTCCCAGTTGGGTTTCCACGTAAAAAATATGTGTATCGTGTGTAAAGATTTTGTCTTGTGATGCTCTGTTTTATCTGTTAAGCACATGAAGGTTCCATGTTTTATGCCTATCTATAAAACATATTGAACTCACTGTTGTGAAGATCTGATGGTTAAGTTTACTTGTTTATGCATGAGAATATAATGATACTGTGGTATTGAGCTAAGAGAAAAGCTTATTGAGTGACTAGTTCATGACTGATTGAGATATACTGGATGTTACCAGTTGCACTCTGTTTTACCGGTATCCCTGTTTGTCAGTCATTTGGAGTATTTGTTGTCAAACCAGTTTTGGACTGTATTTGTGTTTGTACTGATTCACCCCCCCTCTCAGTACCGGTTTGGTACTAGTTGTTCATCATTGAGTTATCAATTGGTATCAGAGCCCTCCAGGTCCTCTGTGTTGTAAGCTTAACCACTTGAGGAAAAGATCCTAGTCAAATGATGAAGAGGGAAGGTCCAAAGTTTAACAGGGAAGATGTTGGTATATGGAAAGATAGGATGAATATATTCATCAAAAGCATGGGTGTTCAACACTGGAGTTATGTTGAAAATGTATATGTTGTTCTTACCAGTACTCTCACCGATGACCAAAAGAGAGAGATACAAGAAAATGGGCAAGTCATGGAAGGCCTCATCAGTAGCCTATCTGACATTGAATTTATTGATGTTCAAGATAAGGAAAATCCCAAAGAGGTATGGGATGCTCTTGAAAATATCTATGGTGGTGATGAGCATGTAAAATAGGCTAAGGAAGAGAGTTTGAGAGGAAAGTTTGAAGACATGCGGATGGTTGAAGGAGAGACCATTCAGTAGTATGGAACAAGAATCAAAATAGTTGTTGGAGAAATAAAGAGTGCAGGTGGAAAAATAGAAGACTCCACTGTGGTAAGCAAAGTCCTAAGATCCTTGTTGCCAGTCTATGCAATAAGGGTTGCTACTATTCAGGAGCTGAGATCAATAGACAAGTCTAAGGTGTCCTTGGATTCCATCATAGCCAAGTTGACATCCTATGAGCTGAATAGTTTTGATGATAGTGTTCAAAAGATAGAATCAACTTTTAAAGCTTCTGCTATACCATCCAGGAAAGGAAAAGAGGCTAGCACTAGTGGGGAACCTAATCAGAATAGAGAAATGAAGGATGAAGAGTTTCTAATGGAATTTGAAGCTCTTCTTGCTAGGAGATTCCCAAAAGGGACTAGTAAATAAAAAGGTAAGCTTCCTTTGAAGTGTTTCTCCTATAACCGGATAGGACATATTGCTATGAACTATCCTAATAGTGACAACAAGGATAAACCGGAAAGGTTCAATAAATTCAAAGGAGGAAACTAGACAAATTGTTTTGTGGTAGTTGATAAAGGTGTCACAGATGAGGAATCAGAAGATGAAGAGAATGAAGACATTTGTATTTGTTGTTTTAAAGGAAGATGTGGTGGAAAAGAAGGCTCTTGTCTCTTGATTCGATGATTCCAATGAGTGGATCATTGACAGTGGTTGTTCTCACCATATGACTGGTGACCAGAGCAAGTTTCTATACTTAGAGGAGTATGATGGTGGTGTGGTTCGCTTTGGCAATGATGCACCATGCATGGTCAAAGGCAGAGGGTCCATCTCTTTGAATGGAAAGAGTAGTGCTGACAATGTGTACTAGGTTGATGGTCTCAGACACAACCTTCTAAATGTTGCCCAACTAAATGATAGTGTGATGTAGAGGTATGGTTCCAACAACTTGAAAATGCTCCAAGTTGCTCACTTGCTCAACTGGCAACCCAATCCCTTTCAATTGGGATTTTCCCAACCAGATCTCACACCTTAACAAGAAACAAATCAATGTCTCATTTCAATTGTTTTCATTCCCATAATTCCCCACTGAGACATTTTACAAAGGTTATCAACTTTGGTTTGTCAACCCCATAGGCAAAGTGTTCAAAAGTTGCTCAAATGGCTCACACCCCTCCAAAATGGTTCTAAAAGTCCACAAAGATTCAAATCAAGTTTATTAGGATCCAACAACCCCCAATAATGGTAAACAACCCTCAGATTGGGTTGATCAAGTCTCAAAGGGGTCAAAGTGCAAAAAGGCTATTCTAGCCAACTAGCCCTCAAAAGTGACTTTTTGGTTTCTCTCCCAACAACTACAAAGGACCAAGCAATTTTATTTTATATTCACCATTAAAAACATAGGAAAACACTTTTTCCAAAAGGGTTTGATCTGGAACCTTCTACAAATACCATTTCTAGTAAACCCTCAACTAGGCTAAATGGGGCTAAATGAGCACTTTAACAAAGGAACTACCCTTAAAATTGGAACACCTTGGGGAACTTAAAAAAAATCCAAATCCAAAGTTACAAGTCTTGGTTTGCATCTGATAAAAAATTATGGGGAAATGTCAAAGTCTTCTTCACCACCATATGCCAGTCACATGGGGATGCATGGCTTCAAACTTGAAGAAAATAATATCCAACTACATTCTCTTGGTATGAAACCTCTTTAATATCATATTACACTCCTATATCTTCCATCCAACCAAGTTTTAGACTTTTTCCATGATTAGATTGGAAGAAAAGGGAAAGAAAAGATGAAACCCTTGGTTTATGCCCTTTTCACAGGCTGTTTTGGACTGTTACACAATAACTCACTCAAAAGTCCACTTCAGAACCTCTGATTTGACTAAAAAGAAATTTATTTCACCCCTCTAACTCCCCATGAAATAATTTTTCAGTTTGGAGGTCGAGAAATTCCGTACCAACTAAAAGAACAGCAAATTTTCTAGAAAATACAGTTTTTTTATTGATTTTAAATGTCAAGTTTCACAAATTTCGACCACACCAACCCCCAAACGAGTTTGTTGAGGAATTTTATAGTTTTACCAACATGTTCAAACTGATTTTAGATGGTTATGAACATTGGGAAACTAATTACAACAACTTTTTGAAAAGTTGCTTTACAAATTGACAACTTTGTCAATTTTTGACAATTTTTGACAATTTTTGCATTTTGCCATTCAAACTAATTTTATCATCAACCTAGGGACCTAAACAAATTTAAATGGATATAAATAGACCAAAAAAATCTTTACTCCCTAAATCTACTCATCCTAAGTCCTTTTGACCATAGTTGACCATAGGGTTTATAATGCACCCTAGGCCACTAGGCCTTACAAAATGGACAATTAGGACCTTATTACAAAATAAAACATAAACAAAGGATTCTTTGATCCTTCCCAAAACTTTTATATCAAAAACATTAAGTTTTAAATCAATAAATTATGAAATTGAGGCTTGTGTCCCTGCACCATACTCCCGGGGTGGGCTGATCTCATTTCCACATGAGATAAGTTGGTCCAATGAAGTGTCATGCTTCAAAATTTCTGCCTCATCCATCCATACTGCCTCTTCAACAGGTTGTCCTACCCATTTCACAAGGTATTTTTTGTATTCTTTATTTCTAGTCTTCTTAATGACCCTTTCATCAATGATCTTTTCAGGCTTTTTTGGTGCATGAGGAGGTATATCAGCAATGTCCTCTTGAATCTCCTCAACATGAAAGTCTGTACCTACAACAACATGCCCTTTATAGGGTGTTAGATCACATACATTAAAGATAGGAGAAATACCAAGGTTAGAGGGAAGAGATATCTCATAGGCATTCAACCCATGTTTCTTCAAAACCTTGCAAGGACCCACTTTCTTCATGAGTAACTTTGTATGCTTCCCCTCTGGTAATCTTTCTTTCCTCAAGTACACCCATACCATATCACCAATCTGAAATTGTACATCCCTCCTCTTCTTATCAGCAAGTTCTTTATACCTTTATTAACTCTTTTGGAGGGCTAGCCTTACTTGATCATGCACTTCCTTCATGCTATCAACAAAATGTTCACCATGAGCACTTGTTTGCCCATCATGTGGAAGGTCTCTCAACTCCAAGATGCCTCTTGGATTCTGTGCATACACAATCTGAAATGGACTCCTTCCTGTACTCCTATTCACAGAATCATTGAATGCAAATTCAGCTTGTGGAAGTACAACATCCCACTTCTCTCCATATTGCTTTGTCAAGCATCTCAATAGGTTTCCCAAGGACCTATTCACAACTTCAGTTTGCCCATCTGTTTGTGGATGGTAGGCTGAACTAAAGTTCAAGTTTGTTCCCAACCTCTTCCATAAGGTTCTCCAAAAATGGCCAATGAATTTCACATCCCTATCAGACACAATTGTTAGAGGAAGTCCATGTATCCTTACAAATTTTCTACATAGGTTGCATCACTTGTACTCTTACATGGCAAGAAATGTTCCATCTTGCTGAACCCATCTACAACAACAAAGATGCTATCAAAGCCTTTTTGAGTCCTAGGCAATCCCATTACAAAATCCATACTACAACTTTCCCAAGGCCTTGTAGGTATGGGTAATGGTTGATACAAACCTGCATTGGTGGAAGTACCTTTGGCCTTTTGACAAATAGTGCATGTTTCAACAAATGTCCTCACATAACTTTGCATCTTGGGCCAAAAATAATGTCTTCTTACCTGTTCAATGGTTTTATCCAACCCAAAATGTCCACTCATGCTTCCACAATGCTTTTCTTTCACAATATTCTCCCTCATTGAACACCTAGGAATGCATAGTTGATGTCCTTTGAACAATAAACCATCTTGGATCAAGTAATCAGCATATTCAACATGGTATGCTTCAGAAAAATCAGAACAAACTTTATAAATTTCATGAAAGTCTTCATCACCTTCATACATACCTTTCAAGGAGTTAATCCCCACACTTTGCAACTTCACCTCTTGCACTATCAAGGATCTTCTACTCAAGGCATCTGCCACCTTGTTTGCAACTCCCTTTTTGTGTTTGATTGTAAAGGTATATGCTTGGATAGATTCTACCCATTTCATGTGCTTGTGACTCAACTTCTCCTGGCTATTCAAGAAGCTAAGTGCCTGATTGTCTGTAAAAACAACAAACTCTTTTGGAAGGAGGTAATGCCTCCACTTTTTCAAAGCTTGTACAAGTGCATACATTTCCAAATCATATGAGGAATACTTTCTCTTTGCCTCATTAAGTTTCTCGCTAAAGAATGCAATGGGCCTACCCTCTTGACTCAAAATAGACCCTATTGCAACATTAGATGCATCACATTCAATAGTAAAAACCTTTTGAAAATCTAGAAAAGCAAGTATAGGCTGCTTTGCTACCTTTTGTTTGAGACTTTGAAAAGCCTCCTCTGCCTCCTTGGTCCACACAAACTTGCACTTCTGTCCTCCCTTGATTGTATCTAGGATAGGTGCACAAACTTGGCTAAAACCTCTTATAAACTTCCTGTAAAAGGAAGCCAAGCCATGGAAGCTTCTAACTTTAGTCATTGACCTTGGAGAAGGCCAATTCAAGATGCTCTCTACCTTCTTAGGATCCATCTTGATGCTCCCACCTGAAACTATGAAACCAAGATACACCAATTCTTCCTGCATAAAAAGACACTTGTCCACATTGATTAGGAGCTTTTCTTCCTGCAATCTCTTAAGGACCAAATTTAAATGCTTCATATGTTCATCTCTATTCTTACTGAAAATAAGAATATCATCCAAGTAAACAATAACAAATTTACCAAGGAAAGGTTTTAGAACTTCATTCATGAGTCTCATGAATGTACTAGGTGCATTGGACAAGCCAAATGGCATCACTCTCCACTCATAAAGGCCTTCATTGGTCTTAAAGGTTGTCTTCCATTCATCTTCAGCCCTTATTCTGATTTGATGGTACCCACTCTTCAAATCCACCTTTGAATACCACCTTGCACCCCCTAGATGATCCAACAAGTCCTCAATCCTAGGCATAGGGAACCTATACCTGATAGTGATCCTGTTAATGGCTCTTGAGTCTGTACATAACCTCCATGTACCTTCTTTCTTAGGTGCTAGCATGGTTGGAGCAGCACATGGAATCATACTTTTAGAAATCAAACCCTTATCTAAGAATTCCTGGATTTGTCTTGCCATTTCCTCATTTTGTTGGGGTGTTAACTTATAGGCAGCCTTATTGGGAAGTGTAGACCCTAGAATCAGATCAATGTTATGGCTAATCTCTCTAATATGAGGTAAGGAATCAGGTAACTCCTTGGTTACAATGTCTTTGTAGGTCTCAATCAAATCAGCCACCTCCTTTGGTCCTACCCTCCTAGATTCTTCCTTCTTTTTGTGCACCTTCTTTTCTTCCTGTTTTGGCAAAACAACCAAAGCATAACAAGGAGTATCCTCCTCTTTCAAGCATTCTAAAAACTCTTTCTCTCCTACAAACAAAAACTTAGAGTCTTTTGCTTCTTCACCATTATCAGGTAGGGGTAGTAAAGTTACCTTCTCACCTTTATAGCAGATGGTGTATGTGTTCTTCTCACCATCATGCCTTGACTTCATGTCATATTGCCATGGCCTTCCAAGTAGCAAATGGCATGCATCCATGGGTACAATGTCAAAAAGTACCTTGTCCTTGTACTTGCCAATAGAAAACTCCACCCATGCTTGTTCTTCAATGATGGTTTGCTGCCCCTTTGTAAGCCATGATACCTTGTAGGGTCTTGGATGCTTAATCCTCTTCAATTTCAGTTTCTCTACTACCTCAATGGACAACAAATTATTAGTAGAACTTGAATCAATCACCACACTACATACTTTGTCACCACTTCTACAAGTAGTTCTAAAAAGTGCCTTCCTTTGGGGTGGCTTTGGTGGACTAGGTGCTTTGATCAATGTCCTTCTCATCATCATGATCTCTCCTTGTTCAGGCTGCACAAAGGATCCATGAGAGTGAACACTATGTGTGTCCTCATCTCTCACCAAATTTGCTCTCCTTTCACCTTGTTTGTTTGCCTTCTCTGGACATTTGGATGCAACATGTCCCATTTGATGATACCTATAGCATTTTATGCCTTCTAGGCCTCTTCCACTACCTCTTCCTCTAAATTTTCCTCTCCTTCCTCTAAAAGATCCTCTAGAGCTGCCTTCCCCTTGTTCATTTCCTTGACTTGATTCACCAAGGTCTTTGGAACATTGTCCTCTCCTTGAGGCATATTTCTGCCCCTATTTCCAAAGTATTTTTGCCCTCTCCCTCTTCCACCTTGATCACTCTTCCTCTTGAGTTTCTCCTCAACCTTCAAAGCAAGTTGAAAGCATTTTTGGACTATGGGAGGGTTTCTTAGACTGAGTTCATCTTGAATGGTAATTCTCAACCCTTGCAAATATCTTGCAAGCTTCACACATTCAGGCTCCACTACCTTGGACTTCATCACCAATTTATGGAACTCTTGAGTATAATCTGAGACACTCATCTCCTTTTGTCTCAAACTCATTCTCCTCTTATGAAGTTGGACTTCATAATCATCAGGAACATATGCATCCTTGATCAATGCAACCATCTTCTTCCAAGTGGTCACTAGATTCTTCGTCTCCTTCACCCTATCATCTTGAGTGAAATTCCACCATGTAAGGGCTAGTCCCTTCAATTAGACTTAGCAATATTAACTCTCTAACTTTCAGGTATGTCTTCACATTCAAATAAGCTTGTGAGGGCATCAATCCAATCCATAGTAGCATCTGGATTCAAGTTTCCATCATAGGAAGGTAGGTCCAACCTAACATCCATGGTCCTTCTCTCCATGGCCTTCAGGGTCTTCACAAGTAGTCTCTGATCAGCAAGCACTTCTTCTTCTTCTTCCTACTCAAGGGGTTCCTCATCACTCCCCTCTTCAACAACATAAGAGTTTCCACCACTTTTCTTACGAAGTTCCCCATTAAGTCTATCAACCTCCTTCTGCAAGGAATCAATCTTGTGAACCAAGTTTTGATCCTTCAAAAACTTCACTATCTATGCATTAGTCATCCTTGAGGACAACTCACCCTCTTCTTCTTCCCCTGACATGGCTAAACTGAAACAATCCTTCTCCTAAGGATCACACTTGCTCTGATACCAATTGATGTAGAGGTATGGTTCCAACAACATGAAAATGCTCCAAGTTGCTCACTTGCTCAGCTGGCAACCCAATCCCTTTCAATTGGGATTTTCCCAACCAGACCTCACATATTAACAAGAAACAAATCAATGTACAATTTCAATTGTTTTCATCCCCATAATTCCCCACTGAGACATTTTACAAAGGTTATCAACTTTGGTTTGTCAACCCCACAGGCAAAGTGCTCAAAAGTTGCTCAAATGGCTCACACCCCTCCAAAATGGTTCTACAAGTCCACAAAGACTCAAATAAAGTTTATTAGGATCCAACAACCTCCAATAATGGTAAAAAACCCTCAGATTGGGTTGATCAAGTCTCAAAGGGGTCAAAGTGCAAAATGGCTATTCTAGCCAACTGGCCCTCAAAAGTGACTTTTTGGTTTCTCTCCCAAAAACTACAAAGGACCAAGCAATTTTATTTTATATTCACCATTAAAAATCTAGGACAACACTTTTTCCAAAAGGGTTTGATCTGGAACCTTCTACAAATACCATTTCTAGTAAACCCTCAACTAGGCTAAATGGGGCTAAATGAGCACTTTAACAAAGGAACTACCCTTAAAATTGGAAATTTCTCAAGGGAAGCAATTGGAAAACCTTGGGGAACTCAAAAAAACACCAAATCCAAAGTTACAAGTCTTGGTTTGCATCTGATAAAAAATTATGGGGAAATGTCAAAGTCTTCTTCACCACCGTATGCCAGTCACATGGGGATGCATGGCTTCAAACTTGAAGAAAATAATCTCCAAATGCATTCCCCTGGTATGAAACCTCTTGAATATCATATTACACTCCCAGATCTTCCATCGAACCAAGTTTTAGACTTTTTCCATGATTAGATTGGAAGAGAAGGGAAAGAAAAGATGAAACCCTTGGTTTATGCCCTTTTCACAGGCTGTTTTGGACTGTTACACAATAACTCATTCAAAAATCCACTTAATAACCTCTAGTTGGAATAAAAAGAAATTTGTTTCACCCCTCTAATTCCCCATGAAATAATTTTTCAGTTTGGAGGTCGAGAAATTCTGTACCAACTAAAAGAACAGCAAATTTTCTGGAAAATACAGTTCTTTTATTGATTTCAAATGTCAAGTTTCACAAATTTCAACCACACCAACCCCCAAATGAGTTTTTTGAGGAATTTTATAGTTTTCCCAACATGTTAAAACTGATTTTATATGGTTATAAACATTGGGAAACTAATTACAACAACTTTTTGAAAAGTTGCTTTACAAATTGACAACTTTGTCAATTTTTGACAATTTTTGACAATTTTTGCATTTTGCCATTCAAACTAATTTTATCATCAACCTAGGGACCTAAACACATTGAAATGGATATAAATAGACCAAAAAAACCTTGACTCCTTAAATCTACTCATCCTAAGTCCCTTTGACCATAGTTGACCATAGGGTTTATAATGCACCCTAGGCCACTAGGCCTTACAAAATGGACAATTAGGACCTTATTACAAAACAAAACATAAAAAAAGGATTCTTTGATCCTTCCCAACACCTTTCTATCAAAAAAATTAATTTTTCAATCAATAAGTTATGAAATTGAGGCTTGTGCCCCTACACCAGAGTGGTCTCACTCTGCAACTCAAGAATGGAGTTTGCAGAATCAAAGGTAAAGATGGTAAATTGGTAGCCACTGGCATGCAGACTAAAGGTAACCTATTTCATCTGAATGCAAATATAAGTACATGTCTTATGGCTAAGCTTGATGATATCTGGATATGGCATAGGATATTTTTCCATGTGAACTTTGATAACATTGTGGAGGCTAGTAAGATCAAGGCAGTTAGAGTGTTGTCGGTGCTGAGCAAACCGGATAATACCTTGTGTAGAGAATGTCAATTGGAGAACATGTCTTCCTCAACCTTTAAAGGTAAATCTTTCATTGCTGACAACTTGTTTGATCTTGTGCATATTGATTTATGTGGTCCTATGAAAACTACAAGTGTGCAGGGTGATAGGTACTTCATGATTCTCACTGATGACTGGTCAAGAATGATGTGGGTCACATTCTTGAAAGATAAGTCTGAAGCTTTTGGGAAATTCAAAGCTTTCAGAGCATTAGTGGAGAAGGAAAGTGGTAAAAGGATCAAATGTCTCAGAACTGATCAAGGAGGGGAATTCACTTCTAGTGAATTCAACAAGTATTGTGAAGAATTTGGCATCAAGAGACAGTTGTCTGCCCCCCGGACTCCATAGCAGAATGGCCTAGTAGAGAGGAATAACTGGACAATGGTTGAAGCAGCTAGAACCATGTTGATCCAAGGAAAGGTTGCTCACACCTTTTTGAGAGAAGTGGTGAGCACTACAATCTACACTATGAACTGGGTACTCATCAAAAAGGGTAAGGACAAAACTCCTTATGAGTATTGGACCGATAAGACACCTGTGGTTAACTACTTTAAGGTATTTGGTAGCAAATGTTACATCAAGAGGAGTGAACATCAGGGAAAATTTGAAGCTAAATGTGATGAAGGAATATTTCTATGATATTCCACTAGGAGTAAAGCTTTCAAGTGCTACAACAATAGGACTCAGAGAATTATGGAAAGCATCAATGTAAGAGTTGATGAATTCTCTGAAAAGACTGAGGAAATCGGCAATGAGAAAGATGTAAATGAACCAGTTGCAATCTTCTAGGAACCGGTTGTCAGTCAACCGAGTACGAGTAACAGTGTTCCTGAACCGATGAATGCTGATACTAATGAAGGTGAGGATGAAGAAGAAAAGAAAGAAGAACCAGTTAAGACCATTCCTCGGTATGTCAAGTTGAATCATGATCCCAAGAAGATCATAGGTGATAAGGATGTAGGAATCCTTACCAAAAGAAAGATCAGAGAAAACTGATGTATGATCTTTGAATTTGAGCCTAAGTCATTCAAAGAGGCTCATAAAGATGAAGATTGGATCAAGGCAATGGAAGAAGAACTTGACCAGATAGAGAAAAATGGTACATGGTCCTTGGTACCCAGACTAAAGCATAAAAATGTCATTGGCACCAAATGGGTGTTCAAAAAAAAGTTGAATGAGGATGGCACAGTGATTAGGAATAAAGCTAGACTGGTATGCAAAGGATATGCTCCAGAAGAAGGTGAAGACTATGGGGAGACCTTTGCTCCTGTAGCCAGATTGGAAGGAGTTCATATGCTTCTTGCATATGCAACTTTTAAGAGGTTCAAGGTATATCAAATAGATGTAAAATCTGTATTCCTAAATGGTGTACTTGAAGAGGAGGTGTATATTGAGCAACCAGATGGCTTGCCCTATCTGAAGACAGTGACATGGTATGTAGGCTACATAAAGCATTATATGGTCTAAAGCAAGCACCTAGGGCATGGTATGAGTGCCTACATGCCCATCTTGTGAATATTGGATTTGAGAGAACAAGTGAAGATAGCAATATCTACTTGAAGTCTGAAGAAGATCAGATTCTGATCTGTGAAGTTTTTGTTGATGACATCATCTTTGGTGGAGATGACAAGATGAGTCATGAGTTTGCTGATGAGATGAAGAAAGAGTTTGAGATGTCACTCATAAGGGAGATTA
Source organism: Cryptomeria japonica (assembly GCF_030272615.1). NCBI lineage: Eukaryota > Viridiplantae > Streptophyta > Pinopsida > Cupressales > Cupressaceae > Cryptomeria > Cryptomeria japonica. Next base: position 351,382,223 of record NC_081406.1, read on the forward strand.
AGTTCTTCATTGGACTGTAGATCCAGTAGATGAAAGATGGAATCTTCATCACTCAATCCAAATATGTCAAAGAGGTGTTGAAGACTTTTGGCATGGAAGATAGCAAACTGGTTGGTACACCGATGGTGACTGGTTGCAAATTGACAAAGGAGGATGATTTCGCACTAGTTGATGAGAAGGAATATCGATCAATGATTGGTAAGTTGCATTATGTAGTGCATAGCAGACCGGATATTGCACATGCAGTTGGCATCACTGCAAGGTTGCAAAAGAGTCCAAGAGAATCTCACTTGATTGCAGTCAAGAGGATTCTTAGGTATCTGAAGGGAACAGTTGACTATGGATTGTGGTACCCATATAGCAATAATTTCAATCTGAAAGTATTCACAGATGCTGATTGGGCCAGTAATGTGGATGATCGGAAGAGCACAACCAGTGGTGCATTCTTTCTCGGTGGTAGACTGGTCACATGGATGAGTAAAAAGCAGAGTTGTATCTCTCAGTCTTCAGCAGAAGCGGAGTATGTTGTAGCTTTCATGAATTGCACTCAGACAATCTAGATGAAGCATGTACTGGAAGGCTTCAAGATCCCTGTATCTGAACCAGTAAGTATATTCTGTGATAACACAAGTGCTATCAATATATCAAAGAATCTGGTTTTACATTCTAGAACCAAGCATTTTGAGCTTAAGTATCATTTCTTGAGGGAAAAGGTTCAGAATAAAGAGATTGCACTGGAGCATGTGTCTAGTAAGGAGTAGTTAGTAGACATATTCACCAAGCCTCTCCCAAAGACAACATTTGTGCATTTGAGAGGTGAATTAGGGGTATTGCCCCTTTAGGAGGTAAACTAAAAGTGATTATTCCACATCAGTCAAGTACTAAAAAGACAAATCTTTGGTTGATTTGTGTGTTGAAGGATGCTACTCCTCAGGGGGAGCAGCATGATGAAATAGAGATGAGTGTACCTCAACTTTGGCATTGTTGTCAAAGGGGGAGAACGAGTGTAATGAAAAGATATCTGCAGCAAATGGGGAGAAGATGTGAAGCAGAGAAGATATCTTTTGTATATTGCCATCAATGCCAAAGGGGGAGATTGTGGGCATTATGTGAACCGGCAAGAAGACATAATGATATTGTATGTTGTCATTGATGTCAATATGGGACATAGTGTGAACCGGCACATGTGATAAGTGAAGAGAGAGGAACCGACATATGTGTGAACCGGTTTATATGCCAAAGTGAAGCGGCATACCTATTCAAGGTGAACCGACATGTAGTTATGGGAACCGGCATGAAGTTATGGGAACCGGCACATGGAAGCATTGTATGACTACCGGTTGGTAGGTAGCTTCCACTTTGGGGTTTTCGGTTGGAGTACCTCAAGTCTGTGTGACTCAATCGGTGATCTTTGTGTGATGAGTTAGCAGTATGATGGAGGATAGATTGTGTTGCCATGTAAGCTCTATGTGCGTGAAGGATCTTGCATGAAGATGACTATTCCTATCTACCTCAGGAATGTGTGAAGTTTGTCAAACGGTGATAACGCGTGATGGGTTATCAGCCGCCATGAAAACGGTGGATAATGGACGATGGAGAATATCTTGAGATCGATTCAAGATTGTTGCATTTAATGCAACATGATTCAACGGTCAAGATCGAACCATTTGAATTGCTTAACCTAACAGGTTTAGGGTTTAGGGTTTTTTCTACCGACCTGTATGTCTCCTATAAGGTTGATGTTGGGTTTCTTTCTGAGGTTGTTGGCAAAAGTTGTGAGTGTGTATCCAAGGAAAGTGATACGTGATTCTTGCTAGACCAAAGGAGAGAAGAGATACCTACAAGGTGAATGTGCAGAAGGAAAAAGAGGAGCCTAAATGGATCTGCATTAGCATTAAGTGATGTTAACAGATCATTGTAATACCTGTTGATCTCTAACCACTTCAACAATTGCAAAATCCCCTAATAGGGTAGCCTTAACTAGCTTGATTAAAAATCCCTTAAATCAGGTGGTCTTAACTAGCTTGTTTCAAATCCCTTAACCAAGTAACTTGAGGCTAATGAGTCCTGAGAAGCTAGAGAAGCATAGGAGATCCTTTCAGCTATTGAGTTCTTGAAATCCTCTAACAAGGTGACCCTACTAGGTTTAACCCTTAACCGGGTATCCCTTAACCAGGTGATCCTTAACAGGATCGGTTCCTACAAGAACCTATTGTAATGTCCTTAACTGGACAAGGCTCCTAATAGAGCAGACTTCTAAAGAGTTCAAAAAGCAACTTGTGGGTATTCATCCCCACCGTGGTTTTTCCCAGTTGGGTTTCCACATGAAAAATATGTGTCATGTGTAATGCTTTTGTCTTGTGATGCTTTGCTTTATCTGTTAAGCACAGGTTCTATGTTTTATGCCTGTCTATAAAACATATTGAACTCACTATTGTGAAGATCTGATGGTTAAGTTTACTTGTTTATGCATGAGAATATAATGATACTGTGGTATTGAGCTAAGATAAAAGCTTATTGAGTGACTGGTTCATGACTGATTGAGCTATAATGGATGTTACCGGTTGCACTCTGTTTTACCAGTATCCCTGTTTGTCAGTCATTTGGAGTATTTGCTGTCAAACCGGTTTTGGACTATATTTGTGTTTGTACTGATTCACCCCCCCTCTCAGTACCGGTTTGGTACTAGTGGCTCATCATTGAGTTATCATCTTAGAGGGTCATAGAACACCATATGACACCTTAGAACACCATACGACCCATAACAACACCATGTGGTGTCTTAAGGGGTCATAGGACACCATTTGACCCCTTAGCACACCATATGACCCCTAATGACACCATATGGTGTCCTAAGGAGTCATATGGTGTCCTAAGGGGTCATAGAACACCATATGACCCCTTAGGACACCATACCATTCATAATGACACTATATGGTGTCCTAAGGAGTCATAGGACACCATATGACCCCTTAGAGGACCATACAACCCATAACAACATAATATAGTGTCTTTGAGGGTCATAGAACACCATACGACCCATAACAACACCATATGGTGTCTTAAGGGGTCATAGGACACCATTTGACCCCTTATGACACCATATCACCCCTAATGACACCATATGGTGTCCTAAGGAGACATCTGGTGTCCTAAGGGGTCATTGAACACCATATGACCCCTTAGGACACCATTCAATACATAATGACACTATATGGTGTCCTAAGGGGTCATAAGACACCATATGACCCCTTAGAGGACTATACAACCCATAACAACATAATATGGTGTCTTAGAGGGTAATAGAACACCATATGACCTTTTAGAACACCATACGACCCATAACGACACCATGTGGTGTCTTAAGGGGTCATAAGACATAATATTACCCCTTAGGACATAATATGACCCCTAATAATGTCATATAGTGTCCTAAGGGGTCATAGGACACCATATTACTGCTTAGAGGACTATACAACCCATAACAAAATAATATGGTGTCTTAGAGTGTAATAGAACACCATATGACCTTTTAGAATATCATACGACCCATAACGACACCATGTGGTGTCTTAGGGGGTCATAAGACATAATATTACCGCTTAGGACATAATATGACCCCTAACAACGTCATATAGTGTCCTAAGGGGTCATAGGACACCATATGACCCCTTAGGACACCATACGACCCCTTGCAACACCATACCACCCTTTACGACACCATATTGTTTCCTAAGGGGTCATATGGTATCCTAATGGGTCATATAACACCATATGACCCCTTCGAACACAAGAAGACCCATAACCACGTGATATGGTGTCCTAAGGGGTCATATGGTGTCATCACACACCATATGACTCCTTAGGACACAATATGACCCCTAACGATACCTAAGGGGTCATATGGTGTCCTAAGAGGTTATATGATGTCGTAGGAACCTTTAGAACAAAATATGACCCTTTAGCACACCATACAACCCCTAACGACACCATATGGTGTCCTAAGGGGTTGTAGGACACCATATAAACCGTTAGGACATAATATGACCCCTAACAACACCTAAGGGGTCATATTATGTCGTAAGGGGTCATAGGACACCATATGACCCCTAACGACACTATATGGTGTCTTAAGGGGTCATATTGTGTCCTAAGGGGTCATAGGACACCATATGACCCCTTACGATACATAAGGGGTCATATGGTTTTCTTGATAACTCAATGATGAGCAAATAGTACCAAACCGGTACTAAGAGGGAGGGGTGAATCAGTACATACAAAACAATTTTTCTTAAACCGGTTTGACAGCAAACACTTCAGAAGACTAGCAGACAGTGACACCGGTTTGAAACAGAGTGCAACCGGTAAAGCTAAGAATGTCTAAGGCAAGCATTAACCGGTTACTCACTTAGCCTTTCACTCAACTTGAGACTACACTACCAGTTCAGTCTTATGCATAAATAGGTAATCTATCATCAAATCATAATAGTAGCTAGTTCAACTTGTTTTATTGACAGGCATAAAACACAAAACCATCATATGCTTGACAAACAATCACAAAGCATCATAAGATAAAAACATCACACTTGACACACATATTTTTCACGTGGAAACCCAACTGGGAAAAACCACGGTGGGGATGAATACCCACAAGCTATTTTTGAACTCTTTGGAAGTCCGCTCTGTTAGGAGCCTTGTTTGGTTAAAAACATTACAATAGGTTCTGCTAGGAACTGATCCTGTTAGAGATCACTCAGTTAAGGGATGGCTACAATACCTGATTAAGGGTTAAACCATGTTAAAGGTTACCTTATTAGAGGATTTCAAGAACTCAATAGCTAAAGGACTTCAGACTCAGTAGCTTAGAGTTACCCTGTTAAAGGATTTACAACAAGTCGGTTAAGGCTACCCTGTTAAGGGATTTTCCAATTGTTGAGGTGGTTAGAGCTCAACAGGTATTACTATGATCTGGTAACAACACTCAATGCCAATGCAGATCCACTTAAGCTCCTCTTCTCCTTCTACACTTACACTCTGCAGGTATCACTTCTCTCCTTTTGGTCTAGCAAGAAACACGTATCCTTTCTCTTGGATACTCACACACAACTTTTGCCAACAACCCTAGAAAGAGTCACAACATCAACCTTATAGAAAATAGTTAGGTCAGAAGCATAAACCCTAAACCCTAAACCTAATAGTTTAAGGAATTCAAATGGTTCAATCCTGACCGTTGACCATACTGCATTAATCTCCATCATTCATTTTCCGTCGTTTCCATGGTGGCTGATAACCTATCACACGTTATTGTTGTTTTATAGTCTTCTCATATTCCCAAGGTAGATAGGCAAGATCTTCTTCATGCATGATCCTTCATGTACATAAGGCTTACATGGCAACACAATCTTGTTCTTTGTTATCATGCTAACTCATCGCACAAAGTCACCGGTTGAGCCACACAGGCTTGAATCACTTCAACCGGAAACCCTAAAGTTGAGACTATGAGCCGGTAGTCATTCAATGCTTCCATGTGTCGGTTCCCATAATCATATGTCGGTTCACCTTTGAACAAGCACACTGCTTCATTTTGGCACAAATGCTGGTTCACAGTGTTATACCGGTTCTCACATATGCCGGTTCACAGTGTTATACCGGTTCTCACATATGTCGGTTCACACCTCAGCAACATATTGACATCAATGACAACATACAATGTCATTATGTCCTCATACCGGTTCATATAATGCCAACAATCTCCCCCTTTGGCATTGACGGCAATATACAAAGATATCTCTCTGCTTCACTTCTTCTCCCCCTTTGACAACAATGCCAAAGTGGAGGCACAAACTTCCCTGTTTCATTGTGTTGCTTCCCCCGAGGAGTAGCATCCTTCAACACATCAATCCAAAATAAATTTGACTATGCAATACCGGATTGATGTGGAGCATATGCTTTTAGTTCACCTCCGGAAGGGGCAGTACCCCTAATTCACATCTTAAGTGTATAAATATAGTCTTTGGGAGAGGCTTGGTGAATATGTTTGCTAACTGCTCCTTACTGGACACATGCTCCAGTGCAATCTCTTTGTTCTGAACCTTTTCCCTCAAGAAATGATACTTAAGCTCAAAGTGCTTGGTTCTAGAATGTAGAACTGGATTCTTGGAGATATTAATTGCACTAGTGTTGTCACAGAATATACTTACTGGTTCAGATACAGGGACTTTGAAGCCATTCAATACATGCTTCATCCAAATTGTCTAAGTGCAATTCATGAAAGCTGCAACATACTCTACTTCCGCTGTAGACTGAGAGATACAACTCTGCTTTGTACTCATCCAGGAGACCAGTCTACCACTAAGGAAGAATGCACCACCAGTTGTGCTCTTCAGGTCATCTACATTACCAGCCCAATCAGCATCTATGAACACTTTTAAGTTGAAATCCTTGCTATATGGATACCACAATCCATAGTCAATAGTTCCCTTCAGATACCTAAGAATCCGCTTGACTGCAACCAAGTGGGATTCTCTTGGACTTTTCTAGAACCTTGCAGTAATGCCAACTGCATGTGCAATATCTGGTCTGCTATGCCCTACATAATGCAATTTACCAATCATTGATCGGTATTCCTTCTCATCAACCAATGTTGAGTCATCCTCTTTGGATATTTTACAACCGGTCACCATCGGTGTACCAACCAGTTTGCTATCTTCCATGCCAAAGGTCTTCAAAACCTCTTTGACATACTTAGACTGAGTGATAAAGATTCCATCTCTCATCTATTGGATCTGCAGTCCAATGAAGAACTTAATCTCCCCTATGAGTGACATCTCAAACTCTTTCTTCATCTCATCTACAAACTCATGACTCATCTTGTCATCTCCACCAAAGATATATCATCAACAAATACCTCACAAATCAAGATTTGATCTCCTTCAGACTTCAAGTAGATATTGCTATCTTCACTTGTTCTCTCAAATCCAATCTTCATAAGATGGCAATGCAGGCATTCATAGCATGCTCTAGGTGTCTGTTTTAGACCATATAAGGCTTTATGTAGCCTACACACCATGCCACTATCTTCAGATAGGGAAAACCCATCTGGTTGCTCTATATACACTTCCTCTTCAAGTACACCATTTAGGAATGCAGATTTTACATCCATTTGATATACTTTAAAACCTTTAAAACCTACATATGCTAAAAGGATATGAACTCCTTCCAGTTTGGCTAAAGGAGCAAAGGTTTCACCATAGTCTTCTCCTTCTTCTTGAGCATATCCTTTGCACACCAGTCTAGTTTTGTTTCTATATACGGTGAAAATGGATAACAATAATAACAAGATTGAAAGGCTAAATAGATTCAACCACAAAACCCTAGCCTAACAATCAACAAAGATCCACCATAACATATGAAGATTACCTAAGACAATGCAAATCACATGAAATCACAAAGATTATACCATCACATGTCTAATAGGGTTTTGATCTCCATTCTTCCTATCTCCATTGATCTTGCTTGATATATTTGCTCTCAGATTTTAATATGCACAAGAGCTCAACAAAGAACGGAATGTGGTTGCAAGTAGGATCGTAGTGTAGTCAAGTCCTCCAAATTGTCGATTAGGTCATTAGAATGCTTGATTAGGGTTTGATAATGAAGAAGGCATCTCCTTAAATAGAAGACACAATATGAAATGGAGGGATAAGATTGAGAGGTGTAAAAGGAGGTTGGCTAAGATTAGAGGGTAGGTAGAAGAAATAGTAAAATAATGAAAGGGGTAGGTAGTGTAGGAATTAGGAGATGAATGACATGTGTCATGTGTAGAAAAGGATAATGAATTAATTAAATAAATAAAGATTTATTTAATTAATAGAAGAAGTGGGACCAATTAAATAAATAAGATATTTATTTAATTTAGGAAAAGGATAATTTAAATAAATAAATGTATTTATTTAAATGAGAAATAAGGCTAGAAGAGGATAAATGAATTAATTAAATAAATAAGGATTTATTTAATTAATAGAATAATTAGGCTTAGATAATTAAATAAATAAAATATTTATTTAATTAGACATGACAATTTTAGGTGTCTACATTTTGCCCCTCTTTGAGACAATGCGGCTTGTCGCGTTGTTTCAAAGAAGATAAGATGAACTGATACAGAGTTGCCCCAGAATGGGAATGATATGCCCCCTCGAGAGATTGGATGGAAAAGTCTGGAAAGATTGCAGACAATCTCTCGATAAGAAAGAAAGGCTAGAATGGAATGGTCGGATAAAGCGACAAAGTCACGAGATGAGGAAGACTGACTCGGGAAATGAAGGCGAGGGCTAGGGTAGGCTATAAGATAGACCACTGGCAAAAGACATCCTCATTGTCATCTATACCTTCACGAGATCACAGTGCAGAGCGAGAAAAAGAGCAGCAGTAGTCAGCAGCAATGGCCTTCGTACACAGATTCGGCCATGTTTGCCGATTCCAGAGGCCAGCAGAGGCAGGAGAGCTGGTAAGTACCACCAAACCTCCTCGTACTTTCACGCATTTCAATTTTTTGTCATTAATGCTCAGTAGGTAGCAATAAATGCATGTTTATATCAGGAAAATGCATTTGTGTTTGAAAAGTATGAATTTGCATCTTCTAGGTCAAATCGGCAGTTCTGTGATGAACATACACTGTCGATTGGATAAGCTGCTAAGAGGATACACTCAAGCAGGTCCTCTAGGAAGGCTAGGATAGATCAAGGCACTTTGTGATGAACAGTGAGTACCAAGATAGAGTACTTTGTGATGAACAGGGAGTACTGAAATATGAGCAGCACTTTGTGATGAACAGGGAGTGCGAATGTGAGTAACACTTTGTGATGAACAGGGAGTGTCACACACGTAGTACTTTGTGATGAACAGGGAGTACCACTAGGATAAATAGCAACACTTTGTGATGAACAGTGAGTGTCACTAGGGTAAATAGCCATATGCATTTAGATAGCGAGTAGCATTTTGTGATAAACAGTGAATGCCACTATAACTGACATGATTGAGTTGTTTGACTGCAGGAGTATTTGCCGATGCTAGAGTCACGGGAGAGATTCCCGTCAACGCAGAGGTTGCGACCTGAGTTGTTGCTCGAGGATAGAGCTTCCATCGAGGAGATGGGTTTGAGACATGTATTATATGTGCCTAAGTTTCGGGCAAACATGGGTTCGCTGACTGCGCTGGCCGAGAGATGGCATTCAGAGACATGCACATTTCATTTGCCGATGGGTGAGATGACAGTCACCCTTGAGGATGTCTACAGGATTCTGTGGATACTGATTGATGGAGAGCTGATTCCATATGATCGTGACGGAGACAGGGAGGCATTGAGACGGGTGTTCCAGGATCCTGGGCTAGAGATGAGAGCAGGGCACGTGGCATGGGATACCATGACATGGACATGATTAGCACTACCAACAGTGTTGGCAAGAGTTATCAATGGGTTCCTCTGTATCAGTTTTGTACCATTTTGTATAATGATGTAGACTCCTGCGGGTGATTGTAACCATATGATTTTGACATCATTGTATCATGACACTTTATATATATATGAGATGATTCATCTTTGCGGCAGCTATATGCATGTGTACCTATGTGATGAGATGTTCTTATGTGATGCTTATGATATGGATGCAAATATGTATATGATACAATGCAATATATATATTTTTTTGTTCTTTTATGTTTTATATGTGTATGCATGATGCAAATGTGAATGTAAGTAATGCAGATGAATATGATAATGCAAATGTAAATTGTGCTAATAGGTGTTGTGTGCAGGATGTGATGCAATTGTGATATCTATAAGTATGTATGAAATACTTATATGTGGTAATGCAGGTGCAGCTACATGAAATGCAAATGTTTTTGGTGTGTCATTATACTCAGTCATGTGATAGTAGGCTACGCGGACTCAAGAAGGACTATGGAGGTCAATCAAGAAAAGGGGATGAAAGATAGAAGATATGAAAGTGAAAGAGCTTCTTGTGCGTTATCATCATTGAGCTTTATTATGGCAAAATAGGTTATGACAATCGAGGCATATGTTCGACCCAGAAAGTCATTGTACCTGTTTGCATGGAGACAAGACAGTCACAAACAAGGAATGCCCCAATTCATACTAGACTCATAGTGTCCTCATATCCTTGGACAAGTCATAGCATTACTAAGCAACAATCCACAGACAGCAAATACAAATAGGTGACGATACCCCATCCTCGCCTTTCTAGTCAAAGACATCCTGGAAAAGCTAAAAGACATGTCACCAGAAAGATAAAATCAAAAGAAAACCAAGACTCGACACCAACATCCACTGGAGTCCTCAAGTTTAGTGTCTCTTGTCACTTGTATAAGTCTTATTTGATTGTGGTCACAATATTCACTTTCACAGAAAGGATAGATAACACTGTACCATAATTTTGTCTAAGTCTGTTGAAAGATTTGATTTGTTGAAGCCCATTGTTGCTGCTGTGTCTCATTTGAAACTGACTGAATCCATAAAACTGATACCTTATTGCGGAGAAGACGAAACTTTATTGCGGATCTGTGATGCAAATGTTTCTTTATTGCGGATTGTGCGCGAATAGACTGAAGAAAGCTGGAAGAGACTATACTCCTCGAATCATGTGATGTTCTCAGTTCCACACCCATTACTAGACATAGGATTTGCCTTAACCACAGATAGGATCTGATTTATTATGGATGGAAAGGGAGTGAAAAGGGGGGGTTATTATGAATGGCTAACCAATCTTGGGTAGATCAATAACAAGCCATGATGGGAATGGGTAAGTTTATTATGAACGAATTGGTCGTGAGTGTCTGCAAAGTGAAATGATGAAAGAGAATCCTGAAGGAGGGAGGAGAAATGTCTCTACACATGGTGCTGGTGACCCAGTTTTCACCATGGTACTTGCCCAGGGCGCCACCGAAGTGGTTTTCACCATTGGACGAAATTATTTCTCTTTACTTTTTTCGATTTTTCAATTTTTTTGTGTCACAAGGTGCCTGTTTGCCAGGTTTTCACCAAGTAACGATTTTTTTGTTTTATGATTTTTTTTTTTGTATTTTTGAATTTTTTGATTTTTTTGTATTTTTGAATTAGGATATTCCAAAGAGCTATGTGTAGAACCTACGAAGATGCATGCTGTTGATAGGATCCTCCAAAGGTTCACCTTTTGTAGTAGAGAGCTGATATGCCCCAGAGCCATATACTGCTGTGATGATGTAAGGACCAAGCCAGTTTGGTTCAAACTTGCCCTTCTTCTCTCTGTCTTGCTGATTCTTGGGGTTTTCTCTGAGAACCAAGTCACCTACCTCAAATGTGCGAGGCTTGACCTTGTGATTGTAGCTGCGACTCATTCGTTGTTGGTAAGCCTTGAGATGATTAAAAGCAATTTGTCTCCGTTCATCCAACAGTTCTAGTTCTTGTAAGCGAGAGACCCTGTAGTCTTCATCAGTGATGATGTTTTGCAAAGAGACCCATAAGGAAGGTAACTCGACCTCAATAGGCAAGATGGCTTCAGCACCGTAGACAAGTGAATATGGAGTAGCTCCTGTAGATGTGCGGACACTTGTGCGGTAGGCCCAAAGTGCAGGATTAAGTTGGATATGCCAGTTACGGCCAGCGTCGTCGACTGTCTTTTTGAGGATTTTAAGAATTGTTTTATTAGACGCCTCAGCTTGGCCATTACCTTGGGGGTAATATGGTGTGGAGAAACGATGGGAAATATGGAAGTGCTCACAGAGTTCACGAACATCCTGATTTTTGAAGGGACGCCCGTTATCAGTAATAATGGACTTAGGAATACCATATCGGCAAATGATATAGTTAAGGATGAAAGTAGAAATTTGTTTTCCAGTGACTTGTGTGAGAGACATGGCTTCAATCCATTTTGTGAAGTACTCTGTGGCAGTGATAATGAATTTATGACCATTGGAAGAAGGAGGGTGAATCTTGCCTATGAGATCGAGTCCCCACTGACAAAAGGGCCAAGGAGACGCAAGTGGTTGTAGTTCTTGTGCCGGCGCATGTATGAGGTCTCCATGAATTTGACATTGCTTACATTTCTTGACAAACTGATATGAGTCTTTTTCCATATTGGGCCAGTAATATCCAGTCCTAATGAGTTTCTTGGCCAAGGTAGGACCACTAGTATGCGGACCACATATCCCTTCATGCACTTCACGTAACGCAATCTGAGCTTCGTCGCTTTCTAAACATCTAAGAAGAGTGCCATCTAGACCTCGTCGGTATAGGATATCAGCTAGAATGACGTATCGAGAGGATTGGCGAATGAAAGTGCGGCGTTGGTTGTTTGATAGATCAGGAGGTAAAGTATTGTCGCGAAGGTATGTGAATATGGAACCATATAACTGGGATTCAGGACCAACAACGCATATCATCTCAGTAGGCGTGATCTCATATGAAGGGACCAAAAGGTTATCCACCAAGAACTCATAGCGGGTCTCGTTTGGAGGTAAATCAATTAGTGAAGCAATTGTAGCCATGGCATCTGCGGCGCGATTTTGCTCTCTTGGTATCTGCTCAAAGTCTATCTTTGTAAAGTGTTGTTTCAAATCATCCACCATTTGTTTATAAGGCAGTAATTTTTCATCTTTTGTTTGGTAATCATCAGTTGCTTGACGGATAACAAGTTGAGAATCCCCAAAAACACTAAGTTCTTGGATCTTCCACTGAACTACAATTCGTAATCCTGTTGTTAATGCCTCATATTCCGCTATATTGTTGGTGCAAGGAAATGATAAGCGGTATGATTTTGGTATAGAATCGCCTTGAGGAGTTATAAAGAGAATACCAGCTCCTGCCCCATGCTGTGTGTATGAGCCATCGAAGTACAGCTGCCATGGCTTTGCACGTGATATTGTTAGAATGGATTCATCTGGAAATTCTGAATTTAGAGGAGTATCATCTATCATGGGAGCATCTGCTAGTTGATCTGCGATGGCTTGTCCTTTTATTGCTTTTCTGTCCACATACTCGATGTCGAATTCACTCAGGATCATTACCCACTTGGCCAGTCACCTAGTAAGTGTAGCTTTGTTGAGAAGGTACTTTAATGGATCAATTCTTGCAATCAACTTAGTCTTATGAGTAAGCATATAATGTCGTAATTTTTGTGAAGCAAAGACCACAGCGAGACATGCACGCTCAATTGGTGTGTAGTTTAGCTCGTATCCCACCAATGTGCGATTGATATAGTATACTGCTTTTTCCTTGCCGTCAGCTATTTGTTGTGCTAAGAGTGCCCCCAGTGCTGTTGGAGTAGCTGAAATGTATAATAACAGTGGTTGATCTGGAACTGGTGGCATCAGAACTGGCGGATTTAGGAGATAGTCTTTGAGCGTCTGAAAAGCCTGTTGATAGTTATCATCCCATTTGAATTTGATGTTTTTATGTAGCAGGTGTTGAAAAGGATTGCACTTATCCGCCAGTTGTGCTATGAATCTTCGTATGGACTGGAGTCTGCCTTGTAAGGATCGAAGTTGACTGATATTTCTTGGTGGTTGCATTTCCAAGATAGCTTTGACTTTTGCTGGATCCGCTTCAATTCCTCTTTTGGACACGATGAATCCTAGGAGTTTCCCGGAGGTTACTCCAAAGACACATTTCTTGGGGTTTAATCTTACTTTGTATTTTTCTAACCGATAAAAGGCAACTGAAAGTATGTCCAAGTGTGTATTTCTGTCTATTGATTTAACCAAGAGGTCGTCAACATAATCTTCCACCGTTACATGCATGAGATCATGAAAGATAGTAGTCATAGCTCTTTGATATGTAGCACCTGCATTTTTCAGCCCAAAGGGCATGACATTCCAACAGAAAGTTCCCCACAGACAAGTGAATGATGTTTTATGTTGATCCTCGGGTGCAATCCTGATTTGATTATAACCAGAAAATCCATCCATTAATGATAGCATTTCATGACCTGCTGTGAGATCAACAATCAGGTCAATGTTTGGTAATGGGAAGTCATCCTTTGGACAAGCTTTGTTGATGTCTCTAAAATCTGTACATATTCTGATGCTACGATCTGGTTTACTGACAGGTACCAAATTGGAGATCCATTCGGGGTAATCGATTAGGCGTATGAATCTGACATCGAGTAATTTCTCAAGCTCTGCTTTGACTAGTAATGCCACTTGTAGATGCATTTTCCTTAATTTTTGTTTCACTGGCTTTGCCCCCGATTTGACTGTCAAATGATGCATTACCAAATCTAGATCTAGTCCAGGCATATCAGCGTATGACCATGCAAAGTTGATTTGTCGTTCTTTGAAGAAGCTTATGAATTTTGATCTTTCGGACTCTGTTAATGATTGAGCCAGGAATATGTTGTGTGGAACCTCTTCTGTACCAATGTTTGTTTTGATAGTCTCCTCTACCAACATGGATGACTTTTCCTCATATGATGATGGGAGAATGTCGAGCCTTCCATCTTCGGGCGCCTCAGAGAAGTTTTCACCCTCAGATATGTCCTTTCTTTTTAGTTTTTTGGGGTCAGATAGCGCCACAGTGTGGTTTTCGCCATAAGACCCTTGTTTTGTTCTTATTTTCACATTTTTGTGACTGGAAGGTTCGACACCCTCACTAAAATATGCCATGTTGTTGAGTTCTATGGTGTATCCTGCTTTGTGGTCCCCAAGGGGAAGATCATCTCGTATGCCAAGATAGTCAATAATAGCTTCGTCATTCTGAAATGTATCGAATTGTGCTGGTCCTTCATAATCCCAATCAATGAGTTGGTGGTGAACAAGGGGAAGGCTTTTAATGTTTTCAGAGTTTGCAGGGCTAAGAGTGAAGATATGGTTATATTTGGGTATATCGAGGCAATCGTCGAGGTCATCGATGGCACTCTCCTCGTCAGTTTCGATCGCAAGCGAATCCAAATTGTCGTTACTAATAGCGCATTCCAGAACAGGTGTTCTCATCCTATGTGATTTCGACCTAGAACCTTGAGACGAGGACTGTGTAGACTCCTCATGGGTTGTTTCTTGACCAACTCTGAACTTTTTATAAAATTCCTCTTCTTCTGTGGGTTCATCTAGCTCTCTGAATGTCTCGGTGAGCTCATAGTCACTGGAGGATTTGTCTGAACCCCATTCCCATTCGTTGGAATCTATGGAATAGAAATCTTCTTGTTGAACTTTGGCAACTTTGATTCGTGATGCCTCTTCTGTCCTTTTTGTGTGGATCTTGGTAGTTAGAAAACCAAGTCCCTTTGAGCATTCTCTTCTTATAGTCAATTCAGGTTGTAGGGGTTCCATGACGCCTTCTTTGCGTAACCCAAGAGGGCTTTTTCCATCATACCCGAATTTTTGTAGAATCTTGAAGCCTTTGCCATATTTCTCACAAGGTATATTGATCTGATCATGTGTGTCATCTTCAATGTCTTTATAGAGCATTTTGTATAAATCTTCCTCTTCTAGTTCGCCCCATCTTTGAAAGGTAGTAGGATCCCATTTGAGCGTCATGATGAATGTTTGCTTGTTAGGATATGGCCTTCCAAATTCTTTTGGAGAGCTCATGACTTGTCGTAAATACATGGTCTGATTTAAAGTGTATTCTCCCATGCCTTTGTCCTGGAATTTGCCTTTAAGTTCACCTTGTTTTCATGTCGAAGGTTTTAATGACTCAGGGTCAATGTATGCCGAAGAAGGAATAGCTTCACGATTACTGGGAATGATGGTCTCAGTATGTGATCTCAAGTTATTGCAATATATGAATGGATTAGGATCACCGTTAACTGTTACCTCGACTCCATTATGAGGAAACTTAATGCATTGGTGATATGTCGATGGGACTGCCCTCATTTCATGAATCCAAGGACATCCTAGCAATATATTATAAGTGAGATCTAAATCCAGGACCTAACAAACCACATCCTTTGTAACTGGCCCAATTCTTAGAGGTAAGGTGACCGTGCCCTTGGATGAGCGTTCTTCATCATCAGATGCCTTGATGGTAATTTGGTTCTTTGAATTCACAGCTTTATCGGAATATCCCAATTGTTTAATGGTGCTCAATGTACAAATGTTTAGACCAGCTCCCCCATCTATCAGGACTCGCTTTATTCGATGCTTGTGTATGAAGTATTCAATATGTAATGGTGCGTTATGTGGCTGACTTACGGAGGCGTCATCAGCTTCTGTAAATGTAAGGGAATGTGGGATGGATAGGTATCCCACCATGGCTTGAAACTGGTCCACATTCAGATCAGTAGGAACGGCAGTGTCTCTCAAGATTTTGTCAAGAATAGCCTTATGAGCAGGGGATATGCGTAAGAGCTCAAGGATGGAGATGAGCGCGGGTGTCTTCCCTAACTGTTCTACAAGGTCATACTCAGGTTTGGTAGATGAAGAAGAGGTGTTTTTAGTTGAAGCCCCTGGCAACTTAATTTTACCTCGACGAGTTGTAACATGACATTCAGAGGTAGGCTCGGAAGAAGATCCCACACCTCTTAGAACAATCTTGGGTCTCTGAGGAGGATTCTCAGGATTTTTGTTCTTGATAGTAATAGTAGAGATATGGTTGTCCATTGAGATGTGATTGATAATTGAGTCATAGTTGTAAGGTGCTCTAGTATAGTTGGCTTGATCATCTGTGGCTTTACCTTTTCCCTTGTCATGCTTTGGGAATGGTTCCTTAAACATCTCATGTTCTTGATTAGATGAATGTCCCTCAATCTCAATGTCACCTCTATCAATGAGATCTTGCACAATGTTCTTCAGTCGATGGCAATTTCCTATCTTATGACCCTTGCTCTTATGAAACTCACAATACTCATCATCATTCCACCAATTTGGTTTGACCTTTGGTTTATATGGAGGAAAATCTGGAACTATGATCACTTTGTTTCTACTAGCTTTTTGAAGACTGATTCAAGTGGTTCTCCCAATGGAGTGTACTTCCTTCATGATCTGGAAGTTGTTTGAGTATTGACTTGGTTGCTTGTAGAACTTGATCCTGAAAAGATGAACTTGGGTCTCACTGTATTGGCATCAACAACGCCATCGTTGACTGTGTTCTTGTTTTTATTCCAAAATCTTGGCTTGTCTTTTCCTTTAAAGTCATCTTTGTTTTCCTTGAATAGCTTGATGACTCCTTGTTCAATTAAGACCTTTTCTGTTGCTAGGCCCTTTTCAATAACATCCTTGAATGTGGACAAACAAGCTTTCCTTAAGTCATATCCAATATCCTTGTTAACGTTTTGAGTGAACATTTCTACCATTTATTTCTATGGGATTTCGCAAGAGCATCTGCTAGCTAGATTTCTCCATCTTTGTAAAAATGACGCAAAAGATTCTCCCTCTTTTTTCTTAGTGTTGCACAAAGTAGTGACTGAGATATCTGTTTCTATGTTGTAGGAGAAATGCTGAATGAATGCCTCTGCTAAGTCACCCCATGACTTAATACCAGGAGGTAATTGAGAAAACCATTCCATAGCTTGATCGCCTAAGCTTTGCGGGAACAACCTCATCAAATATGTTTCTTCTACTGCTACCTCTATGCAAGCTGTGAAAAATTGTCGTATGTGTGCCTTGGGGTCTCCCTTTCCTCTATACTTGTCAAATTTTGGTGTCACAAAATGTGCAGGAAATGGAGGCATTGGGATGCTCTTATCAAATGGATAAGGACATATATCTCTCATAGTGTATGTTGGTTTTGGTGTACTCATGTCCTCCATTTTCTTTTGTAAATCTCTTATTTGTTGCTCCAAATTGCTCTTGGGAGGAGATCTATTTCTTGTAGCATACCCCATGTTTGGGACACCAATTTTAGGAGGAGCTTGTTGCATGTATGGATGATACTGATCGTAGACATGTTCATATGGAGGTCTATATTGATGCGGCATATATGGAGCACTTGGTATAGCTTCATGTTGAGGCACCCCATATCTATTTTGTGCATATATACCATATTCTATAGGCATTTCATTTTCCATTGTGTTGCCCCCAAATTTGACATGAGGTTTCCTTATGTCCAAATTTTGAGTATGCCTTTGAATGTCCACTTGTTTTGATTGATCCATAGCTTGAGCATGTGATTGAGCATATCTATCTGCATAAGACTTCCATAATGGTCTTCGAAGGTAAGTATCATATGTTTGAGCATGTGTATGTGGGACTTCTAGTTTTTGAAGCAAAGCTGAAGGTGATTCAGGTACCACATGCGGTCCTCTATTTCCTCCACTATTGGGTCTCCTTTGATCCATGTTGGAGTGAGTTTGTTGCGAGGGTCTGTTTTCCATAAGTTGAGACATGTCAAAGTCATGAGGTATTTTAGCTCCACTTTGTGCCATCATGTGTAAGAAGTATTGTCTATCCCTCTTCATTATCTCTTCAACCAATCTATTGAAATGAGGATTCATTATGGATTCTTCTATATCTGCTGATTGTATTGAAAATTTGTCCACATTGTCATTGTGCGTAGCCTTGTTGTTTGTAGTGTCTGCGTTTTCCACATTTGGATTGTGTCTATAAACATCCATGTCAGGCAATGTAGTGTGATCAGTATTGAAAAATAAGTCATTGTCATACTCATAAGAACTCATGTTGGCAGACCCTTGAGCTTCTTTAGCTTTTCTCCTAGATTTTTGAAGACGGGTTTCAACCATGAACTAGGTGTTTGACCAAGATGTGTAAGACTAGATGAAAAATGGAAAGAGTATGGAAGACCAAGAGTTGTATGGAATGTAAATGAATCTGAAGTTTACTTGCAATGTCCAAAGTGTAAGACCAAGTATGTAAGTAGTAGAGTAGGTGTGACTTCCAAAGAGAGGATAGTTTCTCTTGATGAGGTAAGCTGACCTTGACCCTAAGTAAGACCAAATGAGACCCAAAGGTAAGAAACCTTGATGAGGGACCACTTAGCAAAGTGTAGTTGTAGTATGTAGTATGTTGACAAAGTATGATGAGGACAAGCAAGTGACCTTTTGACTCAAGTTTAGACAAGTATGAATGTAAAATGAAATGTGAAGCAATGATGGACTGTATGAGACCCAGAGACAGGTTGAATTCTAGATGAAACCTGAAGAAACAACCTAGGAAGCTCAAGTATTCCGAAACTGATTTCTTTTGTTTGCTAGATCGTGAAATTTTTTTTTTTTTTTGCAATTTTGAACACAGACGCGATTGTATCCTTCACAGACGCGGTTTCCTGACACAGACGCTACTCTGTTAAACCCAGACGCGATTCTGAGATTTTCCTGTTTGTGTTTGTTGGACTGTAACAGTTTTTGCAATTCTGGACACAGACACGACTGTATACTTCACAGACGCGATTCCCAGACACAGACGTGTCTCTGTTTGACACAGACACTAATAAAAATACAGACGCTATTCTGCCCTTCATAGATGCGCTTAGACAACACAGACGCGTTTCTGTAAACTTCGTGCAATTTTTCCAATTTGTGAAATTGTTTTGTTGTGACCAAATCTGACTGTTTGACTGTTTTTCGTGACAAGAGGATACAATGTTGATGAGGACTCAATGTTTGCTAGTGTTTAGACTCCAAAATGACTCCAAGAAAAGTGTGTTGTTTGATGTAAAAATGTTTTGCATACACTTGAAGACACAAAAGACACAATGTTTTGCTGTTTGGTCTTGAATGTTTGAATGTTTAACATAAGTCAAGCACAATTCTTATGGCTGGCCAAGACAATAGTTGTTGATCCCACATGGGGTTTTACCCCCGAGGCTACGCTATTCAGAGCGGATACTTAGATGCTTGACCTCACTGGCTCCACCCTTGGCACTCACTTCTCGGGTCAGCCAAGCATCAGTCCCCATGAAAACTCCCCATGGCGAACTTTGTATCTCTACTAAGAACCGTATGTGTGTGGGCCACTACCAGAGGTCCGACCTCCTGCCCCAACAACTAGAAGGATTTGGGCCTCTAAAACAAAATGGTGCTAGTAAGGGCATCCGCTCGTGTGGCCATACATGCGGCACTTTCAGCTTTGTAAATACAGAAGGCTCCCAGTCGGTAGGGGTTACGCCCTACAACTGATCAAATAAATTTGACCAAACGGGTTTATGGGGAGACATAGTGTCGGTATGAACTAATCAGCACACGTTATCCATAGTTTTCACCATGAATACATTTGATTATAGTGGTTCGGATGAGGTGGGTTTTCCTCGCTACCACTTGGGTCGTCCTCTTCTCACTAGTAGTCCTAATGACCACACGGGAAGACAGGCCCTCTAAAGAATAAACAAAAAGAGCCTATTGCTCAAAACACAAAAGACAATGATTCAATTTTAGTGCACCAATGGAAGTGTTTGCTAATCTATGAAAACAAGGCACACAACAAAATTACAAAAACCTAGCTAAGGCCCTGCAACAAAATTGTTAGTAGTTTGGGTTGTTTCAAATGATAACCCCTTCCTGCAAGTACACAAGTTAGGTAAATTTTAGAAAAACCCAAAAGACTTTGTGAAAAGGGGCCTTCAACAAAAACATTTTTGCTCCCCAAAGCAAGCTACACAACTTGATTAGCTAGATCTGCAAGGGTTAGTCCAAAAATAAACCAGATCTAAAACCCTAGGTACGAAATCCGAAAACTGAATCAAAGAAAGATTTAAAAATTTCAAAACAGTAAACACAGACGGTGCTATACCAAACACAGACGCGGTTCTGTTATGCACAGACGTGCTCAGAGAACACAGACGCTTTTCCCAAACGTAGACGTGGGTAGAGACTTCCCAGACGCGGTTATAAAACACAAACGCTCTTCCAGGACGCAGACGCAATCAGATGCAACACAGACGCGTTTCGGGTACACAGACGCGGTTCTGGAAACCTGCAAAAATAAAAATTTGGCAAAAACACAGGCGTGATTTCCGACAACGTAGACGCTTCTGAAAATCAGAGACGCGATCCGAATGCTTGCAGACGCGGAAAAACCTAAAATGTCGTCGAAAAATGTCCGATCTGCAACTTCAAAAATGCAAAATCTGCAACAAAAAGGTTAAATGCAAAGGGACAAGAGTCCCACCGGGTGTACCAAAATGTATACGGTGAAAATGGATACAATAATAACAAACATTGAAAGGCTAAATAGATTCAACCACAAAACCCTAGCCTAACAATCAACAAAGATCCACCATAACATATGAAAATTACCTAAGACAATGCAAATCACATGAAATCACAAAGATTATACCATCACATGTCTAATAGGGTTTTGATCTCCATTCTTCCTATCTCCATTGATCTTGCTTGATATATTTGCTCTCAGATTTTAATATGCACAAGAGCTCAACAAAGAATGGAATGTGGTTGCAAGTAGGATCGTAGTGTAGTCAAGTCCTCCAAATTGTCGATTAGGTCATTAGAATGCTTGATTAGGGTTTGATAATGAAGAAGGCATCTCCTTAAATAGAAGACACAATATGAAATGGAGGGATAAGATTGAGAGGTGTAAAAGGAGGTCGGCTAAGATTAGAGGGTAGGTAGAAGAAATAGTAAAATAATGAAAGGGGTAGGTAGTGTAGGAATTAGGAGATGAATGACATGTGTCATGTGTAGAAAAGGATAATGAATTAATTAAATAAATAAAGATTTATTTAATTAATAGAAGAAGTGGGACCAATTAAATAAATAAGATATTTATTTAATTTAGGAAAAGGATAATTTAAATAAATAAATGTATTTATTTAAATGAGAAATAAGGCTAGAAGAAGATAAATGAATTAATTAAATAAATAAGGATTTATTTAATTAATAGAAGAATTAGGCTTAGGTAATTAAATAAATAAAATATTTATTTAATTAGACATGACAATTTTAGGTGTCTACAGTTTCTAATCACTATGCCATCCTCATTCAACTTATTTCTGAAGACCCATTTGGTACCAATGACATTTTTGTGCTCTAGTTTGGGTAACAAGGACCATGTACCATTTTTCTCTATCTAGTCAAGTTCCTCTTCCATTGCCTTGATCTAGTCTTCATCCTTATATGCGAGATAAAGCAGAGGCATACACGAAGACATCATTTGAAGGTGAAGTTAGGTTTTTGTAGAAGCATATCAGCATTACACTAGTACTGAATCCAGCATATGAAGATGATTTTTTGTGTAGTACATTCTTATTGGATTTAATCATCCAACTGTAGTCAGTGTGACTCCCATTTGTGATTGAGCAGTGAGCTCTAGGTTGTTGGCCTTTCTGCATGTGTAGACCCCTTTTGTACACTTACTATCTGCAGTAGTGTCATCTGATTGTGGGTAAGGTTTCCCACCGTGTTTTTTCCCCTTATAGGGTTTCCACGTACAAATATTGGTGTCATGTGTTGTGGATGACTTTGTGCTTATGTTTCATGCATTAATTCTTACCAGTATAGTAATTCTCTGTTAACACTGTTTACCGACATACTTAACTAATTTACCGGTATTAAGCATTAAGTTGGTTAATAATTTTTTGGTTTGAATTTATTAGACAACTAATTCACCCCCCCCTCTCAGTTGTCTCCGAGACCTACAATTGGTATCAGACCCTAGTCCTCTTCTTGCAGAAGTTTAACAACTTGAGGAGATCCAATGTCTACTAATTATTTCAGAAAGGATAGTCCTAAACTTGATGGAACCAACTATGGGATATGGAAAATCAGAATGGAGACACATCTGAATTGCATTGGTAAAGACATCTGGGAAGTTACTAAGAATTGTTATACTGCTAATGTAGCTGGTCAGACTACTCCCACTACTTTAGCTAAAGATGAAGAAAATGATTGCAAAGCAAGAGAAGCACTCTTGAGCGCATTATCAGATCAACAAATCATGGGATTATCAGATAGGTCCACTGCAAAAGCTATTTGGGATCATTTGGAAACACTGAATGAAGGAGATTACATAGTCAAAATTGCAAAACTTGAAAGCTTCCGAGTCAGGTATGAACATCTGAAAATGGAAGAAGATGAAAGGATTTCTGCTTTTATGGAAAGGGTAAATGAAATTGTTTTGGGTATCAAATGTTGTGGAGGAACCTTGAGTGAAGATGAGATTGTTTCAAAAATTGTAAGAGGTTTGCCACCGGCATATAAAATGAAGGTTACTGCTATAAATGAGTTGAGAACAATGCCTAATACATCAGTAACAAGGGATACATTGATTGGAAAACTTTCAACTTTTGAAATTGAGGAATTTGGTCCTGTTACTACTATAAAAACTGATTTGGCCTTCAAAGAATCAACATCATCTACTCCATCCTTTGACAAATCAAACTGGAGAGCCTTTTATGCAAGAGAACTTGAAGAAACCAGGAAGGAGAATGAAGAGCTTGAAGAACTTGAAGCACTATTTGCAAGAAAAATACCAAAAGGCCCAATTGGAAGTAAGTATGAAGGTAAAGCACCCTTTAAATGTTTTAACTGCAATAAGATTGGTCATATGGCTTCAAGATGTCCTAATAGACATGCTAGACTAAGAGAAGAAGCTAGAAGAACATACAAACCTAATCTTGAATATCAGAGATACAGATTTAAGAAAAACAAAGGTAAATCTTGTTACATTGCTGATGAAGGTGTGACTGATGATTCTGATGAGGATCCGGCAGACAATGGATGGGTCTTTGTTGCTATAATAGAAGATCAATCGGTACCTATTGCTCAACCGGTAGAACAAGCCCTAGCAGCTAAAGTTGAATCAAAGGATGAATGGATTATTGACTCATGATGCTCACATCACATGATTGGAGACAAAGGTAAATTCTTGAACTTTCAAGAATACAATGGAGGTTTAGTAAGATTTGGAGATGACAAAGCCTATTCAATCAAAGGTAAGGGTTCAATATCTCTTGATGGTAAACATAACACTGAAAATGTCTACTATGTTGAAGGATTAAAACATAATCTTTTAAGTGTTGGTCAATTAGTTGAGAAAGGTTTTCAGTTACAATTTAAAAATGGAAAATGCAAAATCATGAATAGAACTGGTTTGGAAATAGCAATCGGTAATCAGACTAGAGGTAATATCTTTCATTTGAATAATAGTGAAAAGGCATGCTTAATTGCACATATAGATGAAAGTTGGCTATGGCATAAAAGACTATGTCATGTAAATTTTGATTGCATAGTAAAAATCAGTACTTCTAAGGCAGTTAGAGATCTACCTAAAATTGTGAAACCTCATAATACAATTTGCAAGGAATGTCAATTTGGAAAACAAGTCTAAGCTAGTTTCAAAAATATTCCAGAAAAATCCAATAATGCCCTTGATTTAATTCACATTGATTTATGTGGTCCAGCTAGAACTAAAAGCTTACAAGGTGATAGATATTTCATGCTAATTATTGATGATTATTCTAGAATGTGTTGGGTTACTTTTCTCAGAGAAAAATCAGAAGCACTTGGGAAGTTCAAGCTATTCAAAGCAATGGTTGAAAATGAAACTGGTAAGAAAATTAAATGTTTAAGATCAGATCAAGGAGGAGAATTCACATCTAAAGATTTTAATACATTCTGTGAAGTAAATGGAATCAAAAGACAGTTATCAGCACCTCGGACACCACAACAGAATGGAGTTGTTGAAAGGAAAAACAAAACTATTTTGGATGCAGTAAGAAGTATGTTATCAGAAGCAAATCTACCACATGTGTACTGGAGAGAGGCAGTAAGCACTACTGTCTATACATTCAACAAAGTTCACATCAAAGGTGAAACCGGTAAGACCCCTCATGAACTATGGTTTGGTAATACTCCTACTCTTAAGTATTTCAAAATTTTTGGAAGTAAATGTTATATTAGAAGAGATGAGTATATTGGCAAGTTTGATCCTAGAAGTGATGAAGGAATATTTCTTGGTTATTCATCTAAGAGTAAAGCATATAGATGTTTTAATAAAAGATTATAGAAAATTGTTGAGAGTACAAATGTAAAGATTGATGAACAATTCAGAGGAACTTCAAGGTATATAGACTCTGAACCGGGAACAGAAATTATGAAAAATGAACCTACAATAAATCCACTGGTACAGAATGATGATCCAGTTACTCCGGTATCATCAGAGGATTCCACAGTAATTGAAGAACAACAACAGACTAAGACACCCCGGTATGTAAGACTAAATCATTCTGAAGATCAGATAATTGGAAGCAAATTTAAAGGAGTCATGACAAGAGGAAGATTGGCAAATGAAGAGGTATGTCTTATTTCTCAAATTGAACCATTATCTATCAATGAGGCATGTGAAGATAAATTTTGGATTAAAGCTATGGAAGAAGAAATAGGACAAATTGAGAAAAATAATACTTAGACATTAGTTCCCTGGCCTAAAAATAAAAATATAATTGGAACCAAATGGGTATTTAGAAACAAACTCAATGAAGATGGTAAGGTTGTCAGAAATAAAGAAAGACTAGTATGTAAGGGATATTCTCAAAAAGAAGGAGTTGACTACAATGAAACCTTTGCACTGGTAGCCAGAATTGAGGCAGTTAGATTATTCTTGGCCTTTGCAGCCCACAAGGTTTACAAAGTTTATCAAATGGATATCAAATGTGCATTTTTGAATGGAGATCTTGAAGAGGAAGTCTATATTGAACAACCTAATGGATTTTCCTTGACAGATGACAATGATATGGTTTGCAGATTAAGAAAAGCTTTGTATGGATTAAAACAAGCTCCAAGAGCTTGGTATGCAAGATTGGATAAGTATCTTTTAAAGATTGGTTTTACTAAAGGAAATGCAGATAGCAATTTATATTACAAAGTAACTAATGATGACATCTTGATTATTGAAGTATTTATTGATGATATAATCTTTGGAGGAGAAGATGAATTATGCAAAGAATTTTCTCTTGAAATGCAGCATGAATTTGAAATGTCTATGATCGGAGAAATAAAATTCTTTTTAGGATTGCATATTTTACAGACTGATAAAGGCATATTTTGAGTCAATCTAAGTGCTTGAAAGAACTACTTAAGAAATTTGGGATGGAGAACTTCAAACTGGTAAGCACACTTATGACTACAAATGACAAATTATCTCAAAGGGATGAATCTACACCTGTTAATCCAACTAGATACAAATCTATGATAGGAGGTTTACTATATTTGACTCAAACCAGACCTGATATTATGAATGCAGTATGTATAGTTTCTAGATTTCAGAGTAATCCTAGGGAAAATCATGAATCACCAGTAAAAAGAATTTTCTTGTACTTACAAGGCACAACAAATCTTGGATTATGGTATCCTAAAGATGAAAATTTTGATCTATATGCATACACAGATGCAAATTGGGCAGGAGATGTGGATGATAGAAAAAGCACCACTGGAGGAGCATTCTTTCTTGGAAAGAGATTAGTTTCTTGGTTAAGTAAGAAACAGAGTCGTACATCTTTATCAACAGCAGAATCAGAATATGTTGCAGCAGCAACAAACTGTACACAGGTACTTTGGCTTAAGAAGATGTTGAAAGACATAAAGGTAAAATGCAAGGAACCTATTACTATATATTGTAATAACACTGCAGCAATTGATATATCTAAGAATCCAATATTACATTCTAAAACAAAACATGTTTCTATCAAACTAAATTTTCTAAGGGAAAAAGTTGAAGAAAAGGAGATAAAACTGGTTTATGTGAATACTAAAGAACAGCTTGCAGATATTTTCATAGAACCTTTGCCTAAGGAAACTTTTGAGTATCTTAGAGATCAGCTCGAAGTCATCCCTCCACTGGTAGAGACTTAGATAGTTGATGATTGTCATCAATCGACAGAATTAAATGGACAAATCTTTTATTCCGGTATTTGATGAGGAAGCTACTTCTCAAGGGGAGTAGTTGGTATTTTTTTATGGACTTCAAATTTTGTAGCTTTGGCATTTTATGTCAAAGGGGGAGAGATATATGGAAAAACACATTATCAATTGAGGAGAGATATCTATGGTGAAAATTGGTACAGGATAACATAAAATAACTCATGTTGCTCCCAGGGGCAGAGATTGTCACTTTAGGGAGATTGTTGGTTTTACACTTGGCATTTCTGTTTTGGCACTTTGATGGTTTTTCCATCTTGTGTTGCCATCAATGCCAAAGGGGGAGATTGTTGGTATTTTGGTATGGTTTTGTCATTGATGTCAACACCTACTAAATACACCTACTTTGGAGATCCAGCAACATTCACCGGCAAACAGTAAACTGTGCAATAGTTATCGGTATATGGTTAACCGGCAGGATATAATGTTCACCGGTACCTGCAATGACATGGAAGACACTTGGTAATGTCAAAGACATCATGTGGACACTTTATGTTGAAGTAATAATCATTGGTATATTCTTATTTGCATATTTTCTTTTACCAGCAAATAGGTCTAGGTTATCTAGGGTTACACCGACAGGTTTATCTTTTCCAGATCAGCATGGCATGCTATGGAGATGATTTATTATTGTTGTAAATGCATTAAGCCGACATGTTCAATCAGTTATTGCATCGGATATTGTATTGTTTGTAAAATGTTTTTATTGTAATATCTTGTAGAGCCAACCTACTAAAATTGGTCTTAGGGTATGGTATAAATGAAAGATCTTATTTGTAAGACCAAGTGTGGAATGCGAAAAAGATTTAAGAAAGGGCATATGCGAGATAAAGCAGAGGCATACACAAAGACATCATTTGAAGGTGAAGTTAGGTTTTTGTAGAAGCATATCAGCATTACACTAGTACTAAATCCAGCATATGAAGATGATTTTTTGTGTAGTACATTCTTATTGGATTTAATCATCCAACTGTAGTCAGTGTGACTCTCATTTGTGATTGAGCAGTGAGCTCTAGGTTGTTGGCCTTTCTGCATGTGCAAATCCCTTTTGTACACTTACTATCTACAGTAGTATCATCTGATTGTGGATAAGGTTTCCCACCATGGTTTTTCCCCTTACAGGGTTTCTACATAAAAATATTGGTGTCATGTTTTGTGGATGACTTTGTGCTTATGTTTCATGCATGAATTCTTACCGATATAGTAATTCTCTGTTAACACTGTTTACCAGCATACTTAACTGATTTACCGGTATTAAGCATTAAGTTGGTTAATAAGTTTTTGGTTTGAATTTATTAGACAACTGATTCACCCCCCCCTCTCAGTTGTCTCTGGGACCTACAACCCACATCATTCTTGAGCAGTCCTCAGTGAGAATCATGAAGTACCTATCACCCTGCACACTCCTAGTTTTCATAGGACCACACAAATCAGTATGCACAAGATCAAGCAAGTTGTCAGCAGTGAAATATTTACCTTTAAAGGTTGAGGAAGACATTTTCCCCAATTGACATTCTCTACACAAGGTATTACCTGGTTTGCTTAGCACCGGCAACCCTCTAACTGCCTTGATCTTACTAGCCTTTACAATGTTAACAAAGTTTACATGGCAGAGTCTCCTATGCCATATCCAGCTATCATCAAATTTATCCATAAGACATGTACTTGTATTTGCATTCAGATGAAATAGGTTACCTTTGGTCTGCATGCCGATGGCCACCAATTCACCATCTTTTCCTTTGATTCTGCAAAATCCATTCTTGAATTCCAGAGTGAGGCCACTGTCATTCAGCTAGGCAATACTCAGAAGGTTGTGTTTGAGACCATCAACCCAGTACACATTGTCAGCACTACTCTTTCCATTCAGAGAGATGGAACCTCTGCCTTTGACCATGCATGGTGCATCATTGCCAAAGCGAACCACACCACCATCATACTCTTCCACGGATAGAAACTTGCTCCGGTCACCAGTCATATGGTGAAAACAACCACTGTCAATGATCCACTCATTGGAATTATCAAACCGGGAGACAAGAGCCTTCTTGTCTGACACATCTTCTTTGACAGCAACAAACACAATATCTTCATTTTCTTCATCCTCTGATTCTTTATCTATGACACCTTCATCAACTACCACAAAACAGTTTCTCTGGTTTCCTCCTTTGAATTTCCTGAACCTTTTTGGTTTGTCCTTGTTATCGACATTAGGACAGTTTATAGCAATATGTCCTATCCAGTTACAAGAAAAGCATTTCAAAGGTAGCTTACCTTTGTATTTACCGGTTCCTTTAGGAAGCTTCCTGGAAAGTAGAGCTTCAAATGCCATCAAAATCTCCTCATTATCCATTTCTCTGCTCTGTCTAGGTTCACCACTAGTGCTAGCTTCTTTTCCTTTTCTGGATGGTATGGCAGAGGCTTTAAAAGTTGATTCAGTCTTTTGAACACTGCCATCAAAACTATTTAGCTCATAGGCTGTCAACTTGGCTATGATGGAGTCCAAGGATACCTTAGTCTTTTCTATTGATCTCAACTCCTGAATAGTAGTAACCCTTATTACATAGACCGACAATAGGGATCTCAGGACTTTTCTTACCACAATGGAATCTTCTATTTTACCACCTGGACTCTTGATATCTCCAACAATTGTTTTGATTCTTATTCCATACTGCTAAATGGTCTCACCTTCAACCATCCGCATATCTTCAAACTTCCCTCTCAGACTTTCTTCCTTAGCCTGTTTTACATGTTCATCACCACCATAGATATTTTCAAGAGCATCCCATACCTCTTTGGGATTTACCTTGTCCTAAACATCAATAAACTCAATGTCAGATAGACTACTAATAAGGGCTTCCATGACTTGCCCATTTATTCGTGTATCTCTCTCTATTGGTCATCGGTGAGAGTACTGGTAGGGGCAACATAGACATTCTCAACATAGCTCCAGTGTTGAGCACCCATGCTTCTAATGAATGTCTTCATCCTATCTTTCCATATACCAAAATTTTCCCTATTAAACTTTGGACCTTCCCTCTTCATCATTTGACTGGGATCTTTACCTCAAGCGGTTAAGCTTATAACATAGAGGACCTGGAGGATGCTCTGATACCAATCGATAACTCAATGATGAACAAATAGTACCAAACTGGTACTGAGAGGGGGGGGTGAATCAGTACATACAAAACAATTTCTCTTAAACCAGTTTGACAACAAACACTTCAGAAGACTAGCAGACAATGACACCGGTTTGAAACGGAGTGCAACTGGTAAAGCTAAGAATGTTTGAGGCAAGCCTTAACTGGTTACTCACTTAACCTTTCACTCAACTTGAGACTACACTACGAGTTCAGTCTTATGCATAAATAGGTAATCTATCATCATATCATAATAGCAGCTAGTTCGACATGTTTTATTGACAGGCATAAAACACAAAACCATCATATGCTTGACAAACAATCGCAAAGCATCACAAGATAAAAACATCACACATGACACACATATTTTTCACGTGGAAACCCAACTGGGAAAAACCACAATGGGGATGAATACCCACAAGCTATTTTTGAACTCTTTCGAAGTCCGCTCTATTAGGAGCCTTGTCCAGTTAAAGACATTATAATAGGTTCTGCTAGGAACCAATCTTGTTAGAGATCACCCGATTAAGGGATGGCTAAAATACCCAATTAAGGGTTAAACCCTATTAAAGGTTACCTTGTTAGAGGATTTCAACAACTCAATAGCTAAAGGACTTCAAACTCAGTAGCTTAGAGTTACCCTATTAAAGGATTTATAGCAAGCTGGTTAAGGCTACCCTATTAAGGCATTTTCAAACTGTTGAGGTGGTTAGAGATCAACAGGTATTACTATGATCTGGTAACAACACTCAATGCCAATGTAGATCCACTTAATCTCCTCTTCTCCTATTGCACTTACACTCTGCAAGTATCACTTCTCTCCTTTTGGTCTGGCAAGAAACATGTATCCTTTCTCTTGGATACTCACACACAACTTTTGCCAACAACCCTAGAAAGAGACACAACATCGACCTTATAGAAAAGAGTTAGGTCGGAAGCATAAACCCTAAACCCTACACCTAATAGGTTTAGCATCATAAATTGTACACACTTGCTAGGGTGGTACAATTTCACACCTAGTTTAGCACCCACCTTGGCGCATCTTGCACTTTGCATCGCATTTTCCCTTTAGCACTTAATTAATCAAATTAATTAGGTCTAGGGTTCTATCTTATCATCTTCCATATCATAAAGTTGGGCCCTTTTCATTAAAGTGTGCCCCTTTCATTTTATTCCTCCAATACATCATTTAATCAAGAACCCTAACTAGGTCCTATTTTGAACTTGGGGGCTTGATTTCGGGGGTCAAAACATCTCGAAATCACCTGTAACTTTGGGATTCTCTCTAAAATCACCATATCCGACGGCTCTGAAAATTTGGTGAAAAGTTGTCAGGACCATGGCGCCCGGCGTGCACATGGTCTCGGACATTTTTCCCAAAATTTTAGGAGCGCAATCCAATCATAAAATAAAGCTTAACCCCAAGAAATTGGCGGGAGATTCAATCTCTAGGTCGACCAAAAGTTGAAATTAAGACCTAGGGTTTCATACATAAGAGCTCTCTTTCTTCATTTGAAAGGATCCAAAAATTTGGTTTAAAGGACCTTCTATGCAGCGAAAGAGCAGATCTTCGAAGACATTAACAACATTCAACATCCATCCATCAAGCATCCATCAATTTCATTCATCCATTTAGGGCTTTGAAGACATTGAAGAGCAATAAGGGATCACCGACTGAAGATTGGCTTGTACCCCTCCCTTGGGGTTGGGTATGATTTCATGTTGTTTTCATGTCTTTGCATAAGCTTCATCATATCATTTGTATTCATGCTTTAGATCACTTTGCATCTTGATTTGGAGCATTTACATTATCATGTACAAGCAATTAGGGTTTACTTTCTAGGTTGCTCTAGTTTGCTTACTTGCATTTTAGGATCTTGCACACACACAAGGTCTGCACACACACTACTTTTACAATACAACTTGGCTATTCGTGGAGGTGGAAATCACCAAAGCGGGGGTTTGACTAAGGCAAAACCCTATATAGCCGCCCACCATACCTTTTCAGATATAAGTGCAGGTTTCGGGATTCGGACGATGCCGCAAGTTGCAGATCCAACGGAAGCGGACCAAGACAGAACAACACACCAAATTTCAGAGCAAAAGACCAGGACAGGGGCGTGGGGCACCCTGGTCCTGCCAGGACAGGGGCGCTGGGTGCCCTGGTCCCTGGGACAGGGGCGCTGGGTGCCCTGGTCCTTCTGTTAGACAGCAAGTTTCAGACAGCTTTCCAGGTTGCAGAACAGCAGTTTCAGGAGCAGTTTCAGGGGCAGGATCAGGACAGTGGCGCCTGCGCTCTCGTCCTGAACATTTTCACTCAGATTTTAACTTCGGGTACGCATTTGCATTCTTGTCTTGTCCTTGTGTTTACAGCTTTCCATTGTTTAGTTTCAATTCTGGAATCTTGTTAGTAGTTCATACTTGCACTTTGGGATTAGGAATTGAACTTGTATCATTTTATCTTTCAATTACAACAAAGGAATAGAAACCCTAATAGGTAGCCCGTGGCTCTCTCTTCCACAAAAAGAAGTAGCCAATTGTGTGATACCTCTAGGCTCTTTTGTATTCCACAATGTGTGTCAAAAGGTAGGATTAGGACATGTCAACCTAGTCTCGCTTTTTCCCCTACACATTTTGGTGAACCCGACGTGAACTTATTATTGCTTTCTCTTGCATTACATTTGTTAGATCTAAATCTAGATTTAGCATGTTTCATTTAAGTTTCATTTTCATAAAAAAAAAAAAAAAGTAAAAAAAAAGGGAAGAGTGTGTTTTGTTTCTTTGCATTGTGTGCAATTTTTTTCAAAATGTCAGATTTTTATTTGCAAGATGTTCATATTTGTGATGATTATGAGTTAGATGAAGCTTTAGATGAGTTTTTGAAACCTAAAGATACCAAACCTTCATTTTACCAAAAACTCATAAACATTGTTACTATGCCATTTCGTTGTGATGAGAAAGATAAGTCGAATGATTCCTCTCAAGGGTACATTCCTATCAACTCTTCCACTAAATCTAGTAACATGGTTGTTTTCAATGATCCCCTCTATGAAGAGATATCTCCTTTTGAATCAAAAGATAAACCTTTTAATAGATATGATCATGCTTTGTTGGATGATTCCCTTGATGACTTTATGGCTCCTAAAAAATGCTCCCTTCATGAGGATCCTTTTGTGCAAGAAGATGACATTATCCCTACATTTCCTAGTGATGGCATTTCCTTTTCCAACAAAATTCCCACTAGAGATGATGAATTAATGATAAATGCTTACCCTTCTCCTAAAGTTTGTCTTACCCATAAGCATCCCTTAGAGAAAGAAGATGAAATAAAAAGCAATTTCCTTAATTCTCTCTCCCATAAAGATCATATTGAACATATTTTGAGGAAAGAGGATGATTTTAACACATCTATTGATGCTCTCCCTCCTAAGGATGAGGAATTAATAAACAATGTTATCTCCTCTCCCGAAATTGACAATGCTTCAAACATTCCTTTCAACAACTTCACTATTTGGGATGAACCATTAGAAGAAGGTGTAGATTATTCTCTACCCTGTGAGAGAACCCTAGCCAAAGGGGATGAAATCAAGATTAAAAACTCCCTTGATAGTTTCTCATCTTCCTTGAATCTCAATTATTCTCCCTCTAAAAATAAAGCATCTCCCTCTCCTCAACTTGGTTCTACTCATAAGGAAACCCTAGCTCAAAGCAAGATGGCTAACATCTCTTTCAAAGATCTCCATCTCAAAAGTGAGACTTTAGAGAGTAATGTTGATCCTTCTCCTAGAGAGTTTATTCCCCATGTAGATCCTTTGATGATAGAGGATGATATGACCTTTCCTAGTATTACTCTTCCTACTAGAACATCAATGCCTACCCCTTGTCTCTCTCCTAAAATTGATTTAATCCGTGATAAGATTTTAGTGCAAGAGAAAACTATCAATAACTTTTCCAATACTTTTGTTCATTCCTCTAAACCATCCTTAATCAATTTGATACATGTGAATGAAACACCTAACAAACTTCTCTTCACTGTCCAAGGTGCCTGTCCTTCTCAAAATTCTCAACCTTTAAATAAGCCTATCTTAGTGGTCCAAGGTGGTTATGCTAATGATTCTTTTTGCACTCCTAAGAAACCTATTATTACTGTGCAAGGAAGTTATTCTACTAAGAGCCCTTATGAGTATGCTAAGAAACTGACTAGAGAGAGTTATCATGCGGTTGCCCATACTTATAATACTAGAAATAATAGGCAACCTAATCCTCCTCCAGTTATCCCAACTTCGCTTCCTCCTTCCCAACCTATTCTTCCTCAAGCTCCTCGTATTTCACAAGTTCTTGGTAAAGAATATGATCTCATAGAACAACTTAAAGCTACCCCTGCTAAGATATCCCTTTGGGATTTGATCCAAACTTCTTCCACTCATCATGGAATGTTACAAGATGCCTTGAAATATTTGAACGTTCCTCCACCTAATACATCTAGTAATATAGTGTCTTTGGTTAACTCTGTGATGAATCCTAAAGCTCAAATTGTGTTCACACAAGATGAGTTGCCTACTAGTGAAATTCAACATCAATATGATCCCTTGATGATTGTGGTTATCATAAATGACACTGCTATAAGACGAACACTGGTAGATAATGGTTCTGGCCTTAATGTGTGTAGCATTAATCTATTGCATAAGATGAATGTGGATACATCCCTTATTGAGTCTGACTCTCATCCCATTCGAGGCTTTGATAATGTGGCTAAGTCTTCATTAGGTATTATCACCTTACCCATCATAGTGGGACCTGTTACTTTGCCTACTCCTATCCATGTTATGTCGGGAAATATAACATACAACTTGTTATTAGGGAGACCTTGGATTCACGGTATGCAAGCTGTCCCCTCTACATTGCATAGACAAGTTAAATTTATTTATAATAATAAGACATATACCTTGATAGGTGATACTAATTTTCAAGCTTGTTTGCAAACATCTACTTCCAAAGGGAGTTCTTCTAAGCCTTCCTCTTCTAGTGATGACTCGATACCTATGGATGAATCATCACCCTCTGATTATCAAAATTCTTTGGATGAGTCTGAAGTTCCTGAAGAAGATTCTTCTCAACTTGAATCTACACATGAAAAGGCTTTTGATCCTGAGAAGGTTCTCACAGAAGACGATTGGGGATCTCTTGATTTTAATCCCACCTTTGTAGGTGAGTATAGGGTTCCTCCTAGAGAGCTTAAAGTTAAAAAGAAGGAAGAAACTAGAGATCAATCAGTCTTACCTGAACCTATGAGCAATAATTTTGTGGCCGCTTCTCAAACTTCTTCTCCTCACACCTCTAATTCTGAAGAATTTGATTCTTTGTCTTATGAAAAACCACCTTTTCTTTCTGAAATGGCTAATCGTTATGGTCGTGGTTTTCATATTTTGGCTAAGAGTGGCTATAGTGGAAATGGGTGTGGCGCAAATGAACAAGGAATTAAAGTTCCTTTAGAACATAACATGCATGAATATTCATTTGGACTTGGATATAATCTTTCTAATCCCACCAAAGCATCTAAAAGACCATCTCTCAATGTGAATGCTATATTTAGTAGTGATGATGATCTCACTTCAACTAAATCATCTTCGACTTCTATCAACTCTCATTCCCCTCATAAGGAAATCTTGGCGATGAACAAATCTCTTTATGACTCCCCTCAAATTTCTAAATCCACTTATGAATCTTTATCTCCTATTCATAATAAAGTCCTTTCCTCCAGGGATAAGGCTCTAATAAATTACACTCATCCCTCTTCTAAGATTTCTTGTGACTTTTCTTCTTCAATTTTTATCATTTTATACATGTTTTTTATCTCACTTATAGTTGAGCATTTAGCATGTCATATTCAAATACCTCATTTAGTCTATCATGTCTTTAAATAACATTAATGGCTATTATGTTGCTCATCATTATGTGACATTGGTAGCTCATTTACTGGGGGCTCATTGTCATTCATGATGGTACAATTTCAAGTGCAATCATATTTTTGAAGCAACATAATAGCCTAATTTTCTATGTTATCTCTTGTTCCTATGGGGACAAGAGTGACTTCATACATCTCTTGTTTTTATGGTTAAAATTTCCCTTTGGGGTAATAGTGTGGAAATATTGATCATCTTTTCTTTAGAATCCTCTTTTCCTACATATGGGAGAAGATGTGTATTCTCTTTCTTATCCTACCCACATCTTGTGAGGAGCATTTTA
Source organism: Cryptomeria japonica (assembly GCF_030272615.1). Classification (NCBI taxonomy): domain Eukaryota; kingdom Viridiplantae; phylum Streptophyta; class Pinopsida; order Cupressales; family Cupressaceae; genus Cryptomeria; species Cryptomeria japonica. The sequence goes on from NC_081406.1 coordinate 351,418,419, forward strand.
CATACATTAATGTCCTGCTTGCATGAACTCATGTGAGTATGTAGTACATTTTGCTTATGTCTAAATCTCTCCCTAAAAGATTCTGTAAGTCCTTCTCATTGTCCTTATCCTTGGGAGGCAATGATCTTTCCTTATTTTTATCTAAGGATCCACTTTTTCCTATTTCGTGGATGGTGTGAACTTTATTACTTGATGTTATTCCTTGTATGCATTTGTTGTTGTTTGTTCAAGGATTCTCTCTTACAAGAGGTGTAAGTCCTTGACTACAAACTCGTTTGCACTTGGTAAAATACATCCATAATGAATTCGCTCTCCCAATTGGGTTAAAAAGAGCGTCATCCTTCATTAAGAATAACTTTCACCTCGCAAAAGAAGGAAGTATTGCATTCTTATTCTCTTCTTTGTCTTATTCTAGAAGATATTATATTTGTCTAAGACAATTCCTCTCGGGGATAGGTGTCTTTTGTACAAAGATCTCTTCTCCTCTAAGGATCTCCTTTACACATACTACAAGATATCCCTTTTCAACTATCTTATCCTTGCTTGAAGAGTACAAAACTCTCTTGCTTGGATCTATGACATTGTTGCATTTGTGGGGTATCTTCTTTTGTAATGAAGGTAGGTATCCTTGTTCTACTTTGCTTATGACATAAACATTACACTTATTGAGCAATGGGTCATTCTCAGAAACAGAGCACAGACTCTTAGAGCGAGATGTCTCCATTTTTCTTTTATGCAAGGTGATTATTCTTGGAACCCGAGCACAGACTCTTAGAGTGAGATGTCACGCTTTTGTATTATACATATACAGGTTGTAGCATACTTGGGCATAGACTCCTATGAGGTGCTTCTAACCTCCCTTACACACACATGCACGAGGTTGAGTGGAACTAGCGGCATAAGGCTAGACTCTCTCACTCTCCTCCCTTACATGGATCACCTAGACAGACTCTAGGGGCTAGTTTTTCATGTCCTTTTCCCATGGATCACCTAGACAAGATCTAGGGGCGAGAAGTCCATGTTTTCTCTCTCACTATTCTTCTCATGGATCACCAATGTGTGTATTCATGCTTTTTTTCCCTTCTTTTCTTCTCTTTGCATTTTGTTTCCATTTACATCTTTCATCCTGTGTTAGAGAACTCTCAAATCCTCACACTCTTTGTTGTGTTGGAATTGAGATTTAGTCCTCTTTCTTACCAAATGATTCTCCATTAGTTTTTGATCTCATATCAAATCTTCTTGTGAGCGTTTGTCATGAATATTCTTTAACAATTCGAAGTGGTAAACATGATACCCTGTTTCAACTCACTATAATTAGCAAGCCGAAATAGGGGGGGGGGGCATATAGCTACCCTCGAATTTTCATCACCTTCTTTAGTAAGCATTAGGTGATTTTGTGATCTAACATTTGTTTTGTAGGGTGCGGTTCCTAACTGTGTACTGCAGATACCGCTGGGGGCTTCGTTCGACAGACTTATGGATATATCCTTTTTCAAATAATGTTTACTTTCTTGTACTTTAGCTTTCATATGCACGTAGTACTCATATGACCGCTAAAGTGGGGGCTAAATGTAGTGTCATAAATTATACACACTTGCTAGGGTGGTACAATTTCACACCTAGTTTAGCACCCGCCTTGGCGCATCTTGCACTTTGCATCGCATTTTCCCTTTAGCACTTAATTAATCAAATTAATTAGGTCTAGGGTTCTGTCTTATCATCTTCCATATCATAAAGTTGGGCCCTTTTCATTAAAGTGTGCCCCTTTCATTTTATTCCTCCAATACATCATTTAATCAAGAACCCTAATTAGGTCCTATTTTGAACTTGGGGGCTTGATTTCGGGGGTCAAAACATCTCGAAATCACCTGTAACTTCGGGATTCTCTCTAAAATCACCATATCCGACGGCTCTGAAAATTTGGTGAAAAGTTGTCAGGACCATGGCGCCCGGCGTGCACATGGTCCCGGACATTTTTCCCAAAATTTTAGGAGCGCGATCCAATCATAAAATAAAGCTTAACCCCAAGAAATTGGCGGGAGATTCAATCTCTAGGTCGACCAAAAGTTGAAATTAAGACCTAGGGTTTCATACATAAGAGCTCTCTTTCTTCATTTGAAAGGATCCAAAAATTTGGTTTAAAGGACCTTCTATGCAGCGAAAGAGCAGATCTTCGAAGACTTCAACAACATTCAACATCCATCCATCAAGCATCCATCAATTTCATTCATCCATTTAGGGCTTTGAAGACATTGAAGAGCAATAAGGGATCACCGACTGAAGATTGGCTTGTACCCCTCCCTTGGGGTTGGGTATGATTTCATGTTGTTTTCATGTCTTTGCATAAGCTTCATCATATCATTTGTATTCATGCTTTAGATCACTTTGCATCTTGATTTGGAGCATTTACATTATCATGTACAAGCAATTAGGGTTTACTTTCTAGGTTGCTCTAGTTTGCTTACTTGCATTTTAGGATCTTGCACACACACAAGGTCTGCACACACACTACTTTTACAATACAACTTGGCTATTCGTGGAGGTGGAAATCACCAAAGCGGGGGTTTGACTAAGGCAAAACCCTATATAGCCGCCCACCATACCTTTTCAGATATAAGTGCAGGTTTCGGGATTCGGACGATGCCGCAAGTTGCAGATCCAACGGAAGCGGACCAAGACAGAACAACACACCAAATTTCAGAGCAAAAGACCAGGACAGGGGCGTGGGGCACCCTGGTCCTGCCAGGACAGGGGCGCTGGGTGCCCTGGTCCCTGGGACAGGGGCGCTGGGTGCCCTGGTCCTTCTATCAGACAGCAAGTTTCAGACAGCTTTCCAGGTTGCAGAACAGCAGTTTCAGGAGCAGTTTCAGGGGCAGGATCAGGACAGTGGCGCCTGCGCTCTCGTCCCGAACATTTTCACTCAGATTTTAACTTCGGGTACGCATTTGCATTCTTGTCTTGTCCTTGTGTTTACAGCTTTCCATTGTTTAGTTTCAATTCTGGAATCTTGTTAGTAGTTCATACTTGCACTTTGGGATTAGGAATTGAACTTGTATCATTTTATCTTTCAATTACAACAAAGGAATAGAAACCCTAATAGGTAGCCCATGGCTCTCTCTTCCACAAAAAGAAGTAGCCAATTGTGTGATACCTCTAGGCTCTTTCATATTCCACAATGTGTGTCAAAAGGTAGGATTAGGACATGTCAGCCTAGTCTCGCTAGTTAAGGCTACCCTATTAAGGGATTTTCCAACTGTTGAGGTGGTCAGAGATCAACAGGTATTACTATGATCTGGTAACAACACTCAATGCCAATGCAGATCCACTTAAGCTCCTCTTCTCCTATTGTACTTACACTCTGCAAGTATCACTTCTCTCCTTTTGGTCTGGCAAGAAACACGTATCCTTTCTTTTGGATACTCACACACAACTTTTGCCAACAACCCTAGAAAGAGGCACAACATCGACCTTATAGAAAACAGTTAGGTTGGAAGCATAAACCCTAAACCCTAAACCTAATACGTTAAGGAATTCAAACAGTTCAATCTTGACTGTTGACCATACTGCATTAATCTCCATCATTCATTTTCCGTCGTTTCCATGGCAGCTGATAACCCATCACACGTTATTGTTGTTTTATAGTCTTCTTATATTCCCAAGGTAGATAGGCAAGATCTTCTTCATGCACGATCCTTCATGTACACAAGGCTTACATGGCAACACAATCTTGTTCTTTGTTATCATGCTAACTCATCGCACAAAGTCACTAGTTGAGCCACACAGGCTTGAAGCACTTCAACCGGAAACCCTAAAGTTGAGACTACGAGCTGGTAGTCATTCAACGCTTCCATGTGTCGGTTCACCTTTGCACAAGCACACCGCTTCACTTTGGCCTAAATGCCGGTTCACAGTGTTATACCGGTTCTCACATTTGCCGGTTCACACCTCGGCAACATATTGACATCAATGACAACATACAATGTCATTATGTCCTCATACTGGTTCACATAATGCCAACAATTTTAAGGGGCCATACGACACCATTTTACCCCTTAGCACACCATATGACCCCTAATGACACCATATGGTGTCCTAAGGAGTCATATGGTGTCCTAAGGGGTCATAGAACACCATATGACCCCTTAGGACACTATACAATGCATAATGACACTATATGGTGTCCTAAGGGGTCATAGGACACCATATGACCCCTTAGACAACCACACATGCGATAATAACATAATATGGTGTCTTAGAGGGTCATAGAACACCATACGACCCATAATGACACCATGTGGTGTCTTAAGGGGTCATAGGACACCATTTGACCCCTTATCACACCATATGACCCCTAATGACACCATATGGTGTCCTAAAGAGTCATATGGTGTCCTAAGGGGTCATAGAACACCATATGACCCCTTAGGACACCATACGATGCATAATGACACTATATGGTGTCCTAAGGGGTCATAAGACACCATATGACCCCTTAGAGGACCATAAAACGCATAACAACATAATATGGTGTCTTAGAGGGTCATAGAACACCATATCACCCCTTAGAACACCATACGACCCATAACGACACCATATGGTGTCTTAAGGGGTCACAGGACACCATTTGACCCCTTAGCACACCATATGACCCCTAATGACACCATATGGTGTCCTAAGGAGTCATATGGTGTCCTAAGGGGTCATTAAACACCATATGACCCCTTAAGACACCATTCAATACATAATGACACTATACGGTGTCCTAAGGGGTCATAGGACACCATAACCCCTTAGAGGACTATACAACCCATAACAACATAATATAGTGTCTTAGAGGGTAATAGAACACCATATGAACTTTTAGAACACCATATGACCCATAATGACACCATGTGGTGTCTTAAGGGGTCATAAGACATAATATTACCCCTTAGGACATAATATGACCCCTAACAATGTCATATAGTGTCCTAAGGGGTCATAGGACACCATATGACCCCTTAGAGGACTATACAACCCATAATAACATAATATGGTGTCTTAGAGGGTAATAGAACACCATATGACCTTTTAGAACACCATACGACCCATAACGACAACATGTGGTGTCTTAAGGGGTCATAAGACATAATATTACCCCTTAGGACATAATATGACCCATAACAATGTCATATAGTGTCCTAAGGGGTCATAGGAAACCATATGACCCCTTAGGACACCATACGACCCCTTGCGATATCATACCACCCTTTACGACACCATATGGTTTCCTAAGGTGTCATATGGTATCTTAATAGTTCATATAACACCATATGACCCCTTAGAACACAAGAAGACCCATAACCACACGATATGGTGTCCTAAGGGGTCATATGGTGTCATCACACACCATATGACTCCTTAGGACACAATATGACCCCTAATGATACCTAAGGGGTCATATGGTGTCCTAAGGGGTTATATGATGTCCTAGGAACCTTTAGAACAAAATATGACCCTTTAGCACACCATACAACTCCTAACAACACCATATGGTGTCCTAAGGGGTTGTAGGACACCATATAACCCGATAGGACATAATATGACCCCTAACAACACCTAATGGGTCATATTGTGTCGTAAGGGGTCATAGGACACCATATGACCCCTAAGAACACTATATGGTGTCTTAAGGGGTCATACGACACCATATGACCCCTAACGACACAAAATGACACCTAATGATACCTAATGGGTCATATGGTGTTCTAAGGGGTCATAGGACACTATTTGACCCGTTAGCACACTATATGACCCCTAATGACACCATATGGTGTCCTAAGGAGTCATATGGTGTCCTAAGGGGTCATAGAACACCATATGACCCCTTAGGACACCATACAATACATAATGACACTATATGGTGTCCTAATGGGTCATAGGACACCATATGACCCCTTAGACGACAATACAACCCATAATAACATAATATGGTGTCTTAGAGGGTCATAGAACACCATATGACACCTTAGAACACCATACAAACCATAACGACACCATGTGGTGTCTTAAGGGGTCATAGGACACCATTTAACCCCTTAGCACACCATATGACCCCTAATGACACCATATGGTGTCCTAAGGAGTCATATGGTGTCCTAAGGGGTCATAGAACACCATATGACCCCTTAGGACACCATATGATGCATAATGACACTATATGGTGTCCTAAGGGGTCATAGGACACCATATGACCCCTTAGAGGACCATACAACCCATAACAACATAATATGGTGTCTTAGAGGGTCATAAAACACCATATGACCCCTTAGAACACCATACGACCCATAACAACACCATGTGTTGTCTTAAGGGGTCATATGGTTTTCAATGACCCCTTAGGACACCATATGACCCCTAATGACACCATATGGTGTCCTAAGGAGTCATATGGTGTCCTAAGGGGTCATTGAAAACCATATGACCCCTTAGGACACCATTCGATACATAATGACACTATATGGTGTCCTAAGGGGTCATAGGACACCATATGACCCCTTAGAGGACTATACAACCCATAACAACATAATATGGTGTCTTAGAGGGTAATAGAACACCATATGACCCATAACGACACCATGTGGTATCTTAAGGGGTCATAAGACATAATATTACCCCTTATGACATAATATGATCCCTAACAATGTCATATAGTGTCATAAGGGGTCATAGGACAACATATGACCCCTTAGGACACCATACGACCCCTTGCGACACCATACCACCCTTTACGACACTATACAGTTTCCTAAGGGGTCATATGGTATCCTAATGGGTCATATAACACCATATGACCCCTTAGAACACAAGAAGACCCATAACCACACAATATGGTGTCCTAAGGGGTCATATGGTGTCATCAGACACCATATGACTCCTTAGGACACAATATTACCCCTAATGATACCTAAGGGGTCATATGGTGTCCTAAGGGGTTATATGATGTCCTGGGAACCTTTAGAACAAAATATGACCCTTTAACACATCATACAACCCCTAACGACACCATATGGTGTCCTAAGGGGTTGTAGGACACCATATAACCCGTTAGGACATAATATGACCCCTAACAACACCTAAGGGGTCATAGTACATCATATGACTCTGAGGACACTTTATGGTGTACTAAGGGGTCATATTGTGTGCTAAGGGGTCATAGGACACCATATGACCCCTTAGCACTCCATACGACCCCTAACGACACCATATGGTGTCCTAAGGGATCGTATGGTGTCCTAAGGGGTCATATAACACCATATGACCCCTTAGGACACCATACGACACATAATGACACCATATGGTGTCCTAAGAGGTCATGTGGTGTCCTAAGGGGTCATGTGGTATCCTAAGGGGTCATAGGACACTATATGACTCCTTAGGAGACCATACAATCCATAACAACATAATATGATGTCCTAGAGGGTCATATAATACCATATGACCCCTTAGAACACCATACAACATATAACAACACAATGTGGTGTCCTAAGGTGTCATAAGACATAATATGACCCCTAACAACGTTATATAGTGTCCTAAGGGGTCATACAAAACCATATGACCCCATAGAACACCATATAACCCCTTAGAACACCATACGACCCTTTACGACACCATATGGTGTCCTAAGGTGTCATATGGTATCCTAAGGGGTCATATAAAACCATATGACCCCTTAGAACACCATATAACCCCTTAGAACATAAGAAGACCCATAACGACATGATATGGTGTCCTAAGGGGTCATATGGTGTCATGAGACACCATATGACCCCTTAGGACACAATATGTCCCCTAACGATATCTAAGGGGTCATATGGTGTCCTGAGAGGTTATATGATGTCCTAAGAATCTTTAGGACACAATATGACCCCTTAGCACACCATACAATCCCAAATGACATCATATGGTGTCCTAAGGGGTTGTAGGACACTATATGACCCGTTAGGACACAATATGACCCCTAACAACACCTAAGGGGTCATATTATGTCCTAAGGGGTCATAGGACATCATATGACCCCTAACAACACAAAATGACACCTAACGATACCTAAGGGGTCATATGGTGTTATAAACGGTCATAGGACACCACATGACCCCTTAGCACACCATACCACCCTTAATGACACCATATGGTGTCCTAAGGGGTTATAGAACACCATATGACCCCTTAGGAAACCATACGATGCATAATGAAACCATATGGTGTCCTAAGGGGTCATAGGACACCATATGACCCCTTAGGAGACCATACGACCCATAACAACATAAAATTGGTGTCCTAAGGGGTCATAGAACACCATACGACCCCTTAGAAGACCATACGACCTATAATGACACCATGTGGTGTCCTAAGGGGTCTTAAGACACAATATGACCCCTTAGGACATAATATGACCACTAACAACATCATATAGTGTCCTAAGGGGTCATAGGACACTGTATGACCCCTTAGGACACAATACGACCCCTTAGGACATAAAATAACCCTAATGACACTTAAGGGGTCATAGGACACCATATGACACATAACAACACTAAATGGTATCCTAAGGGGTCATATGGTGTTCTAAGGTGTCATAGGACACCATACGACCCATAGCACCATATTGTCTCCAAGCATATGGTGTCCTAAGGGGTCATACGACACCATATGACCCATTAGGACACAATAAGACCCTTGATGACACCTAATGGGTCATATATTGTCATAAGGGTTCATAGGACACCATATGACCCCTTAGGACACCATACGACTCCTTGCGATACCATATGGTGTCCCAAGGTATCGTATGGTATCCTAAGGGGTCATATAATGTCCTAAGGGGTCATATGGTGTCCTAAGTGGTTCTAGGACACCATATGACCCCTTAGGACACCATAAGACCCATAACGACACCATATGATGTCCTAAGGGGTCATATGGCGCCCTAAAGGGTCATGGAACACCATATGACCTCGTAGGACATAGTATGAGCCCTAACAAAACCTAATGGATCATATGGTGTCTAAGGGTTCATACGATGTCCTGTGACCCCTTAGGACACAATATGACTCCTTAACACACCATACAACCCCCAACGACACCATATGACCCGTTCGGACACAATATGACCCCTAACAATACCTAAGGGGTCATAGGATACCATATGACCCCTTAACACACCATACAACTTGTAATGACACCATATGGTGTCCTAAAGGCTCATAGAACACCATATGACCCCTTAGGACACCATAAGACTTATAACAACATCATATGGTGTCCTAAGATGTCATATGGTGTCCTAAAGGTTCATGAGACACCATATGACCCTTTAGGACACCATATTCTCTCTCACATTATTTCTTTTCCTCAATTACCCTTGATCACCTCTCTCCTCCTATGGGTTTATAGATACTTCCCTCTCCCCCTCTACCCACCCCCTAATTACTCTCTATGTCTCTCTTCACCTCTATCCCCATCTCTCTTCTCTCTTTGTTGATACTTTTCTCTCTCCCCCTCTCCTCCTACCCCCTAATAATCTCAAACTCTCCCTCTCATTCTCTCTTCACCCCAATCACCCCCTCCCTCTCTCTCTTCTCCTTCCACCTAATTACCTATAGCTCTCTCTCTCTCTCACTCTCTCTTCCCCCAATTAATCTCTCCTTCTCACCTCTCTCCCCCTCTCCTTTTTTTGATACTTCCCTATGCCTCTCCTTGTCCCCTCTGAATTTTGTTGCTAGAGATGAGAATGAAATGCAGAGACTAGTCTAGATCTTAGGGAAGAGAGAGTGACATAGAGGAGGAAATTATGAAGAGGTAGAAATATAAGCACCTTGTAGAGCTTGAGAGATTTAATGAGGTATTCATTGATAGTTAGAGATATAGGTCTAGAGAGAGATGTATAAATATGGACAAAAGAGAGGGAGGAAGAAACAAATAGGTGGTGTGATAGGTTTAGGAGAGAGGTAAACATAGATAACATGGTTTATCAAAATTTATCAAACTTAATAAAATTCATAAATTTTCTATTATTAATTAATTACTTAGATGATTGTTACAAAAATTCATGCAATAGGGAAATCATATGAAAAAGTCATGAGTTTTTTATGTTTTAGAAATGAAGGATGAATTTAAATGAATTATAATTATTTTTTAAAACAAATAATTGAAAATATACCTATTCCATGTCATAGAGCTCTTAATTACCTTTCCAACGCTTATAAAAAATCAAAATTTTGATATAAAATGCAAAAGTTATGCCCAATTTACTAAAATATATTTTTTTATTTTTTCAAAAATCGGATATCCGATTTTAAAACATAAATTTTTCCCTCCATATTTTGGTTCGGGTTTGCTTTGGGATTTGGCTTGGAAGTGACAAGCTTGGAAAGTCAATTGAAAAAACGTGTTTTTCAGTATTCCTTGATTTTCCAAACTTTACACTGATGGCTGACGACTTTTTTTATAGCCAAAATTGATAAAACGAAAAGGGTTTTTTAAGGACATTCTCAGCTTTCCAACAATATAAGGCTTGTCTTATTTTGAATTTAATAAATAATTATTATTTATTTTCTAATTGAATTCTGACAAAAGTCTTGATTGATAGACTAATTGAAAAATACTCATAACTTTCAAACCGCATAACATTTTTTGAATCTGAAACATGTGTCACATCCTATGCTTCATCTACTATAGGGAAAAATTAAAAAAAAAATTAATTTCATAAGGTTTTGACCAGGTTAAGGTGGTCAGACGTAGGAGTTTCTGAATTTCTGAAAAGCTGTAGTAAAAAATTCATAAATAATTATTTACTTTATAAAAAATTATAAAAAAATATGTGTCACATCTGGACATAAGTCTAATACTTATATTATAAATCTTATAAAAAAATATTTTGATCTGATTGTGATTAGGGTGGTCAGACATACACCTACTTCTTATCTTTTTCCTGAAATTTTTGTACCACTGCATTGAAATTTGAAATTTTCATCAAATAGAATTTTTTTTTTCAAAAAATAACTAGTAGCTTAGAAACTACATTTAATTTTCTATAGATTCTCTTCTTACATATTTTAAAAATAATGTTCATAACTTACTCAATTTTTCATGTCAAGTTGCAAAACTCTGATTTTTTGAAATTTCATTGCCACTTAAGGGCCTGTTTTGGCACACCATGATCCTGCACATACCCTTAGTAAAGTATGCAAAACGTGGAATTAGAGAAAATGCTAATTTATTTTAGTATTATGAGTTTTCCATATTAAAATCCTAGTAACAGTTTGCAAAAAAAATATGCTCATGTACAATATATATATATATATATATATACATTTTATTTGTCACATATATTTTGGAATATGAAATACTATCTTTTTAAATTTTCTGAATTATACTGAAGTTATGCATGCCTGCATAGTATAAATAAAACAATGTATGTTTCGGCCTAGCCGAGCCACTATGGCAAATCACAGTGGGCAGCTGCCGCCACTGTGGTTAACCATAGTGGATGACATGGACTGCCATTGTGGGTAACCACATTGGACGGCATGGGGCCGCCACTGTGGGCATCCACAGTGAGCGACACGGGCTGCCATTGTGGGTGTCTGCAGTGGTGCCCGAGAGCCGCCACCGCCATCCACTGCGGAGAACTTGTTGGACCCCGCCGCCCCCTTTGAAGACTCTTCGGCCTCCCTTCTCCTTCCTCGCCGCCATGAAACCTGCAACACAAACAGACACACACCAAAGGCAACACAAAAAAATAAATATGATATGTTAAAATAAGCAACCCTAACCCATTTTCGAGTTAGGGTTAGCATTTAAAAAGAAGAAGAAAGATGTGTTAAGATAAGCAACCCTAACCCATTTTCAGGTTAGGGTTAACATTTGGAAAAAAAAAAAAAAGAATAGGTTAAGTTATAAGAATAGATCAACCCTAGTTAGGGTTTGTAATTAAACAATATTAAAATGAAATGAGGGGGAATTCGTTTTAAAATTTGAAAAATAATTTCCCTCCATTTAACTATAGTCAATATGTGGGATTAATTAACTCCTAATATTGACTAGGGTGAAATTGATTTTTAATATAGCCTTTATTATCAAGGTTTAATTAAAATTGGGGATTAATTTTTATATAGCTATATTATTTGCATAATTGATTAAATTTTATTAACAAGGGTTATTAATGAGAATTTTATATAGTTAGTTTTCATATTTAAATAAATATGGATGTTTGGGTTAAAATTCCTTCGGGGGATTTTATTAATGAAATTTATAGAATGTATAATGTAAAATTTTAGCCTATGAGGTCGTTATTGGCCGAATATTTAATAGTTGAAATTTAAATGTCTAAGGGGACTTAATATTCAACTTTAGTATAAAATGAATTTATTTGGTAAATGTTATAATTGAATTAGTTAACTTTATTAGTTATATTTAAAAGTGTAATCGTGTACGTTCAATTAATTATTTATATATGAATTATCATTATTTTATTTAGCCTTGAGTATTTTAAATACTATTAAGATACTAAACATCTCTCAATTCTTTATTGGAGAATTTTAATTAAGGGAAATTAATTAATTAAGTTGTGATGACCCCTTTTAGGGAATAATTAGTCTTCTCTAATTATTGTCGCCATATTTATTTAGTTAATTAAATCAACTTTAGTAAACCACTCTTTAATCTCGAGTTAACCCTTAGTTAAGACAAAACTTATCTATTGCATTTTTAATGTAGATTATTTAATGTATTTATGTTTTTAAAAAAAAATTGTTGTTCCGTTTTTGCCCAAAAGTTTGGGCATGTCAATCTTGATTAGGTGAATTCCTAATTACCAAACCCACTAATCAATTATTAATAATGTTATCACTTGCAAATTAAACCATAAACTCTTCTTGTGGTTCCATCAAATCTAGACCCCCTCCTAGAGGCCTAATGCTTAAGACCCTGGTCCACACATGCAAGAGCCCACTCTCCCAACCATGGACCATAACCATAGGGTAAAACACAACAAAATACAATACAATAACAACATGAAGCTCAACATGGAGAGCATCTCAAATTTATTATAAAACTGATACAATTGAATCACAAAGATAGCCATCAACATACAACCAAGAGCCACTTAACAACGATCAAGCCATAAACTCATAATGCCAAAATGCAATAATAAAGAGAGCCTCAAGAATGTCAAATACACCTGAATAGGGGCAATACATGAATCTAGTAACATAGATTATCCTCCACAACGAGGCACAACATAACCTCTCGCTGGAGCTACAATTAACCATCGTCAACAGCAAGGAATCACTCAACCTGCTAGAGCAACATATCAAAACCTCAATGGACAAGCACAAAACCACTTGTCAGAGTCCAAATGGATTCACACATATTGAAAATGAATGGCACAATGCCCCAAAACCATAAAACATAACAAAACAAGCCTTTGGAATGAAGACCAAGCAGACAAATCAACTAAGGGACTCAAAAACCAACCTAAAAATATGTTGACACTACTTAGGCACTAGTGAAGCCTAGAGTAGAGTTGTTGTAACAGGGGACCAACTCATAGAAAATTGGATAGAGAGATACTCAAATTTGTCCAGATTCAGGCAAGGGCCTTACAATGGCATAAATACGACCTAGAAGTCACTAAAAGACAATAAGAAATCAAAACAAAGCCTTGTCAAGGCCAACAATACAACACATCCAGGAATTCAAACTTATACCAACGATAACTTGCACATAAATGATTATAGACATAGCCACTCTAGATCTAATCAAATCAAATGGACACAAGACGGGGTATACAACAACAAATAAACCTCACAAAACCAACCGTTACCACAATGCATTCACAGACAAATTATAATCAACATATCAACATACACAAATGCCCTTTTATAGCAATACAACACACATATTCATAAAATCATATATAAATCTTTTTTCCAAAAATATTACTCCCAATTACTGATAATAGAATAATCATTCATTCTCAAATCTCCCCAAACAATGTTTTAGCAGTCACAAAGAAAACAACTCTTTTCAAAACTCAAATGCAAGAATGGAAAAACATCTCCAACCTGGAAGTAGAGTGATGGTAATGCAATCGTAGAAGAGCAAAAATCCAAACCAACAAGCTTTCCAAAATTCAACCAAGCAATTCTAAAATCCAAAATTCGTAGAAAGATATCCAGAAGCACACCCACAAAAAGGCTCACAAAGCCATTAAATAGAATCTCATTCAAAACTACAGAAAAATATCCATACCAACCCCCTTACCAAAAATCGAGGTAAGAATATAAAATAATATTATTTACTTACCCTCAAATCTCAACCAATAAAATAATAGGGTGGGTAAAAATATAATATTTATTTACTCAATTAGTAACAAGAGAATGTAATAATAATAATATAATAAACAATAATAATAAATTAAAGCCCAATAAAATAAATCAAAGGCAATATAAATAAATGGTCCAATTAAATATAAAACCACAATTAATATAAATAGATAAACAAATAACTAAATAATATTATCCTCACAATCACAACTCCCAAGAGGGCCAATTATAACAAGGGGTAGGTACATAAATAATAGCAAATAAATAAATAAATTATCAAAACAATAAATAATTAGATAAACAATAAATAATCCGACAATAAAGAAGATAAATAAATAAATGTAGGGATAGACCTAAATACCCATTGAGTAATTAAACAATAAATAAATAAATAATAATCCAATGAATCAAAAACTCAAATGATAAATCAAAACCAATAAATAGATGAGCCAAAAATAAATAAATAGATAAACAATAAACAAATAATTAAATGTACAGATACATATAAATGCTCTGGCTAATATAAGTTAAACTCGACACTATAAATATCTCCCACATACATATAAAATAATCAAATACTCAACTAATATAATGTTGGCAATTTGGAGGAATTGATTATGTGTTGCATTGATGTTTGTCATTGATGTCAACACTAGCTTACTTGGTTCTCTACCGGATTCCGATAGAGTTGTTGAGGTCTTTGTTGATGATATCATTTTTGGATATGAGGATAAGTTATTTATGGAATTCTTCGATAATATGAAGAATGAATTTGAGATGTCTTTTATTGGAGAAATGAGATTTTTCTTAGGTTTGCAGATTACTCAGACTGATAAAGGTATTTTCATCTATCAAGCTACGTATGCTAGAGAGTTGTTGAAGAAATTTGGTATGGAAAATTCTAAACCGGTTGGTACCCCTATTGTTACTGGTGAGAAATTGACAAAGAAATATGAATCAACTCCGGTAAATCCTACAAGGTATAAGTTTATGATTGGAGGTTTTTAATATTTGACTTAGACTAGACCAGATATAATGAATGTTGTTTGTATTGAATCAAGATATCAAAGTGATCCTAGATATAATCATGAGAGTGCAATGAAAAGGATTTTCAGATATTTACAGGGAACAACTGAATATCATTTATGGTATCCTAAAAATGATGACTTTACACTATGTGGATATACAGATGTAGATTGGGCTGGAGATGTTGATGACCAGAAAAGAACATCCAATGGAGCTTTCTTTCTTGGAAAGAAACTTTTTTCATGGATCAACAAGAAATAGTCATGTACTTCTTTATCTACTATTGAAGCTGAGTATGTTATGGTTTCTACTAACTGTACACAAGTTCTATGTATGAAGCAAGTGTTGAAGGATATAAGGGTAGATTGCAATGAACCGGTAGTTATTCATTGTGATAACTCTGCAGATATTGACATATCAAAGAATCTGATATTTCATTCTAAGACAAAGCACATATCAATCAAGTATAAATTTTTGAAGGAAAAGGTGGAAGCAAATGAAGTCAGATTGGTTTATGTGAGCACTAAAGAGACGATCACAGATATATTCACTAAACCATTGCCTAAGGAATTATTTGAGTATTTTAGAAACAGATTGAGGGTCTCTACCCCTCCAGTAAAGACTTGAGTGATGCTGACTGGAATCAGTCCAATATGCATTTATCAAAATTATTATTCATTCTGGATTGATGAGATGGTGCTACTACTCAGAGGGAGTAGTCAGTTGTATGGTTAAGAGGTTTTATGATTTTTTCTTTGATGTTTATGTCATATTTCTGGCATTGATGTCAAAGGGGGAGAGATATACATGTGAAAAATAGATCTTAACAAAGATATCAGTCAAAAGGGGAGTTTGGTCTTTGGCTCAGAACTTCATGGATATATCATTTGTTGGATGTCTTCCATTGGGGGAGACTTGTTTCCAATTTCTTGGCACTTGGATGTTTTTCACATCTAGTGTTTCCTTCAATGCCAAAGGGCGAGATTGTTGGCAATTTGGAGGAATTGATGTTTGTCATTGATTTCAACACTAGCTTATTTGGTTGTCTACCTGATTTTGGTAGAGTGGTTGGAATTTGATGATGATCAGGAGATTTGTCTCTGATATATTCTGATTTGTGGAATTGGTTTGGTTCGGTCATTCATGTGATTCATATGCATGCCATATTCAGTTGGTTTGGGATATGGTGATCCATAAACTATCATATGTTCTAGTAAGCCTTTTGGTTACCAGTAAGGGTTCTACTAGGAGAGCTTTATTAAAGATCTTTTGATGAATTTGATAAGTGGTGTTGGTGCGGCTTCTAGAAGGTTTTCAAGATGTTGATGGTTATCATGTTCATGTTCTAGTTGATTGGTGGTATTTCATTTGGCTTATGGCAACCTATTTTAGGTCTGGTCTTATTCTACCAGGTTATGGACCAGTTTTATGTAATGTGTTGGTGGATGCTCCTGATGCGTTACCAGTCGGATTTATTGTTAGGTTAATGTTGTTTCGGTCTTAGGCCAACTTGGTTAATCATTGGTTTGCAGGTTTATGTATGTTAGGAACTAGGAAGGACAATTGAGAGGGGGGGGGGGTGAATGAATTGTGAACCAGTTGTCAATAAATTATAGATCAAAACAGATTATTCTAATTTAAACTTAGTGCTGGTAAACTTAAATGTCAGTAAAACAAATTAATAGTTATAGTAGTAGCCGTGTAACTTAATGCATGAAACATAAAGAGAAACAACATCCAAAACACATGGCACAAAGATTTTCACGTGGAAACCTGGTAAGGGGAAAAACCACAGTGGGAAACATTACCCACAATTAGATGATACTACTATAGATAGTAAGTGTATACAAATGGGGTGTGCACATGTAGAAAGGCCATTCGCCTAGAACTCCCTGCTCAATCTCAAAATAGGAGTCACACTGACTACAATTATATGGTTAAATCCAATAACAATGTACTGCTCAAAATAGCATCTGCAATGTTGGATTCAGTACCGGTTTAAGCTCTGAACATGAGTGGCAAACACCTTCATAACCTTCCTTCAACCTTTAGATAATGTCTGTGTGATTCACACAAGTATCTTCATATTTTTTCTCTTCAATATTCGCACACACTCATCATGATCTTGATCTTCAATAAGATCTTACAATCATATATACAAAACCTAAGACCTATACATGAGGTCGACTCAATAAAGATATTACAATTAAATCAATTACAAATAATTATTGATGTGATACATGTCAGCTCAATACATTTACCATATTATCCAATCAATAAACTATTTCCAAAATGTGTCATGCTAATCTGGAATAGATATCATGTACTGGTCCATAACCTAGACCTATCTACCAATAAAAGAAAATCTGTCAACCCGATTAGACCAATAAGAAAAACACCAAATCCAAACATCCAATCCATGTCTTCAACATAACCAAATGATCTCTAGATGATAACAAGTCATCATCGCTGTCGGTGAACAGTATAACCTGTTGGTGAACATATATCGGTGACTATGCATAAGCCACTAACCATGTCGGTGAACACAATGTAGACCTCCAAGAAAATAAGTGTTGACATCAATGAAAAAACCAATGCAACACATGACCAAGTCATCCATAATACAAACAATCTCCCCCTTTGGCATTGATGGCAACACTAGATGGAAAAACATCTAAGTGCCAAAATAGAATGCCAAAAAACAATAAACCAACAATCTGCCAAAATAGATCAATACAAAGTTCTGTAACAGAAACAGAAACCAAAACCAAAAATACATCTTTCCAAAGAGTATATCTCTCCCTCACTGTGTAATGTTTTTCCATAGATATTTCTCCCCCTTTGAAATCAAATGCCAAAGCAGTTAAGAATTTAAAACATAACATATAGCTAACTACTCCCCCTGAGCAGTAGCTCTCCTCCATCAAAGTCAGAAAAAAGATTTTTTTGTTAGTCCCTATCGGTTTGATGCCAATCTTCATCATTCAAGTCTCTACCGGTAGGGAAATTACCCCAAGCTTCTCTCTAAGATATTCAAATGTTTCCTTAGGCAAAGGCTTTGTAAAGATATCTGCAATTTTCTCTTAAGTATTCACATAAACCAATCTTACTTCATTTTCTTCAACATTCTCTTTCAGAAAATTGTACTTAATAGAAACATGCTTTGTCTTAGAGTGAAATACTAGATTCTTTGATATATCAATTGCTGCTGAATTATCATAATAAATAATTATCGGTTCTTTTCATTTTACCTTTATATCCTTCAACATTTGCTTGATCCATAATACCTGAGTACAATTAGTTGTTGCTGCAACATATTCTAATTCTGATGTAGATAATGATGTACAAGTCTGCTTCTTACTTATCCATGAAGTCAATCTTCTGCCAAGAAAGAATGCACCACCAGTGGTACTCTTTCTGTCATCTACATCTCCTGCCCAATTTGCATCTGTGTATGCACATAAATCAAAATTTTCATCCTTAGGATACCATAAACCAAGATTTGTTGTGCCTTGTAGGTACTAGAAAATCCTTTTTACTAATAATTCATGATTTTCTTTAGGATTGCTTTGAAATCTAGATACAATACATATTGCATTCATTATATCAGGTCTGGTTTGTGTCAAATATAGTAAAGCTCCAATCATAGATTTGCATTTTGTTGGATTAATAGGAGCCAAATCATCCTTCAATGTCAATTTATCAGTTGTAGTCATAGGAGTACTTACCGGTTTGGAATTTTCCATACCAAATTTCTTCAAGAGTTCATTCAAGTACTTTGTTTCACATATGAATATACCTTTATTTGTTTGTGAAATCTACAAACTTAGAAATTTTTTTATCTCTCCAATCATAAACATTTCAAATTCTTTTTGCATCTGGTTAGCAAAGTCTTTACATAATCTATCTTCACCTCCAAAAATGATATTGTCCACAAATACTTCAATAACTAAAATATTATCATTGGTAACTTTTTAATACAAATTACTATCAACATTACCTTTTGTGTAGCCAAGCTTCAAAAGATATTTATCCAATCTATCATACCAATCTTTGGGAGCTTGTTTCAATCCATATAAAGCTTTCCTTAACCTGCAAACCATATCCTTATTATCTGTCAAAGAAAATCCATCAGGTTGTTCAATGTAAACTTCCTCCTCAAGATCTCCATTCAAAAATGCACATTTTACATCCATCTGATAAACTTTATAGTTCTTATGAGCTGCAAATGCAAGAAATAGTCTAACTGCCTCAATTCTAGCTACCGGTGCAAAGCTTTCATTATAATCAATTCCTTCTTTCTATGAATAACCTTTACAACCTAATCTTGCTTTGTTCTTGATTACTTCACCATTCTCATTAATTTTATTTCTATATACCCATTTAGTTCCAAATACATTTTTTTGTTTAGGCTGGGGAGCTAATGTCCAAGTATTATTCTTTTCAATTTGTTCTAATTCATCTTCCATTACTTTTATCCAATGACCATCCTAACATGCTTCAATAACATATGTTGGTTCAACTTGAGAAATTAAACATACCTCTTCATTTGCCAATCTTCCTC
Source organism: Cryptomeria japonica (assembly GCF_030272615.1). Lineage (NCBI taxonomy): Eukaryota > Viridiplantae > Streptophyta > Pinopsida > Cupressales > Cupressaceae > Cryptomeria > Cryptomeria japonica. The sequence continues at coordinate 351,438,381 of NC_081406.1, forward strand.
TAGTCATAACACCTTGATTCTCATTTCCAATTATCTGATTCTCTGAATGATTCAATCTTACATACCTGGGTTTTTTCTAATTTCCACTTACATGTTGTTCTTCAGTCATAGTTGAATTTTTTGATGATGTCGGTGTGACTGGGTATTCACTCTATACCGGTGCAATCTATGTCGGTTCATTTATAATAATTTCAACTATCGCTTCTATAGATCTTGAATCTCCTCTAAAATGTTCATCTTTCTTCACATTAGTACTCTCAATGATTTTTTGCAATCTTTTATTATAACATATATATGCCTTTCTTTTAGATGAATAACCAAGAAATATTCCTTCATCACTTCTAGGATCAAATTTACCAATATACCCATCTCTCCTAATATAACATTTTCTTCCAAATATTCTGAAGTACTTAAGAGTAGGAGTATTACCAAACCATAGTTCATAAGGGGTCTTACCGGTTTCACTTTTGATGTGAACTTTGTTGAAAATATAAACCGTTGTATTCACTGCTTCTCTCCAGTACACATGAGGTAGATTTGCTTTCATCAACATGGTTCCTTCTGCATCCAAAATAGTTTTCTTTTTCCTTTCCACAACTCCATTCTACTGGGGTGTCCAGGGTGCTGATAGTTGTCTTTTGATTCCATTCTCTTCAGAGTATGCATTGAATTCCCTAGATGTAAATTCTCCTCCTTGATCAGATCTCCAATATTTGATTTTCTTGTCATTTTCATTCTCTACCATTGCCTTCTATATCTTGAATCTTCCAAAAGGTTATGATTTCTCCCTGAGAAAAGTAACCCAACACATTCTAGAATAATCATCAATTATTAGCATAAAGTATCTATCACCCTGAAGACTCCTTGTTCTTGTTGGACCACATAAGTCAGTGTGAATTAAATCAAGAATATTATTGGATTTCTCAGAAATGCTCTTAAATGTTGTTCTAACTTTCTTTCCCATTTGACATTCCTTACGTACTAGATTATAAGGTTTCACAATCTTAGGTAAATTCCTTACTACCTTAGTTGAACTGATATTTATAATGCAATCAAAATTCACATGACAGAGTCTTTTATGCCATAACCAATTTTCATCTATGTGAGAAATTAAACATTTCTTATCACTAGTATTCAAGTGAAAGATATTACCTTTAGCCTAATTACCGGTTGCAATCTCCAATCCACTTATGTTTATGATTTTGCATTTTTCATTCTTGAACTATAAATGAAATCTTTTTTCAACTAACTAGCCAATACTCAAAAGATTATGCTCTAAACCTTCTACATAATAAACATTGCCAGTATTGTGCTTACCATCCAAAGATATAGTGCCTCTTCCTTTTATTAAACAAGCTTTATCATCTCCAAACCTTACTAGACCTCCATTAATTTCCTGCAATAATAAGAATTTGCTTTTATCACCAGTAATATGATGTGATCATCCACTATCTATCATCCATTCATCCTTTTCTTCAATTTTTCCTACCAATGCCTGCTCTACCGGTTTGACAATAGGTGTCAATTCATCTTCTTTTATTGCAAAGAAAGCCCATCCGCTATTGGTTGGATCTTCATCTGAATCATCTATAACACCTTCATCTGCATAGTAACATGACTTATCTCTATTTTTCCTAAATCTGTATCTTTGATATTCAGGGTTAGGCTTATATGTTCTTTTTGCTTCCCCCCTTAGTCTTGCATGTCTATTAGGACACCTAGAAGCTATATGACCAAATTTATTGCAATTAAAACATTTTAAATTTGCTTTATCTTCATACTTACTTCCTGTTGGACCTTTAGGAATCTTCCTTGCAAATAGTTCTTCAAGTTCTTCAAGTTCTTTTGCATAAAGTGCTTTCCAATCAATTTTGTCAGGTGATGATGATGCTTTAAAAGCTAAACCAGTCTTGATTGTAGCAATAGGACCAAACTCTTCAAGCTCAAATGCAGAAAGTTTTCCAACCAAGGTTTCTCTAGATACTAAAGTATTAGGCATTGTTCTAAACTCATTAATAGCAGTCACTTTCATTTTGTAAGCGGGTGGAAAAGCTCTTAAAACTTTAGATACAATTTCATCTTCACTTAAGGATCCTCCACACCATTTTATTCTAAAACAATTTCATTAACTCTTTCCATAAATGCAAAAATTCTTTCATCTTTTTCCATTTTTAAATTTTCGTACCTGACTCGGTAACATTCCAATTTTTCTATTCTGACAGTGCTATCTCTTTCATTCAGTGTTTCCACTTTATCCCAAATAGCTTTAGCAGTTGATCGGTCTGATAATCTCATGATTTGCTGATTTGATAATGCGCTCAGAAGTGCTTCTCTTGCTTTGCAATCATTCTCCAAGTCCTTAGCCAATGTTGGTGGATGAGGTTGATTCGAAGTAGGACCAACATAACCATTCTTTGTAATATCCCATATATCTCTTCCAATGCAGTTTAGATGTGTTTCCATTCTAAGCTTCCATATACCATAGTTAGTTCCATCAAGTTTCAGACTATCCTTCCTGAAAATATTTGTTTCCATAGGATCTCCTTAAGTTTTTAGGCTTCTGCAAAAAGAGGACTTAGCTCTGATACCAATTGTTAGGAATCAGGAAGGACAACTAAGAGGGGGGGGGGGGATGAGTCAGTTGTGAACCAATTGTCAATAAATTATAGATCAAAACAAATTATTCCAATTTAAACTTAGTGCAAGTAAACCAAACTTAAATGCCGGTAAAACTAATTAGCATTTATAGCAGTACTGGTTTAACTTAATGCATGAAACATAAAGAGAAATAACATCAACAACACATGACACATATATTTTGACGTGGAAACCCGGTAAGGGGAAAAACCACGATGGGAAACCTTACCCACAATCAGATGATACTACTGCATATAGTAAGTGTATACAAATGGAGTCTGAACATGCAGAAAGGCCAACTGCCTAGAGCTCACTACTCAATCACAAAATAGGAGTCACACTGACTACAATTGGATGGTTAAATCCAATAACAATGTACTTCTCAAAATATCATCTGCAATGCTAGATTCAGTACCGGTTTAAGATCTAAACATGAGTTTCAAACACCTTCATAACCTTCCTTCAACCTTCAGATAATGTATGCATGATTCACACAAGGATCTACTTATTTTTGCTCTTCAATATTCACACACACTCATCATGATCCTAATCTTCAATAAGATCTTACAATCATATATATATAACCTAAGACCTATACATGAGGTCGGCTCAATAAAGATATTACAATTAAATCAATTACAAATAAGTCTTGATGCGATACAACATGTCGGCTCAATACATTTGCCATATTATCCAATCAATAAACCATTTCCAAAATGTGTCATGTTGATCTGGAATAGATATCATGTACTAGTCCATAACCTAGACCTATCTGTTGGTAAAGGCAAATCTGTCAACCAGATTAGACCAATAAGAAAAACACCAAATCCAAACATCTAATCCATGTCTTCAACATAACCAAATGATCTCCAGATGATAACACGTCATCATCACTGCCAGTGAACAATATAACCTATTGGTGAACATATATCGATGACTGTGTATAAGCCACCAACAATGTCGGTGAACACAATGTAGACCTCCAAGAAGATAAGTGTTGACATCAATGACAAAACCAATGCAACACATGACGAAGTTATCCATAATAACAACAATGTAATGGATTTATTGTATTATCTTTTAGGTGGCCGACCTAATGGTTTAGGTCCTGGGTTGGTATAAATATGATGTAAGATCTCTTTGTAGATCATGGCATGTGGTCATGGTTATGGGATTATACGTGTGTGAATAAAGTTGTAATCCAATAACTTACCATTGGGATAAAGACACACTCAGACCTATGAGACTAGGTGGAGTCGATGTTTGGTCCCTGCAATCTTGCATCCACCACTAAACACAATACAACATATATACAACACATATACATCATAAATGATCAAGTAGGTGATGTAGAATCACAACGTCATATCGTTCTTGCATTGAGTGGTATGAGATTGTCTCTAATCACGAAGACACTAGAAGACAATCACAAACATCGTAGCATCAACTCAGTCATCATAATCATAGAATAGGGTTAGTGTAATCATAATGTCGTCAAAATCCCATAAGCAATATGATCCATCATGAATAATGATCAAATATAGATCCATCATCATATCCAATAAAATCATGAAATAGGGTTAGTACATAACATGATACCATCAAATCATCATAAAGTAGAGTAAGCTAGATCAATATATTCCTTTGATGTACAAAAAGACAAGATCTTTTCGTGCAAGATGTTTCGGGATGTTTTATGGATTTATTATTGTTTTTTTTGTCTTAAGCTGACATGGCATATCATTGTAATGATCTTATTGTAATATCTTTTAGGTGGCCGACCTAATTTTTTTAGGCCTTAGGGTTTGTATAAAATAATGTAAGATCTCATTGTAGATCATGGCATGGGAATGAAATAAGTGTTTGTGGTCTTGAAATGCAATATCATATGCAAAGTATACTTGGTCAACCATAGGTGATCAAATTAGGATTAAGGAAGAGGTCAAAGGCCTCCAATATTGAGCTTAATTGGGATTGTAATCGGGCATGGTAGATGATATCTCTGGCAGTTCACTCTATTGGATTATTGTCTATTTATCTAGAGATGGTTGTTGCCTCTCTGTAGTTAGTGAGACTCTTTTGTAATGAGCAGTATGCTCTAGGTAGTGTGCCTTCCTGCATGTGCAGGCCCCTCATTGTATCACATACTTTCTGCAGAAGTATCATCTGACTGTGGGTAGGCTTTCCACCATGGTTTTTCGCTTTCTGGGTTTTCCACGTACAAATCATGGTGTTATGTGGTATGGTTGCTTTGTATTGATTATCTATTTAATTTTTAATTTGTATTGTTTACCGATATTTGTTTCTTCTTTACCCTTATATCTTTCCATCAGGTAGTGTGCCTTAGTCTTGCAAGTATATTTGGTGCAATTTTGCTCCTTGGCAGTAAGCCTAAAAAATTATAATCACTTTCATTCATATTATGAGTTTGAATCTCATCATGGATTTTTCCTGTTTGGTTTTTCCACATAAATTTTATGTTCATGTGTTGATGGTTGATGTGATTTTAGTATTGTTGTAGGATAGTTAAATGTTGTTTATAATTAATCTATTTTAAATATTCAACCTGATTCACCACCCTGTCTTAGTTCTGCCTTGGGTTCAATAATTTGTATTAGAGAAAGGTTCCTCTTTGGAAATCTTAACTACTTGAAGAAGATCTTGAATGGTGTGGGAGCTTCATCTTAAAGCTCTTTTATTTGATGGTACAATTTTCTCTAATTTGAAGGAGAGGATTGAATCATATTTGGAAACTTTGCATAATCAAATCTAGGATATTGTAAAATTTGGTTATATACCTTCACTGAATGGACCCTACACTTTGGATGTACTTAAGAATCATGAGACTAATGCAAAAAGTAGAATAGTAATTTATTCACTTACTTGAGTGATGCAGTATTAGGTAAGGTTAGCGGATTGAAGGAAGCTAAAGAAGTCTAGAACAAATAATGTCAATCATATGAAAGAGATCCCAAGACAAAGAAAGCTAGGTTAATGAGTATAGAACATAAATATGATTGCTCAAGGATGGTTGATGATGAAGGTGTTGATAACTACATACACAGGGTAAATGAGATTGCAAATTCTATCAGAGGTGTTGATGGAAAAATATAAGAAGGTGATGTTGTAAGGAATATATTATTGACATTAACTAAATCCTAACCAAGTCACATGTTGATAGTTGAAATTAATGTTTTGGCTTTGATAAATTACAATTAATACATCTATATTGAAAGCAATGCATGACAGTTATAGAAACCATTTAAAACTATTCTTGCAAATGATTTTGGGTAGAAGAAGGGTATTTATATCTATTCTTGTTTTTATGGGTGGTTGTTGATTGTAAGGTGATCTGCACATAGGTATTAACAAGAAGTGGACATGATGTTGTGTGAAGGTCAATAGAAGATACATGTTGAGGGTGCAGATGTATAAAGAAAAATCATTGCATATAATGGAGAAGCATGTTTGTTGATATGAAGGTAAATACAGTAGATCTTATGAAGCTCTGAGATATTGTTTATATGAGAGAATTAGTTTAAACCCACAACAAAGAAAAGGTAGATTATAAAGTATATGTGTAAGGTATTTCTATAGATTGCGTCTGAAAATACATCAAGTTAGTCAAGGATAGAAGTATGTTATACAAAAAGGGTAATTGTCCTAAAGAAATAGATTTATTTCAGACTGAAAAATAAGTGAGGTAATTATTCTAAGGCATAAGGTGTATCAATTATTATGGATCTCTTCAATCATTAGTGTGTTATATTGAGAGTATGTTAAGGATACATATGTAAAAGGATATGTTTGGAATTTTGTTGTGTCTGTAGACAAGTTTTTGTCACAGATTATAGAGGTTCATAGTAGAGTCAATATTTCAAAATTATTTCAAGGTGAAGATAGTTAGATGTTATGATGAATGATTTGTATTGAAACAGAGTAACCCACTGTATTTTACTTGTTTAAATCTATGAGGGGTTGGTTCTCCTAAGCTTTTGAAGGGGTTGGTACTCCTAGGGTTGGTTCCCTGAATGTGTAAGGGGTTGGTGCTCCTAGAGTTGATGCTCTAAATGTAACCAATGAGGTTTCTAGTGAGACATATGTTATAACTAGTGAGGTTGGCAGTGAGGCTTAATGAAGGTTATCTTCAGAGTGGTTTTTAACCTTTAGGGTTTTTCCACTCATATATTTGTGTTATGTAATGTGTATATTTAATTCTCTATTTTGTTAATTGTTATGTGGTATTATGTTATCAAGTTTTGTATCACTGGTTTTAAGCATTTACTTGTTAATGAACTTACTTTTAATAAACTACTGATTCACACCCCCCCCCTCCTCTCGGTGGTCTAGGGTGTTTCTACATAAAAAATCATCATAAATAAATCTAACTAGGCTAAGGGAAATCATGAAAACCTAACTAATTAACCAAATTTAATGTAGTTCAATGAAAGTGTTGCCAAATTAAGAAATTAAATTAAATAAAACCCCCAATTTGCAATCTCACTTCCATTGTCCTTCTCTTTTCTATGTATTGTTGGCTCTCAATGTTGCTATGAGTAACCTACAAAATGGCACAAAGATTTGAAGTTCATGATTAAGAAAATTGAGGAGAAATGGGCTGAATTTATAGATTCTGGAAGATGAGGATGGACGGTTGAGATACATTTTGGAACAAAATCGATCAATGGTGGAGATTGCTTAAGACAAAACTGATTGAGAGTTTAACACATTTGATTGATGAGTCAAATAGATTGATTAGATGACTGAGTTGATTGGTTTGTTCCAAAAAGGTGATTGAGAGTTGAAAAAGGTGATTGAGGAGTTAACTGAGTGAACTAGGAAGATGACTGAATAGATTTCTCAATTGACTGAATTGATTGCCCAATCAGACTAAAAGTCAGTCGGAGTTAGATTTTCAACATGTGTTGTAGGAATTTGAGATGAAATTCATATTTCATTTTCATTTCAATTTAAATTTTGAGTTTTGAAAAGTGAAATGCACATGTAATTTATTGAAATTTGATGAAATTAGAATTTGGGGATTTGAATTTTGAATTTTGAATATTTGAAAAGAATGAGTTAATTAATTAAATAATTTGAAGAAATTATTTAATCATTAGAAATGGAATGTAATTAAATAATAAAGATTATTTAATTAATTATTTAATTAAATAATTATATCATAATTAATTAAATAATAAGTATTTAATTAATATAAAGAAGAGGTCAAATGATTAATTGATTAAGGAGACAAAAATAGAATAATTAGTAATGTTGAAATGTGATGATTAAATTAATTTAGAAGAATTTAATTAGTTTAATTAAATAATTAAATAATTATTCAATTAATATGATGAATAACTAGTGCATGATCAATGAGACATTTTTAGGTGTCTACATGGGGTATTCCAACAGACCCCTCAACATAATGGTGTTGTGGAGAGAAAGAATAGGACTGTCATAGAGATGGCTAGGACTTTGTTAAAGGATGCTAACCTAGCTAATGTGTATTAGAGAGAGGCAATACATACTCTTGTATCTCTTCTTAACAGGGTGCAAATCAAAGTAAATCATACTAAATACCTTATGAACCGTGGAATGGAAGACCACCTACTGTGAAATACTTCAAAAAAATTGGAAGCAAATGTTATATCAAAATAGATGAGGATAACCTTGGAAAGTTTGACACTAGAGAAAACAAAGGGATCTTTCTAAGATACGCTACAAATAGCAAGGCTTATCGGTGTTTCAACAAAATCCTAAACATAATAGTAGAAAGTCCAAATGTGAAAGTGTGTGAAGAATAGAATCAAATTGAACCTAACACTGAAACTGAGGTTGAGATTGTTCCAACAATTACAAAGAAGACAAGTGATCCAAAAAAGAACAAGAAGGAAACAAATGAAGAAGAAGAAGAGGAATACATAGCAAAAACTTCTGCTAAGTATGTCTGGAAGCATCATTTAGAAAATCAAAAAATTGGAGATAAGGCAAAAGGTGTTCAGAAAAGAAGGAAATTTCTAGAAGCACGAGAACAAGCCCACTATTGTTTTTTATTCATGACTGAGCCGAAGACTCATGAGGAAGCAAGTAAAGATGAAAGTTGGGTAAAATAAATGGAAGAAGAACTAAACTAGATACAAAAGAATAAGACTTGGGAGCTGGTACCCAGGCCAATGGACAAGAATGTGATAGGAACTAAATGGGTATCCAGGAACAAACTAAATGAGAAAGGACAAATCACAAAAAATAAAGAAAGACTGGTATGTAAAGGATATTCACAAGTGGAAGGCATAGTTTTTGAGGAAACTTTTTCTCTGGTAGCAAGGATGGAAGCTATACGTATGTTTCTCGCATTTTCTGCCTACAAGAACTTTAAAGTTTATCAAATGGTATCAAGTCAAGCTTTTTGAATGGAGGCCTAGAAAAAGTATACATTGGACAACTAGATGGGTTCCAAATGTCAGAAGATTTCAATATGGTGTGTAGACTAAAGAAAGCATTGTATGGGCTCAAATAGGAACCTAAGGCCTGGTATACAAGATTAGATAGGTATTTGCTACAACATAATTTTAGGAAAGGTACAACAAATAGTAATCATTATTACAAGATTGATGGAAATAAATTACTGTTTGTTATAGTTTATGTTGATGACATTATATTCAAAGGAAATGATAACTTGTGTAAGGAATTTCCTAAAGAGATCTAGAAATAATTTGGAATGTCAATGATTGGTGAGTTATCTTTCTTTCTTGGATTACAAGTTATTCAATCTAAAAATGGAATTTTTATCTTACAAAGAAAATATGTGAAAGAAATGTTGAATAAATTTGAGTTGGATGGTTGTTCCTTTGACTATTGGATGCAAGCTAAGAAAAGATGATGAGTCTCCAGAGGTTGATCAGAAAAAGTACAAACCAATGGTTGGTGGTTTATTGTATTTGACTGTGCAACTAGACCACATATCATGCAGGCTATTTTTTTAGTGGCTAGGTTTTGAGCTAATTAAAAGGTGACACATGAGCAAGTTGTGAAAATAATTTTTAGATATTTGAAAGGGACTATATTTTGGACTCTGGTATAAAAATGTTAGAGAATTTATCTTGAAGGCTTATACTAATGTAGATTGGGCTATAATTATTGATGGTTGGAAGAGCACTAGTGGTGGTGCCTTCTTTTCAGGAGACAAATTGGTCTCCTTGATTAGTAGGAAATAAGATTCAGTTTCTCTATCTACTACTAAAGCAGAGTACATTGCAGCAACATCTTGTTGTCCTCGGGTAATGTGGATGAGGCAGACACTTAAATATATAAAGGTAACATATGATAAACTAATTCCTATTATGTGTGACAATACAAGTGCAGTAAACATTTCAAAAAATCTAATTATTCATTCAAGAAAAAAACACATTTCAATCGGATATCACTTCTTAAGGGAGAAGGTTATTAAGAAGGAAGTTCAGTTGGAATATATTTCTACAAAAGAACACATTGTAGATATTTTCACTAAGGTATTGGCAAAGGATACATTTGTGTTTCTTAGGGAGAAGCTTCGGGTTATTGCCCCTCCTTCTAACTAGGTGCATTATGGAGGTGCATCTTTCCAAGGGGAGTTTTCATGACTATTTCTTTTATTGGATTGATGTTGTGGCTACTCTCAATGGCAGCAGTGATGTTTGTGATGGTACTATGGCCTTTGTCTTTCATGGAAAAGGGAGGGAGAAAGAGAAAATTACTTTAGAGTGAAATTGAAAGTAGATTCTGATAAAGCGGTATGTTTTGCAATTTGGTCAAGTGTTGCCTATTGGTGCCCAAAACCACAAATTGGAAAACCAAAGACTTGCCTAATCCTCAATTGATCCAATCAGCCTTGGCCAACGAACAGGGATGATCGAAGACAAAATCCCTCTGCACTTTAGGCTCCACTAAACCTCGATAGGTGTACCTTACACTATCAAGCACAAAAGAGGTTTGTTTATAGTGAATTTAAAGTTTTATTAAGATATGCTTTTGCAAGAATGGCAATAGTTTCGTGCTACTATACCTTATTATGTGCTTTTATTTGAATGCTTTTTGAATGTTGATAAAAGGAAATGAATGGGAATGTATTATGAAAAATGATTTGCTCTTAAGACTTGCAGAAATCATGTACAAATTAGTTCATATAGGATTCAGAAGAATGTTTCTCTGATAAGGACCTTATGCATAACAATCACAACCCACAAAAGATAAATAACAAACCAGTGCCTCTATCCAGGGATATAGATGTTTCTTTGTGGACAACCAATTCGATCAACTCAAGAGACAACATTAACTATCACTGTGAAGGTTTCAGTATGTATTACATAAATAATGAAAAACCAATTCCATATTTAGTGCAACATCATGTGATGGCACATCACAGCAAGCCCAAAAGTAGATTTATCAAGAGGACAAAATTAATTCATCAACACAGAAAGTATACACAATATTTTGAATAGAAACAATGAACCTTCTATATTAATCATGGAATAGGTATTGCATACAAAAGCTACACTTGAAGATACTCCATTACAATCAATTTTCATCAACAGATACTTCTTCTTCCCATAGACTTCTCTAGTACATAATACTACAACCCTTACAAGCAATATGAAGTTCTCTGTCCTTTTACATACAAAATGACTCATTACAAATACACATGCTAAGAGATATGAATGAAAGGAAACACCCTTTCACTATCCTAAACAACTAACTGAACAACAACTAAACAACCTACCTAAAACATCAATTGCACTATAAACATAAAACCAAACAATGAACTAAGATTTTCAATCCAGCCACTGTCCGCACTTGTGAATGTGTCGCAAATAGCCTGCATCTTTGTAGGTTGTAGCATTGACTGCATCCTTGGCTACATTATCGATCACATAAAAGTTCTCAAACTAATCGGCTATGTCATTCAGATAAGGAATATCCATCCTGGCAATGGCTTCGGCTGCACTAAGAAAAGACTTACACTCAGAAAACCATATAGTCTTATCCTTAATTACACCTGCATCATCTACCAAACTAGGAACCCCATGCTGAATAATTTATTGGCACTTGTTAAATTCAAATTTCAATTCCTTCATAAATTCATCATGTGTGACAAGCAAACCCTGAACCTTTTTCTTTACCTTTTCCCTAGTCGATGCATCTTGTAACAATAGGTTGAGTCTATCTCAAATTATGGTATTAGAAACCATATTGTCCATGTTCCTCTGATATAGATCCCAGATTTTGTCCAATGCCTTCTCCATGTTATCATATCTTTTACTCATCAATACACAAGTAGTATCAGCCCTGATGCTCTTCATCTCCCTCTTCAACTTAGTGTGCTCATAAGATAGTTTTTCAAATTTCTTCTTCCAGTGGCCTCCTGAATCAGTAATTTGAGGGATTAGATGCCCACTCCTCTTAAGGGTTTCCTCATATAAAGTCTTATATTTTATTTTTTTCTATCTCGTGTTTCATTTGAGCCTTATTGAATTTTGAGATATTAATACCTATCTCAGCAGTGACCATAGGATCTACCTCTCCAACTTTCAGGGTCATCATGTGACCAAAAGCTTTATCGACATCTATGATTTTTGGACTTTTATTCGGGGGGTATAATGCCCATAACAACATTGCTTGTTCATCCAGATCATACCTCGATCCAATGAATATATCATTAACCCCTTGGAAATTCAACTTGAAGTCCTTATTGTCTACATGTAATAAACTGTCAAAAATGAATGATGCACTCAAATCCCATCCTGGGAAAAGAATAATACCTACTTCCACTAGCAACTGCCTTCCTCTCTAAGGTATCATTGTCTCCATTTCTGCATCAATATCAGCTTTAAGCTTCTACAATATTTCCTCCTCATTCTCTAGTGTGATATTTGGTATTGCTTCCCTCAGCTTCTTTCCTTTGAAGTGGTAGAAGAAGGATTTAAACTCTTTAGACTTGATGAATTGATCATCTGAAACAAATGAAGTGTGCTCTGTCATCCTTTCATCTATTTCTACATTTAGCGCAACGAGGAGCTTATCTTGTGCTTCTAGTTCCTTCTCTTTCTCAGGTACACAGATCTTGGAAACTAATTCATTCTCTCCTAAATTACTTTGAGGTGGGTCTCCCTCCATGTTTTCTAGTCTCTGTATTCGCTCCTCCAGTTTCTTCTCCAAGGTCTCCATAACCTTTGCAAGATCCTCCACTTCCTTATTTTTACACATGTCTTTAAACTCATCCTCCTGATGAAAGTAATCTCCCAACTCTTGTCTCTTCCTAGTTGTGTGGATGTAGCCCTCGGGATCATAATGTGTTCTAGATGTGTGCTAGAACAGGAAATACTCATCCACCAGCTTCTTGTCAATAACCTCATATGCTCTGGTAGATACAATTTTAAAATATAGGAAATGAAGTGTGCCAGGGAGGAAGGCTTTCTTGTGTGCACCTCTGAAATGTTTGGCATTAGAGACACTTAATTGCCTTACAATTTCCAAAAAAGCAATCGTGCTTGGTGTAGGCTTTGGTAGCACATAGGGGCAACCTTCAAATCCATAGCACCGAACAAAAGTGAAGTTTTGGCATTAGTACCAATCACCCCAATTGTGACTAACCTTCAAATTTTTGTGCTCATTAGGCCTAAGAAACTTCTTTACATCCTTAGAAAATGATCCCTACAGAGGCTCACCAAAGAGAAAGAAAATTGGCTTAACAAAAAATTCTTCAAATTTGAGGTAATGGGAATTTACATATCTGTAGTCCCAAAGAAAAACCCATAACTGCACAGGTTGATCATGTCCGTTCTTCCCAATTGTATTTACATTCAAACCTTCTGACCATAACCCTCTAAATCTCCCATAAAATAAAATAATATGCATTAACAATGAATAATGCTTGAAATGCTTGTCTGGATTTTCTTTCAAGTTCAAGAAGCCTTCATGAAGTCTATCCACCAGGTATGAAGCAAAATCAAAAGCTCTAGGCTCATGTCTCTGAATATCTACTGCTAAAACCAATGGTCCTATGTTTGTCACATCAGGAGCATCAACTCCTCCAACCTAACCACATGCCATATATGTAACTGTAAATATTTCTTGAAAATAGTCATATCATAAGGAGGACCATCTTCCTCTGTTAGCCTCCCCTTCTTTTCTTTTTGGATAGCGAGGTTCCAACCTTGGTATGTAGTATCCATTTTTTCTGTATTCCTCTTCCAAATCCACAAAAGATAAGGGCACATTTGTCTCCAGATCTACTGCAAAAACTTCCTAAATTGTGGCTACAACAAATTGAACTAAATCAATCCCGTCGGGCAACAAAATGCATCACTTATTTGTATCATAATGTCTTACCAGGAGCTTCAATAAATCAATATTTACAAAGACATTAGGTACCACGAGTTTACATATATTGGTACTCCACGAGTTTGAAACTGACATGGGCTCATCCCTATGGAGGTAATGAAAAAGAAACAATTCCCCTGCACTGTTGTGAATGCATCTCCAATTTCTCTATATCTGTCTTCCACCTACTTGCAAATAGGCAGATTCACCTTAGCTCTATGCGACCTAGCTCCTGGAGAGCCCATATGATCTATCATGTCTTGATTTAATTTATTTTGAGCCTCATTGACTTCACCCTTCAATTTTTTTGCCATGCTACTGGATATTTCAATGACCTTTCACTTCCCTTTTGAGCTTGACCCTTCCATCTCTGCAAATTCTTCTACTCTATGCTCAACAACTCAGAATATTTCTTAATGAACACCTGATAACTTTCTGCAATAACTTTGTGTGAAATGTTGTTATGCAACACTAGCTATATATCCCCAAGGAGTCCAATCTTATACTTAATTACTACAATCTTGATGGATTTGCTTCATGTGGCATTGGACCTACTCAATGGAGGCATTTAATGGAAGCCATTTTGTCAGTTTTTCACATCAAGACCTTCAACGGCTAATCGGCAAGACTTTTCTCGATGATTCAATTGTTTGGTGTTGTTTTGTTATGACTTTACTACTTCTTACCTTCTAATCAGCACAAGCTATCCCAACCGACTTATCGGGTCTTGGGATAGCAATTTTTCTCCTATCCTGATGCCCGATGATCTCAATATATCAATCCGCATTCTGACTAATCTCCCTACATTATCGACATAACTCACCCCGAAGAACTCCTTGCAACTCACCATCCACCCTAACAGTCCTATCAAGATTCGGCATAGCATAAAATTTCTTTTTTCGATGTCCCAATGAGTCTTCAATTAATGTTTACTTTATCGGTATAATTTACATTGATATCCCCGCAGGTGATTTTATCTTCATCAGGGGTCAGAATAGACTTTTTCTATTCCTCCCGAAGTCCCGATGATTCTCTGATGCATTTTTATGCTTTATACTTCCGAGTCTATTTTATCTGTATAGGTAATACTGATGGTTTTGCCTTCTGATTCTCCATGTCATCGGGGATTGGCCTAACTATTCTTGCACTATTCTAATATGGTCTTTTTCTCCAATGGGCCCGCCTTCAGTTATCAGGTATCGGGATAGAGTTGTTTCATTATTTCCAATAAGTCGATACATGCCGATAGAAAATACCCACCTTCTGCCTCATTGAAACAAGCTATCCCAAAGGTATGATTTTCCAAGCACACCGTACTTAATACTACTTAAGTGCCCTAATGAATCTACCCTCTGATTCATCAGTATATGTCATGCTGATAATCCTTGTTTTTCTTGCCAATGTTGTTTCATCCGGACTACTTATGTCGATAATTAAAATTCTGCAATTTTGCACAAATGAGCCATCCACCTTGAATATTAGTGATCCCAACTATCCCATAGGGTCTGATACATACTAGAAAACAATCTTAGATTATACCATAATGACTTCTCCTCTAATAAATGCATCCATACTGGATTCCTTATGCAGTCTATACTTAGTGCATGCCCTTAGTGTGCCCAAGTGATACCTTGACATTCCTGAAATAGCTGATCCTTAGAGAACTTTACTCGTGCTAATAAGGTTCCTGCACATGCAAACCAGAAATAAATGCTCATATGATTAAAAAAAAGGCCTCCATATAGCATAAAATATTTTGTAAAATTATGTGCTAACAGTGGTTCTTTCTAGGGATGTATGTTCTCTTCAAGGACATAGCAATATCTTAGTTATCTCTGGAAAGCAGACCAAAAATGAAAATTGAAAACAAAAAGCAAAAAGAAATTTAAACTAATATGATACAAAAATACTGCCTACTTATCAGGAGAAAAAGTGCTTAAGATACTGAGCATGAACTGGTAATTCCTACACCTAACCATCAGTATCCTTCAAGTAATGAGAGTTTTCTCCACCTTTTTCTGAAATGACAAAAGGTCCTAGCCAAAGCGCATCGAACTTGCCATGCTTCCCTTTATCCTGATCTTTGGCATTCCATTTTAACACCCATTCTCATTCTTCAAATGACTTGTCACATGCTTTCCCTTTACCATTTGTTGTCTTTGCGGGTTTCTTTCCCGAGCTTCTCTTCTATATTCATCCAACTCAACCAATGCCATCAATCTATCTCCCATAACTTTTACTTCTTTTGAAAATTCCTCCACAACAAATTTATAAACTGGGAGCAGATTATTCAAGGGTAATCGTGCTTTTCCATACACAAGCTCATATGGAGCGAATCCTATGGATTTCTTAACTGTCACTCTGTCAGCCCATACCGCTAATGTCAATTTCGAATCCTAGGCTCTTTTATTATTACCCAACATCCTTTTGATAATTTTCAACAAGTTTTTATTGTTGGACTCTGCCTGTCCATTTCCTTGGGGATGATAAGGTGATGAATATGACAAAGTAATGCCATAATTTTCACAGAAATCAAAAAACTCATTTGACCTGAAACACATCCCATTATCTACCACAATCTTCTGAGGTACCCCAAATCTAGTTAAAATGTTTTCCAAAAGAAACTTTATCACAACTTTGTTGGTAGCCTGTCTTGTGGGAATGCCTTCAACCCACTTAGTAAAATAATCAATAGCCACCAAAATCCATTTATGCCCACCACTTGATTTGCTTTCTATCTCACCTATGAAGTCAATACCCCACATCTGGAATGGTTCCTCTGTATGCATGGGTCTAAGAGGAATGGCTCCATTATATTTAAGCTTTCCTGAAAACTTCTGACAAGCCTCACATTTCCTGATATAAGTATGGCAATCCTTGAAAACTTGAGGCCAATAATAACCGATATTAAGAATTTTATGAGTAGTGGTCTTAGCTGAGAAGTGACCTCACATACACCTTCATGTAAATATTTTAAAATAATAGACGCTTGACACTCATCTAGACATAATAAAAGAAAATCATCCCTATTCTTCCAGTATAGGTCTCCATTAAGTAATACATACCTAGATGTTTGAAGCTTTAAAGTTATCTTCTGACTATCATTTAAGTTATCCATACATTTCATGTATTTCAGGTAATATACAATATTTGCATACCAGGGACACCTCTCAATTCTAATTTGTACATCCTCCAGCTCTACCTGATTTACTTGTGCTACTTCAAGATTGGATTCTACCATCAACTTCGCTAGACCTTGACCTCTTACCAACTTTGTGATTTGTAGATCAATATTGAATTCTTGGATCTGTTTTATCCATCTGCATCTTCTTCCAATAGTTTTTGATTCTCTGAAGATGTCTTTAACAACAACATTTGGTACATAGGCAATAACAGTGGCACCAACTAAATAGGGTCTACAAGATTTCACACCTTTCACAAGAGCATAAGCCTGTTTTTCATTCAAATCATAATTCAATTCTGATGCTTGCAATGTTTTGCTAAAAAATGCCACTGGCTGTTCATGACCCTCATCATTCTTTTGTAACATGACAACATCAATAGTATGGAATGAGGCAAATGAAAATACTTGAAAAGGCTTAGAGAAATCAGGTGATTTTAAAACAGGGGCTTCCTTGATGGCTCTTTTGATATTTACAAAGGCTTCAAGAGCTTCATTAGTCCATTTTATTTCAGCACCCTTTTTCAACATTTTAACAATAGGCTTTATGATTTCAGAGAAATTTGAAACAAACCTTCTCATAAAGTTGATTTGACCAAAGAAAGATTGGATTGCTTTAACAGTTTTTGGGATTTTAATTTTATCAATAGCAGCAATCCTTTCTGGATCAATTCTAACTCCATCTTTTGAGACAACATGACCTAATAATTTTCCTCTAGTAACCCCAAAATGACATTTTTTAGGATTCAAAGATATGCCATATTCTAGTGCTCTAATAAAAATATTTCCTAGATCATCACAATGATTTTATGCCTTTTTAGAATAAGCAGTCATATCATCCTGATACACTACCAAGATACAATAAACCATACCCTCAAAGGCCACGTCCATAGCCCTCTGGAATGTAGCTCCTGCATTTGTCAATCCAAAAGGCATCCTAGCATAAACATAGGTACCCCAAGGTGTAGTGAAAGTAGTTTTGAACTTTTCTGCCTCCCTAACTTTGACTTGATTATAGCCTAAGAAGCCATCCATAATAGATAATAATTCATTCCCTGTGACTTTCTGCAACAGAGCTTCCATGTTAGGAAAAGCATAGTTATATTTCAAAGATGAAACATTTAGATTTCTGAAATCTACACATAACCTAATATCACCATTTTTCTTTCTTACTGGTACTAAATTTGACACCCATGTTGAGTGCCTTATAGGCTCAATAATCCCTGCATTTCTCATTTTCATTAACTCCTCCTTCGTCTTAGGAGTCAAGGTAGGGTTTATAGGCTTTGCTTTTGTCTGAAAGGTTTTGCATCAGGCTTCAAAGGTATCTCATGTTGGAACAAATCTTCCCTGTATTCTTTAAGGTCATCATATGACCAAGAAAAAATGTGCCTATACTTCCTTAGCAGATTAATCAATTTCGTTCTGATTTTTGATGTGAGCTTCTTTCCAATATATACTTCTCTTGGGTTTCTTTCACTTCCCAAGTTTACCTTTTCAACATCCTCACATCCTCCTGAATTAGGCCTTAAATTCACTACATCTTTATCATCAAACATTCTTTCAAGCTCTATCAATCCTTTTGGGATTTTATTAGTTTTTAGCTGCAATACTTCTTGCCCAAGTACAGTTGCTTTGTCATCCTTGTCCTCCACAATTCCATTCCAATCAATCCATTGGTTCTCATACAGATCTTCACAAATAAAGAATTTTAGTAAATCCCTGCCATCATCAAAAACTTGGCAACTTTTTACATTATCAGGCATTGACGGTCTGGTCTTGATTTCCACTTAGGTAATGTCATCCAAAGGGATGTCATTGTGCTTGATATCCAAGTTATCCATAAAGTCTGCCCAAATATTATTGGATCTTTCATTCTAATTGATGGAGAAAGCGTCGAATAATTCAATGTGATCCCAAACTTCATTCCTGTAGTTTCTTAATTTTTCATTTTTTGCAGCAAATTTGCCTCTAACTTGTGAAATGGGTAATTCTGAATCACCATAAACCATTAGTAACTTAATACCATGTTTATTTGCTAGTTTAAGTCCTAATAAGAGGGCCTCATATTCTGCAACATTATTAGTACATTCAAAAGTTAACAAGAAAGAGTATTTAAATTTTTTTCCATTAGGTGAAATAAGTACAACTCCTGCTCCATTTCCTTCCATACTGCAGGCACCATCAAAGTATAAATTCCAAATTAAGTTTTCATTTTGTTTAACTATTTGTGTAACTTTATTGATCTCTAAAGGTTTAGAAATACTTACCTAAAAGTTGTCCATATCATAATGGCAAAAGCAAGTTACTTCATCAGGATCAACCTCTTCTATGAGATATGGAGATCTTGGCTCTTTGTTTATCCTCACCGTTGTCCCTTCTACTGGAATAGTATCATAGGATAGATTGAGTTGAACATGACCACCCACCAAATTTGACCATTGCCTAGACATCAACATTCTGTAGTTTGCGGGAACTTGTACCACTGTGATATCTGTCTTATATGTGGTATCCGGGCAAGCTAGAAACCTTAACTCTATGTCTTTCATAATACCCACCATAGGTACAGATCTATTGTCCATGGCATAACACATACCATAAGGTGTGTCAACATGCATCCCAATCTCTCTCATGACATCTTCAAGCATGATGTTCACCACTACCCCTGAATCTATCATACAGTTCTTGACCATTTTATTGTTAATTAACAATGTCAAATAGAATGGATCAACTTGTGTGAGATTTTTGTGATAGATGTGCCTAAGTAAATCACTGGAGGATCCTCTTTCAACCTAGAAGCATCTTTGTTTATATCACCAACATTTGATATAATTTTCAAGGTCTCATCCTTATATTATGGAAATTTCATCACTTCAAGCAAGGGCATAGAAACTTTTACCTGAGACAACACTTGAGACATAAAAGTTCCACAATTTGAAGAAGGCTTACTGGTCTGTTTTTTCTCCACTAGTTTGACCAATTTTGGAATTTTCATTTATTTATTCTTTTCCGCTTCTGTCCCTCTCTTGGTACCCGCATCCTTTACCTTGGCTGCGTTATTATTGGTTCCACCTGATTTTGTGACCTTGGCAAAGATACCTACTAGCTTGCCCTACTCATTATTTGCATTCCTATTCCTCAGCTGGTAATTACTTTTCACTTGTTCCATGGCTGCAATAGTGAAATCTTTCTTCTCCTCTTCAGTCAAATTTCTCAAAGATGGCACTGCTTCCTCCTGAAACAATTTTCTCAAAGCAGGGATATCTTCACCATCATCAGAAAAAACTTGATGTATACTATATTGAAAATTCTTCTTCTTCAGATAAATCCTCATTCCTTCCCCAATATGGATCAGATGAAAGGGCATTCACAGTTGGTTCATAATCCTCATTTTTATCTTCTTCTTCTATCAAGCCCTGGGTAATCATCCATTGTTTTGCAGCATGAGGCAGATTACATACATCACACCATGGATACTCATCTACAAATTTTGTGGCTTTCTTTAGTGGGTCAGGAGTCTCTTTGTTTGTATTTGGTTTTACTGGTTTTCCATGTTTCCAATTTGTGTTATATGGCATGTCATGTAAACTTGACCTATTGTAGTTTATTTGCTTATTGTTCCTATATGGTGGCCTTTCATTATGATTTTGCTTACCCTTTAGGTCCTTAAGCATTTCCATGATCTGAGTAAGATCATCTTTCTTGGGAATCTTGGAGTTGTACAACTTTGGATCATCTCTCTTAGCAACCTTCCCAACCACCTTCCTGTTATTTTCAATAGTAGCAGTTGTCTTGAATGCTTGCTACAAAGTGTCAGGTCTATGAGACAAAATCTCATAATGAGTTTTGTTGTCAAAAGCACTCAAATAAAAGTTGATAAAAAATGAATCAACAGGTCTGACATCTCTGGGTATTCTATTTAATACTTTATTAAATCTTTTATTAAATTTAGCAATTGATTCATTTTGATTCTTCCTTATACTTGTTAATTCCTGGGATGCAAATGAAGGATCATTGTGATCTCCAAATTCTTCCAAGAATAGCATTACAAATTCCTGTCAGCTGCAAATACATCTATCAAGAAGGCTTCTATACCATTCTCTTGCATCCTCTGTCAAAGATTGAACAAATAATTTCATAAATACATCTTCATGAGGAATCTCAAATTCCTCAATGATATTTTTTACATTAACTACGTGTTGCTCTATTGAATCAACTCCATTTCCTGAGAATTTGGGGATTGCTAATCTTCAATCATTAGTGATCTGATCTGGATAACCAACAATACCAGTGAAATCCAACTATTTGTATCTTTCAATGATTAAGGTTTGGTTGCCAACATGATGGTTGTTTTGATTGTTCATAATTCCTCTATTGAATCCAACATTGTTGCCATGATTTTTGTTGTTCCCATTGTTTCCACCACCATTATTATTGTTCCTACCTCCACCATTGCCACTTTTATAATTGCCATTGTTACCTCTATTATGTCCATTATTTTGGTTACTGCCATATCCATTATTTCCTACATGGTTACCCCTATTTGTGTTAATCCAACTTCCATAATTTCCCCCATCTCTATCCCTTCTTCCATCCTCCTACCTCTCTTCACTTTGATCCCTATGCACATCCCTCCATCTTCTACTTTCATTTACCAATGTGTTATCATAGGTTACAAAAGGCTAGTCCATTCTTCTTATATGAGGGGGACTATATTTTGGAACTACTTGTCTACTTGTTTCACCTCTCTCTTCTCCTACCTTGTTTGTCTTGGGGCTTCAAATATTATTTCTCTCTATTCTGAGTTTCTGTAACACCCAATCTAGCTACCTTTTAAGTGCCCTCACCATCTTCGCATCATAGACATTCATATCAGCCATCCTAAGAATAAGTTCATCCCACTATTTTGCTTCATATTCCTCAGCAGTCATGATCTCATCATGGATATGTCTATTATCCTTTGCATTTATTTTATAAAAAGGATTTTCCTCTCTATTCTTAGATTTTCTGGTAGATGAAGATTCTTCCTCCCTACTAGGAAATCTCTTATATCCTTCAAATGCCATCTTTGATTTTTTCCCTTTTTTCCTTTTCTTGGGACTCAACTAAACAAAATCTTCTTGTCCTTTGTGTAGAGAACTCCTCCCCTGCATAAATCTTATTGACAAATTCCTAGCGGTTTTTATTATTTTCTCAACATACCAATTATTATTCATGTATTAAATGTAGAGTCACCACCTCCTAAGAGGAAGTATTACCAATTTAACTGATCTTCTGGGATTTCTCCACCAGTAGAGTCTGAAACAAACTACCAAAGATTCTGAAAACTTCGTATGAACAACTCCCCAGCAGAGTCACCAATTTGTTGGTGCCCAAAACCATAGATTGGAAAACCAAAGACTTTCCTAATCCTCAATTGATTCAATTAGCCTTGGCCAAAGAACAGGGATGGTCGAAGACCAAATCCCTCTGCATTTTAGGCTTCACTAAACCCAGTTGGGTGTACCTTAAACTCTCAAGCACAAAAGAGGTTTGTTTATAGTGAATTTAAAGTTTTATTAAGATATCCTATTGCAAGAATGACAATGGTTTCCTGCTATTGTACCTTATTATGTGCTTTTATTTGAATGCTTCTTGAATGTTGATAAAAGGAATTGAATGAGAATGTATTATGAAAAATGTTTTGCTCTTAAGACTTGCAGAAATCATGTACAGATCAATTCATATAGGATTCAGAAGAATGTTTCTCTGATAAGGACCTTATGCAATCAATTCATATAGGATTCAGAAGAATGTTTCTCTGATAAGGACCTTATGCATAACAATCCCAACCCACAGAAGATAAATCACAGACCAGTGCCTCTATCTAGGGATATAGATGTTGCTTTGTGGACAACCAATTCGATCAACTCAAGAGACAACATTAACTATCACTGTGAAGGTTTTAGTATGTGTTACATAAATAATGAAAAACCAATTCCGTATTTATTGCAACATCATGTGATGGCACATCACAGCAAGCCCAAAAGTAGATTTATCAAGAGGATAGGATTAATTCATAAACACAGAAAGTATACACAATATTTTGAATAGAAACAACGAACCTTGTATATTAATCTTGGAATAGGTATTGCATACAAAAGCTACCCTTGAAGACACTCCATTACAATTAATTTTCATCAACATATACTTCTTCTTCCCATAGACTTCTCTAGTACATTCATCAAATTCAGATTTCAATTCCTTCGTAAATTCATCATGTGTGACAAGCAAACCTTGAACCTTCTTCTTTACCTTTTCCCTAGTCAATGCATCTTGTAACAATAGGTTGAGTCTATCTTGAATTCTGGTATTAGAAACCATATTGTCCATGTTCCTCTAATATACATCCCATAATTTGTCCAATGCCTTCTCCATGTTATCATATCTTTTACTCATCAATACACAAGCAGTATCAGCCCTAATGCTCTTCATCTCCCTCTTCAACTTAGTGTGCTCATAAGATAGTTTTTCAAATTTCTTCTTCTAGTGGCCTCCTGAATTAGTAATTTGAGGGATCAGATGCCTGCTCCTCTTAAGGGTTTCCTCATATAAAGTCTTATATTTATTTTTTTCTGCTATCTCGTGTTTCATCTGAGCCTTATTGAATTTTGAGATATTAATACCTATGTCAGCAGTGACCATAGGATCTACCTCTCCAACTTTCAGGGTCATCATGTGACCAAAAGCTTTATTCACATCTATGATTTTTGGTCTTTTATTCAGGGGATATAATGCCCATAACAACATTTCTTGTTCATCCAGATCATACCTTGATCCAATGAATATATCATTAACCCCTTGGACATTCAACTTGAAGTCCTTATTGTCTGCATGTAATAAACTACCAAAAATGTATGATGCACTCAAAGCCCATCCTGGGAAAAGAATAATACCTACTTCCACTAGCAACTGCCTTCCTCTCTAAGGGATCATTGTCTCTATTTCTACATCAATATCAGCTTTAAGCTTATACAACATTTCCTCCTCATTCTCTGGTGTGATATTTGGCATTGCTTCCCTCAACTTCTTCCCTTTGAAGTTGTATAAGAAGGATTTAAACTCTTTAGACTTGATGAATTGATCATCTTAAACAAATGAAGTGTACTCTGTCATCCTTTCATCTGTTTATGTATTTAGCACAACGAGGAGCTTATCTTGTGCTTCTGGTTCCTTCTCTTTCTGAGGTACACGGAGCTTGGAAACTACTTTGTTCTCTCCTGAATCACTTTGAGCTGGGTCTCCCTCCATGTTTTTTAGTCTCTGTCTTCTCTCTTCCATTTTCTTCTCCCAGGCCTCCATAACCTCTGTAAGCTCCTCCACTGCCTTCTTTTTACACATGTCTTCAAACTCATCCTCTTGATGAAAGTAATCTCTCAACTCTTATCTCTTCCTGCTTGTGTGGATGTAGCCCTCAGGATCATAATGTGTTCTAGATGTGTGCTGGAATAGGTTATACTCATCCACCAGCTTCCTGTCAATAACCTCATATGCTCTAGTAGATACAATTTTAAAATCTAGGAAATGAAGTGTGTCAGGGAGGAAGGCTTTCTTGTGTGTACCTCCAAAATGTTTGGCATTAGAGACACTTAATTGCCTTACAATTTCCAAAAATGCAATCTTGTCCGGTGTAGGCTTCGGTAGCACATAGGGGTAACCTTCAAATCCATAGCATTGAACAAAAGTGAAGTTCTGGCATGAGTACCAATCACCCCAATTGTGATTAACCTTCATATTTTTGTGCTCATGAGGCCTAAGAAACTTCTTTACATCCTCAGAAAATGATCCCTACAGAGGCTCACCAAAGAGCAAGAAAATTGGCTTAACAAAGAATTCTTCAAATTTGAGGTAATGAGAATTTACATATCTGTAATCCCAGAGAGAAACCCATAATTGTAGAGGTTGATCTTGTCCATTCTTCCCAACTATATTTACATTCAATCCTTCTGACCATAACCCTCTAAATCTCCCATAAAATTAAAAAAAATAAATTAACAGTGAATAATGCTTGAAATGCTTGTCTAGATTTTCTTTCAAGTTCATGAAGCCTTCATGAAGTCTATCCACCAGGTATGAACCAAAATCAAAATCTCTAGGCTCATGTCTCTGAATATCTGTTGCTAAAACTAGTGGTACTATGTTTGCCACATCAGGAGCTTCAACTCATCCAACCTGACCACATGCCATTTATGTTTACTGTAAATATTTCTTGAAAATAGTCATATCATAAGGAGGACCATCTTCCTCTATTAGCCTCCCCTTCTTTGCTTTGTGGATAGCGAGGTTCCAACCCTGGTATGTAGTATCCATTTTTCTATATTCCTTTTCCAAATCCACAAAAGATAAGGGCACATTCGCCTCTAGATCTACTACAAAAACTTCCTGAATTGTGGCTACAACAAAGTGAACTAAAGAAGTCCCGTCGGGCAACCAAATGTTGTTTGTATCATAATGTCTTACCAGGAGCTTCAATAAATCAATATTTACAAAGATATTAGGTACCACAAGTTTACCTATATTGGTACTCCACGGGTTTGAAATTGGCATGGGCCCATCCCTGTAGAGGTAATGAAAAAGAAACAACTCATGCTCTCACACTGTTGTGAATACATCTCCAATTTCTCTATATGTGTTTTCCAACTAGTCGCGAATAGGCAAATTCACCTTAGCTATGCGCGACCTAGCCGCTCGAGAGCCCATCTGATCTAACATGTCTTGATTTAATTTCCTTCGAGCTACACTGACTTGACCCTTCAATTTTTTGCTGTGCTACTAGATATTTCAATGACCTTTCACTTCCCTTTTGAGCTTGACCCTTCCATCTCTGCAAATTCTTCTTCTCTATGCTTAGCAACTCAAAATATTTCTTAATGAACACCAGATAACTTTCTACAATAACTTTGTGTGAAATGTTGTTATGCAACACTAGCTATATATCCCCAAGGAGTCCAATCTTGTAATTAATTACTACAATCTTGATGGATCTGCTTTGTG
Organism: Cryptomeria japonica; assembly: GCF_030272615.1. Taxonomy (NCBI): domain Eukaryota; kingdom Viridiplantae; phylum Streptophyta; class Pinopsida; order Cupressales; family Cupressaceae; genus Cryptomeria; species Cryptomeria japonica. Next base: position 351,464,590 of record NC_081406.1, read on the forward strand.
TGGCATCGAACCTACTCAATGGATGCATTTAATGGAAGCCATTTTGTCAGTTTTTCACATCAAGACCTTCAACAGCTAATTGATGAGACTTTTCCCGATGATTCAATTATTTGGCGTCATTTTGTTATGACTTTACTGCTTCTTACCTTCTGATCGGCACAAGCTATCCCAATTGACTTATCGGGTCTCAGGATAGCAATTTTTCTCCTATCTTGATGGTTCACTTTATCCCGATGGGAACTCCTTCAGTTTTGGCTTTGCTTTTTGTTTTCACGATCAATCGGCGTAACTCTCCCCGATGCGTCTGCCTTCGATTTTCTTTTACTTAACCCATCAGGTATCGACATATTTCATTTTATGTCCCTCTGATGCCCCAATGATCTCAATATATTAGTCTGCATTCTGACTAAGCTCCCTACGTTATTGGCATAACTCACCCCGAAGAACTCCTTGCAACTCACCATCCACCCTAACAGTCCTATAGGGATTTGGCATAGCATAAAATTTCTTCTTTCGATGTCCCAATGAGTCCTCACTTAATATTTACTTAATCGGTATAATTTACACCGATATCCCCGCAGATGCTTTTATCTTCATCGATGGTCGGAATAGACTTTTTCTATTCCTCCTGAAGTCTCGATGAGTCTTCGATGCACTTTTATGCTTTATACTTCCGAGTCTATTTTATCGGTATAGGTAATACCAATGGTTCTGCCTTACGATTTTCCAAGTCATCAGGGATAGGCCTAACTATTTTTGCACTATTTTGATATGGTCTTTTTCTCTGATGGGCCCGCCTTCAGTTCCCTTCAGTTATTAGGTATCGGGATAGAGTTGTTTCATTATTTTCAATAAGTTGATACATGCCGATAGAAAATACCCACCTTCTGCCTCATCGGAACAAGCTATCCCGAAGGTATGATTTTCCAAGAGCGTGCACCATGCTGAATATTACTTAAGTACCCTAATGAATCTACCCTCTGATTCATCGGTATATGTCATGCCGATAATCCTTCTTTTGCTTTCCAATGTTGTTTCATCAGGACTACTTATGCCAATAATTGAAATTTTGCAATTTTGCACAAATGAGCCATCCACCTTGAATATTAGTGATCCCAACTATTCCACAGGGTCTGATACATACTAGAAAAAAATCTTAGATTATACCATAATGACTTCTCCTTTAATAAATGCTTCCATATTGGATTCCTTGTGCAGTCTATACTTAGTGCATGCCCTTAGTGTGCCCAAGTGATACCTTGACATTCCTGAAACAACTGATCCTTAGATAACTTTACTCGTGCCAATAAGGTTCCTGCACATGCAAACCAACAATAAATGCTCATATGATAAAAGAAAAGGCCTCCATATAGCACAAAATATTTTGTAAAACTATGTGCTAACATTGCCATCAATGACAAAGAGGGAGATTATTGGAAGTGTGTGTTGTTATGGTTTTCATTGATGTCAAACTTGTTGTATTGAATAGACATTGGTCCAAAATTCTATGGTGCAGAGATATCTTGTTGTATTAGTGTTGTCGTTATTTTATTTGTTGTTCTGGAAGTGTTTGGGTCTGGAAATTGTTATTGATGTTGTTTGGTGTTGTTATCTTCATTGGTTATGTTTTGCATTATGGATATGTTAGTTTTGTAATCCAGAAACATCTTTGTAATCTCTGAATGTTGTGGTATGTTTCATAGCCAGATGTGATATTCTATATTAATCCTACCTTATGGTCAAGATATGATTTGTAGAAGGTAATTCAATGTTTTATGGGTCTCACCGTAGCTTGTGAAGATCCAGATAAGAGTAATTTGTATTGGAGAATATGTTTTGGCATATTGATTGTCTAAATGAACATATTATGTTGTGGGTAATGTTCTAGTATTTGCAAATCAATGGATTGGACTTACGAAGATGTGTTTTGGTTGCCTCTTTCTCCAAGAGTGGACCAACGTGTGTATTTTTGGTCTGGAAGGCTATTTTTTTCTTTTGGTTGACTTGGTTCAAGCCTTGATGATATATTTTGTATATAAAGAGTAAATGTGATTGAGTTGTGTGGATGACAGAGTGTGTGGTGTGGACATAAATAGAAAAATTCAATGAAGAATATATAGAAAGAGTTGTGTTCGAGTGATATACAATCTATTTGAGATAGTGGCAGAAATATGAGACAGTGTGTCAATAGATGAGGTCTAAATTGTGAGTGTTAATGTTGGTCACTTGATGTTGAGTTTATGGATTGCTTCATGATCAGGAGATCCTTCTTTTCAAATCAATTTGTTGTATCTTGCCATGTTGTAGTTAGCATTAGGTTTGTAGTGCCCCTCCTTGATTCATGTTGCCTTTTATACATCAATGGATCGTATTGATATAGCTTAGTCTACTTTATGATGATTTGATGGTATCATACTATGTCCTAACCCTATTTCATTATTATATTGGATATATGATGATGATACTATGTTGTCATGATTGTCTTTTACTATGTTTGTGATAGGGACGATGTCATACCACTCATTCATGAGCATGATATTATATTGTGATTCCCCTTCACTTGTCTGTTTATTTCATGATCTATGTTAGTATATATGTCATTGTACATGTATTGGTGGTGACAAGTTTATAGGTACCAGACATCGACTCCACCTGGCTTCATAGATCTGAGCGTGTCTTCATCCCAATGGCAAGTTGATAGAAGATGACATGAAACCCCATTCTATACTCTAGGTTTAAGTTGATTACCCTTGTTAGTTTAGTGTCTTGGTGTGAGATGTTGTTTAGCGTCAAGTGGTTTCTTGATTTATCCTATTGTTTTGTAGTGTTGTAATTATTGATTGATTTATATATTTTAATAATGTTAAATTAAATTAATGGATTTACATAGTTTATGATAATAATAAAATAAATAGTTGATATAAATATTGTAATACCCTAAAAATGGTCACCTAAACCATGGGCCCCTAATCTCGACAACATCACCAAGGTCCTAACCAAAGGCAATTAAATCAACTTTGAGCACACAAATGATTAATTCTCTAATCATCAAATGTAATATGGCAAGTGAATTATTCAATATTAATTAGCTATTTATTTAATTAATTAATTAAATCATTTTGATCAATTAGCCTATTTAATTTATTAAATATCCTAGAATATTTAATTTATTAATAAATTTGCCATTTAATCATAAAAAAGGAATTATTTTATTACAAAAGAGGAATTAATTACAAAGCAAGAGTTAAATTGAAAATAAAATAAAAGAATTGAATTGAGAGAGAAATCAAACTGGAGATATTATTTCTTCTTCTAAATTGAGATAATTTGAAATCTAAAAAGTAATTAAATTGAATTATTAATCTTCTCTAAAATTGGAACTCAAAGCTTTTGAGAAAACAAGTTTAGTTGTATTGAAAAGACTTTTTTCTTGAATAAATCAAAGAAATCGCATGGAATCCACCAATTTTTATCTCAAGTGCATGGAATTAATTGAATTTTATCTCCAATGCAAACTCAAACTTATAATTTGCTTGCATTTCAATCAAGCTATAATTGGAATCTATCTCAAGGTTAACTGAATCTGATTTCTCAATTATGTCAATTATCCTAAATTGTGATTTTTCTTGAATAATCTCAACCGCTCGTTGCTAATTGATCTTGACCGTTGGTCTCTCTTTGGATTCTCTATAAATTCAGCCTTCATCTCTCATTCAAAACACCCTAGAGATTTATTGATATTATACAATTTTTGCTCTGGAGTCATTGAAGATATTGAGTTTTTTTAAGATTATTGCATCTTAGTTTAGATTTTTGCATATTTTAGTTCAATTATGATTGCTTGAATTCATTTAGCTTACTATTCATCCATCTATCTTAAATCTTGCATCCATTTAGCTTAATATCATTCTCATATAGATTAAATTATTCATCTTGGTGTAGTGTAGTCACTGGTATTGCTTATACAAATCTGAGAGCAAGTCTACACTCGCATCTTTTAGAAGGCAATTGGTTGATTTGTTATGGTTTTCATATTCATGCTTATATATATTTAACCATACATGTAATGACTTAATTGAAGTATTGTATCTTACAGCTTGTAGATACTTATTCTACTTTTTCACACACACATTTCTGGCACCCACTGTGGGGCAGAAGACTACATCTTTTGGCTTTGAAGACTAACTTTTTTTTTTTCAGATTTATTTTTTGGATTTTTGTCCATACAGTTACTGTGAAATATCGTACGAGTTTTCCCACATGCCCACACGACAAACTGCAGGTATCGTACGGTCACATACGAATTATCAGATGGTTCAGTGAGAATTGCCATACAGTATTCTATATTTTTGTGCTAAAAACAGACTGCATTCTTCAGGTTCTTTATTGAATTTTGATCATACTAACGCTGACCCTGGCTAGTTGTCTATTTGTCTAAGGAATTTTTACAACCTAATCATTTTTTGCAAAATGCTTGTCAAAGAATATGCTTGTCAAACAAAGACAATATGACTACTGATTCATTGTCTTTGTAGGTTGCTTGAGGAGATTCAAGTAAACATCATGTATTCTTTAAATTCATTTTTAGGCACCTAAATTGCTATCTGGTTAATGAAAAAAATTGTCTTTTGTGTTTTAAGAAAATTCTAAGAGGTAGGAGAGTATGCTCTTGTCTGCATAGACAATCAGAAATATAGACCCTTGAGGCTTTTTCTAGATTTGAGATTTGTGTACCATTAGCAGGCCTGTCACAGTGGGAAAAAGTAATCACCTTGTGAGAGTGACCCAAGTGAGTACAGTCGGACCTGGGCATTCCAAATGACTATAATAAATAGGCCTCTGGTTGATTAAAGTCTTAGAGGACGGGATTATTTAATTTTTCTCTTTGAGATCTCTCATATCAAGCATTTTGTAGGGCCTTGCGGTCTCAATCACATTTACATGACTACAGCTTGTTTTGGTACCTTGTCGAGCTATAGGCCTCAATCATGCTTGCGTGACTTCAAGGGGTAATTTCAAATGGAATTCTTGACTAAGAACTATAAGATAGAGGCTACCTGGTTCACCTCCGAAAGGGGGGATAATCTTTGTGCAAGAGAGATAGTAACTCTCCCAAGATACTTGCCATTTCGTGCCCCCATTAGCATTTGGAGTTGGCTAATACGGTGTTGAGAATCCATTGCATGAGACTTAGTGGTTGTATTCTGATTAGCTATTGGGTGTGTACTTGAGTTTGCAAGAAAAGGTTTTCTTCTCTCACCAACTTCCATAGGGTTAGTGTGTTGTGATTGAAGTCATTATATATATTGTGTGTTTACTATGTTTTCATCCCTGAAACTGAAACTGGAATACCAAAAGTTGGAGAAAACTAGACTACCTCAGTCATCAAAACTCTATCCATATCAAAAACTAGTCTACCTCAATCGTCAAAACTTTGTCCATATAAAAAACTAGTCTACATTAGCCATCAAAAACTCAGCCCATCTCAAAACTGGTCGTCATCAGTCATTAAAAACTCTATCTATCAGAATCTCGTCTTTGTCCAGTAAACTGTCCTACGAGTATTCTGAAATATCATCCTACTGCCTACATTTTGTCATGCAAAATTTCATCAATCCTGACAGTTTGTTGTCAGGCCCTGTATAAGTTGCCGTACGAGATCTGAAAAATTGTCGTCCTGGCTAAGGAAGTGTCATCTAAGCCTCTTTTTTTTTTCATATAAAAAATCTTCATATCCATTAGTTTATCATCTGAGGTCTACCCACTTGTCATACAAACCTAGACATCAACTCGTACAAAATACTGTTTTCATCATCCAGAAATCATTAAACTGTCGTCTGGTTCTGTAAACCCTATCGTACAAATTCTTGATTTTGTCAGTCCAAAATAGTCAAACTTTCCTAAAATAGTCCACAATGAGCATAAAACTGGTTATCCTCATCCTGAGCATAAACAAATCTAAACAGTATACCTCTATCGTTGTGTTGCATGATTTTGTCGATCATCTTTCAGCTAGTTCAATCAACTACTTATCAAACTTAAGTCACTGAGACCACGTCTTACACAGGATAGATCATTCTTGAAACTAGACTGAGTCTTAGTCACTTCTCTCAATTCAAACTAGGTAACTTAGATAAACATCTTATACAGAATAGATCGTTCCTGAAACTAGACTAAATCTTAGTTGCTTCTCTAAAACAATACGTTAAACGAACAGCTAGATCCAAATTTAATCTTGACTTCTGCATCACATATAGCTCTAGGTCACATCAGTCATAAAAATGCCTACTCAAACTACAAGTTCTCATAAGAAAGATGACAGAGGCAAAGGACCATCCTTTTCATATTAAGATAATCCATTTTACGTAGAGGACCCTGCCAGTAATAAACCTTCATCATCAAGTATACCAATTTTTTATCAACCCTTGTCTCCCACCATATCTGGAGCAAGGCAAGAAAGATGAGATGTAAACACGATGCTTATGATGATCTCAGTATCCATGCTACTGATAGTGATTCCTCATCAGGTGATTCTAAAGCCTCTGAACCTACAAAAACTGATATACATAAATGTCAAAAGGATAAAGATTTTTGAAAAATGATGAAGGTTATCATGGCTAGAGAAAAAGAAGACTATTTTCTAGAACTATCAAAACAAGGCGCTAAACTTCCTACTGGTTATAACATTGAGACCCTCATCACTAAAGAGGAAGAGACACCCTTAGCAATGGTAAACAAACAACTAGAAGCGTTACAGACTGAGATCACATAACTGAAAAACAAGGATAAATCATCAAAACAATATTCTCTGGATACAATATGCCCATTTCCATTTGACAAAGACCTTTACATGCCTCCATTTCCTTCACGAGTGGAGGTTATGAAATTTGATGAATATGATGGAAACTCAGATCCTCAAGACCATATCAGATAATTTTGTGCTTTATGTATGGAATTCATGCATGAACAAACATATCTCATGCGCCTTTTCCCGAGAAGTTTAGGAGGGCAAGATATAGAATGGTTCTCAATCCTACCAGTGGGAATCAAAATTTTTGAAGAATTAATCCAATTGTTTCTAGAACAATACTCCTATAACATTTGTCATCCAGTCACTATGATTGAGCTTTGCAATACCAAACAGAAAATAGGAGAGCCCTTTCTCAATTTCCTTCAACGTTGGAAAAAGATGTTCTCTAGATATTCACGACCCATTCCAGATTCTGATAAGATGGATATCTTCGTCAACAACTTGATCCCTGAATTGAAATATAGTATCCAAATGCAAGTATACCCTTCATTCAACAAAATGGTAGATAGTGCCCTCAGAATGTAAGATGTGCTTATAAAGAAAGGAGATATATTACTTTGGAAAGAAACACAACAAGGTTCTAGTTCCAAAGAAAAGAACAAATATTGGAAATATGGTAAAGACAACAATAGAAACATTGTTAATGATGGAGTGGTAGACACTATTAAAGAAAAATCAAAATCCACGATATTTAACTTGACTAGTGGTACACAAGAACTCAAAGCATCTAAAACTGCAACAGAAAATCCTCTGAAGAAATCAAAAGAGTGGTTTAAAGAGAAACCCTGGCTCCCAAAACCTAAACGTGATTTAACTCCTTTGGAAGAATCATATGAATCTTCTTTTAAAACTTTATTGGCAAATGATTTGATAAAATTACTAGACAATTCTAGGCCATATGATCCGTAATTTAAACCAAAATGGTGGAGAGAAAACAAATATTGTGAATACCATTGAAACAAATGTCATAACACAAACAACTGTATGAAGCTCAAACATGAGATTCAAGATCTCATCGACACTGGCAAAATAGTCGTTGGAAATCACACAACTAATGTTGATCATAAAGATTTTAAAGATCCCTTACCCATTTACGAACAAGGTGATTCCTCAAAATCAAAAGGAGGTACCAAAGTCAATTACACCTATACCAACAAGGACAATGTGATCAACATGATTGAGTCTTCCCAACTTGAATATTGCAATGTGATCATAATCAAAGATAAACAAAATCAAACACAAACTGCAAATGCTATGACTCGTGCTCAAAGGAAGGTTACTCTCCAAGGAGCTAGTTCCTCAACTCCTTCTCAAACAACGTCAAACCTACCAACTTCTTCAAACAGACAAACTGATACAACCATGGCTAAATCTAAATAGTTAGCTTCATCATTCTCTCCTAGTTATAGCATTGTCAAACAATTGAAGAGAACGAACGCTCAAATCTCCATCTTTGAATTGCTTAAAATCTCTTCTGCTCATAAAGAGATCTTGGACAAAGATTTTCTCACCACTAATGTCCCAAAATATTTAGATGTTGATCAATTTCAATCTATGGTGGGTCACCTAACTTTGCCTCATTATCTCACTTTATCTGAAGAATGAGTATGAATGGGATCCAGATCATCTCTCAGATACATCAACTACAAAAACTCTAGAAGAATCTAATGATCTCACAAATGATGCACAAGAGCTAATACACTTAAAGGTGCAAATCGAGATAGAGGAAATCAGAATAAAAAGACAAGAAGACTATGAACAAAAGCTGATAGAAGGAAGAACACAAAAAAATTCTCCACCTACTATATCTCCCTCTAATAAGATAGAACAAATCAGGTATGGAACTACACAAGAAGAATTGGAAGCTATAGAAACAGAACTAGTCATTAGTCCTGAAGAAGTTGAATGGAGTAGAAGACAAAGATTCATAGAGCCATCAAGGTTATGTCAACAAGTATGTCAGATACAAGTGATCAATGAACCAAATCACGAAGGGACTTGCAGCATCAAAGATGTAGGTATTGGCACTATACATAATTTTACTCAATCACTTGAAGAAGAGTCATAAACTTCATCCTATGACTCAGATGACTCTGACAACAGTTCTATTTATGACAATACCTATTCAACATCAAACTCTGACTCCTCCGTCATGAATGTTAGGAATCTATCTATAGATCCTGTTACTGTCGAACCACGATATGTATTCCAGTCTGGCGTAGAAAATGGTTCTACAAGTAGGTCTATTGGATTTGGTCAGCTAAATATTAATGTGCACTTCAATGATCATGTTGTAACTCTTCCTGGTCTCAAGACATTTATGCAAGGTAGTCTTCTGGAACTCGACTTGTCGGTCCGAAGTTATGATAATAATACTGTGAACTCCCTCAAACCTGTTCAAACTTTATCCTTGGTACATCTTGAACTAACTGACTATAGTCTACAAAACCAACCTATGAATGTACCTATCTTTGCCAATGACTACACATTAGCCTACTACCTTAATGCAGTTGAACCAAGGTAATCTTCCACTAGTGAACAAAGTGGGAACATGACTGAAAAAAAAATATCAAGTATCTTAGTCACAAAAATCAAAAAAAGAAAAATAAAAGATATGATGGTAAAAACCACATTGTGGCAGTGTCAGAATCAAAAATAGAAAAAATAAAGGACGTACCTAAGGGTGAAAACCTCTCTGAGGCACTTGAAGGTGAGATACTTGATATATTGCCAAGTCACTTCTAGGAAAGGTCTTCTATATTGATTGAACCAACTTAGCCAATAACTATTGGGAGTCAAGAGACACCACATATCATCCACTTAGCTCAATCACTATCAGCAGAAGAGTTAAAAGATTTCAGCAATCTCTTTTTAGAAAATAAAATCAATTTTGCATGGACATACTCCAACATGCCAGGCCTAGATCCTGATCTTATCATGCCCAATCTTTCTATTATACTAGGAGTTAAACCAGTCAAGAAAAAACTTTGTAAGATGCATCCTCATGTGGCACTACTAGTCAAAGCGGAGGTAGAAAAATTGCTTAAAGCTAGATTTATCAGAGCTATAGACTATGTAGAATGGATTTCAAACAAAGTTCTTGTATCAAAGGCAGACAAATCTATTAGGGTTTGCATAGACTTCAAAGATCTCAACAAAGCTTGTCCAAAGGATGATTTTCCATTGCCTAACATTGATATGATAGTGGATATGACTGCTGGGCATGAGATGTACTCATTAATGGATGTATTCTTTGGTTATAATCAGATCAAAATAGCTCCTGGAGATCAAGAAAAGATAGCTTTCACTTGTGCATGGGGAGCCTTTTGTTGGAACGTCATGCCATTTGGGCTAAAAAATGCAGGAGCAACTTACCAAAGAGAGGTAACTACTATCTTCCACAATATGATGCATAAAAACATGGAAGATTATGGACCATGAAGAGATCCACACATATTCAAGAGCTAGGCCTCATACTAGATAGAATGGAAAAATTCAAGCTCCGGCTAAATCCTATAAAGTGTGCATTTGGAGTGACATCGGGGAAATTACTTGGTTACATTATTTCAAAGAAAGGAATTGAGGTTGATCCTGAGAAGGTCCAAGCTATAATGGAAATGCCACCTCCAAATAATATTAGTCAAATGAAAAGTTTACAAGGACATCTCTACTCAATAAGATGCTTTCTTTCTCAACTACCAGATAAAGCTCAACCCTTCACAAAAGTATTAAGGAAAGGAGTAACATATAATTGGGATCAGGAATGTGAATGACACCTTCAACAAATCAAAGAATACCTATCTAATCCACCAATTCAAGGTAAACCATTGATTCTATACATATCAGCTACCGATACATCACTGGGGGCAATTATGGCACAACAGGATGAAAATAGAAAGGAAAGAGCTATATATTATATAAGAAGAACTTTGGTGTCTTATGAAATTAACTATACTATAATAGAAAAATATTATTTGGCATTAGTCTTTGTATCACAAAAATTGAGACACTACATGTTAGCACATTCAATCAAGCTAGTGGCTAAGATTGATCCGCTCAAATATCTTCTCAGCAAAGCAACACTTATAAGAAGATTGGCTAAATGGGTCATGATTCTTACAAAATTTGATATTGAATATGTAGAATGCAAAGCCATAAAAGGATAGGTCATTGCAGAACAACTTGTTGATGCTTCACTTGAAGACAGTCAACCTTTACACATAGAATTTCCAGATGAATCCATCATGCACCTTACTCAACAATCATGGAATATGTTCTTTGATGGGTCTTTCACTCAACATGGTTCTGGTGCTAGAATATTTTCTATTACTCCTAAAAAATATTCAATCCTGAAGGCTTACAAAATTCTCTTCCCTTGCACAAACAACATTGCAAACTATGAAGCTATGGTAAATGGGATCAAGTTGGCTATTGAATGGAAGGTTCAAGAATTACACATCTATGGAGATTGTCAGCTAATCATCAATCAAATCAATGATACATATCAAACTCAAGATGATAAATTGATACCTTATAAGAGAATGGTTGATGATCTCAAAAAATATTTTACTTTTGTGTCATTTCAGCAGATTCCCAGATCAGCAAATAGAGCAGCAAATTCTATGGCCACCTTGGCATCTATACTAGAGTTACAAGAATTTAATTTTCACTTTGAATTCCTTGTGGAACAGTTGCGTTATCCCACCTATGATTCTCTTGAGTCCCAGATGGTTTGTACTATTGTTGAACATGACTCATCTTGTTACAGCCACATTTACTCTTACCTACGTGACCAAATTATCCCTACTAATCTTACCCGTAATGAGAAAAGGAACCTAACCCAAAATGCTTCACGATACGTCATCATCGCTAACGATCTATTTAGGCAAGGTTTGGATAGTGCTTTTCTTAGGTGTCTAGAAACTGAAGAGTCCCAACGTGCATTGTCTGAAGTCCATGAAGATATTTGTGGATCTCATTCAAACGGTCTAACTTTAGCTCGAAAACTACTAAGGGTTAGCTACTACTAGCCAGATATGGAGAAAGATGCTATAAATTTTGCTAAAACTTGTGAGAAGTGTCAGCTACATGGGAATCTCATACATGCTCTAGCAAGGGATCTCATACCCTTCATTACACAATGGTCTTTTCAACAATGGGCATTTGATCTCATTGGCCAAATATATCTCACATCATATAACGGACACAAGTTTATCATAACTGCCATTGAGTATTTCACTAAGTGGGTAGAAGCAGTTCTGCTCATCAAAGAAACCATTAAACAAGTATCTTTGTTCATCCTTAACTATATCATCTGCAGGTATGGTATACCTCATCCATTGTGACTGACAATGGAGGGCAATTCAAGAGTAAGGATATAGATGAGCTTTGTGAAAAATTAAAAATTAAACAATATTGGTCATCCATATATTACCCTCAAGGTAATGGACAAGTTGAATCATCTAACAAAAATCTGTTGACTATCTTACACAAAACAGTAAATAAATCTGGAAGGGACTGGCATCTGTAGCTCAATCTCGCACTATGGGCTTATAGAACAAGTATCAAAAAACCTACTAGAGCTACACCTTTTTCTTTGGTGTATGGATCTGAAGTAGTCTTACCTATTGAGGTAGAAATACCATCTCTCAGAGTTTCTTTACAAGGTCTCGTTATTGATGAAGACTACATAATATCTAGATTGCAAGAGCTTGAGTTACTGGATGAATGTCAACAAGTGGCATTTGATCATCTAAGAGTGTATCAAAAGAGAATGTCTAAAGGATATAACAAGAAGGTGCGACAACGAGAATTTCAGGTTGGTGACCTTGTTCTGAGAGAAAATCTTAAAAATCAATAGTTTTGAGACAACAAAGGGAAGTTTGAACCCAACTAGCTGGGTCCCTACATCGTTACTGCAGTCTTTGGCTCTGGTGCCTATCAAATCTCAACATCGGAACGAGAAAATCTCCATGAACCGATCAACACCACCCACTTGAAAAAATTCTTCACTTAGTATTCTTTGCTCTGGCAACTTGTACAGCTCAAAAGTCTTGAAAAAAAATCATAAAAATCATAAAATGTCCTAAAAAAAAACATAAAAAAATAAAAAATATTTGCCAAGCTAGTGAAAACCTAGCAAACATGCACCTCTTATACTCAAGTGCTCCATCTATCAATGCAATGTCAGCATTTCCCACTTTCCCGCATCTTCAATTTCACTTGTACATATCTTTTACTCGCTTTTGTGACATCCTAGTTCTTTTGGAACCCTCATGGCTTGAAACTGATCAATGTCCTAGTCTTAGGGTAATCGAATGAGCATTTTATGTGTCCTAAGCAATATCAACTAAGTCATCTATTTGTCAGTGATACCCGGTAGTCCAATCTGAGTCAGTCACCTGTCTCCTAACTATTATAGAGTTTTATCACTGAGTAAACAAGCAAAACAACATTATTAAAAACAATCACTAAACAGTTTGAGATATGCATGAAATTTTCTTTGTGTGTTGTCTTTTATATTGGTTTTCGATTATTATTCCCTCTGAGTAACTCAAGGAATTCCATCTTGACTAAGAGGAGAAAGGATTGGGGGCATAATATTTTCTTTATTTTCTGCTTGTAGGAATGATTTCGATGATTTGGAAACATCTAATTAGTTGGGTGTCTATGATAAGTGCCTTCACATCAAGGTGAAATTGCCACACATACCTTGACTCCTCTTATTTGTATGCTACAGGGAGGTTGGAATCATTTCTTTGACTGTTTTGAGGGAATTTCTTTAATGTGAAATCTTGGATGCATGCATAATATGTCCAAGGATATGAACGAAAAAAGGGTCATTGCAGACAAGATAATTAATATTGTACATGAAAATAAAGGAACTCTATTCTACCTGCTATGTTTGTAATTGCTCAGTGATGAAATTAAGCATTCCAAATCTAGTGACTAGGTTTAGGTTGCATTCATTCTACATTATATGCATTTTGAGTGATTTCTACATTATAACAATGATCTCTTTATCTTCCGAATGAGAGTTTGAAGCATCATCATTTCTCGGCTAAGTAGTCTCTTTTTCATCATTTCTCCGATCGAGTACTTGTGTATTGAGATTTTAGCTACATACATAAGCATCTTATATGGATCCATACATTTCATTATACACATTAATTTGCATTCATATTATTGCATAGAAAAAATAAAAATTTGCATTACTAGTTACTCATTTTCATCATTTATTTTCATATGAAAAGAAACAAAAAAAAGAACATCCATATTCATCTGCATTACATACATCCATATTGAAAAGATATGCATACATATAGAATAAAGCATATAGAAAAACATCTCATAAATCAATCAACACAAGTAAGATGAAATCAAATCAAGATCTTGTATATATATCATAAAAGTCTCAGAGTACAAATGATATCACTGTCATATACAATGTCCAATCGAAGCAAGAATCGTATAGGCTACAAAAAATGGGGTATATAACAAAATCTACAAGCTATAAAAATCTAGCTCTCTGCCTCTCCCTCATCGCTAGGTGGTGGAGGAGGTGGTGCCTATTGACCAGCGTCTTGCCTAGGTGCCTGAGCTCCCTTAGATTGAGCCATATACTAAGAATATGGGACAACTTGTTGCGCTACTGGAACTGCTATGCTATGTGCTGCAACATAATATGTTGCTCGGATAGTCTGATGCAACACCTCCTGTTGAACAGCATCTCACTCTTCCCTCATCTCACCAAGCTGATGATCACGCTCAGTTATGACCTCCACCAGCTATCGGTCTCACTCTGTAAGCTATGTCTGAGCCTTTGTCAACTATGACTGTAAATGTGCTAATCTGGCTCTCATCAATCGTAGTGGGTCTACTACCCCGTGCTCTCTCACAGGCTCCTCGCCTCCATCTCCACCTTTCTCATCCTTCCAATGTTGCACCTATCTAGGAATTGCTCGCTCCTCCTCTCCTCCACCCTCTGCTGCCCTGGCACCACTAGTCCCCACACCAATAGCTCCAAGGGATCCACCCTCCCCTCTCTGCTATTGTCTCCACCCAGCTGGTACCTTGCTACTGCTAGCACCAGGATCACCTCCTACCCACCTAGGAACCACCGCTCTCCATCCTTGTGTCTGTCCCTGTACCTGTGCCTGTGCAGAAGCCTCACCCTTAGCCTCCTCTATGAGAGGCGCATGCTCCATAGGATTTGTAAATCTAGGAAAGGGATGTCTCTGAAACCAATCCCTATACTGGGGCAATACCCCTGCATCTGCAATATCCTCTAGATAGTCCCATCATTGTTGCCACAATCCGACTAGCTCCTGCATGCTCAACACATATGACAACCTAGGAGCCCATCCTTGTCTCTCCTCATCACCATATCGAGCGTAGGTGGGATACTCCTATGATACACCCTATGGTCTGCCATACAGCTGTTAGGCCCAATATGGAAAGCTAATGTACTAAGAGGGGAGGGGTGAATCGGTACTTCAAATCTTTTCTCCAACAATAACTTTGTTGTTAGGCATAAACCAAAAGCTGTTGTAACATAATATAATGCTAAAACAAATAAATAACAATCATACATGATTCACTCCATAACACATATATTTTGGTTACGCAGAAACTCTTGGTTAGAGAGAAAAACTGCGGTGGGAATGGCACCCACAACTTCACTACTGCAATAATAAAGGTTGCTTGGTTAGAGCTACATGTTTAGCTATTTCTAATAGCTTACCCTATTAGGAGTATCAAGATCTTTAGATCTACCTTGCTAAAGGATTTTACAACACTTAAACTAAATGTTGCACCTGGTTAAAGGCTTTACAATTTATAGATTTTGTTAGAGTCTTTTACCCTGTTAAAGGTTTCTCTTACAACTCAAAATATTACAATAAAATCTTTACAAATATCTGCAACTTTACATCTAAAATGTTAAAGCAGATTATATGTGCTCAAAATGAGATTACCTGTCTTATAGCATACCTCGGTAACCCATAAAATAACTCGGTAAACCTTTTTGTTTACTCTGTTCCTTGACTGTTCTCTGAAATCTTTCTCGGTGACCTCTGTATATCTGCAACAATCATAACACTCAATGCTTTCCCATGATTTTGCTTTTCACATGTCTTTCTTTTTTTCCTCACCAATTGATCCTCAATTCATGCTGTATAAATAGATCTCTTATGATAGTGATTATGTTCATGCATCGATCTTACAAACAAGATTCATCGAATGAATAACTATACAAAATATTTCATTGGATAGATGACCTCAAAATCATACATAATCTAGAAGTGCAATTTCCTATGTGATAACGGTTCTTTGCTCCTTGATCTTGTAACACGTTTGCACACATGTGTCCAAGTTCAATGAATCTGGTAACATGTTTTCACTCGGTGTATGTTCACTCAGTATATCATTTTTTCTGCTCGGTAGACATAGAGTGTTACTCGGTAGACAGCTCGGTGTATACTAGACTCTGTGACTTCTATCTTCTTCTGTAACCGACTACTTTAGTGCATACCGACTGAATGTTCCAGTAGTATTAACCAACTAGAGTATATAGGATGACTTTGGATATAAAACTAATGACAACTTAGTAAATAGTAACAAAAGCCTCATAACCCTCGATACAACGAATCGCTCAATAATGGTCACTGATCTGCCAATAAGAGGATGAGTCATGAACATGTCTCTCTGTTGAGCTCTCTAGTCATCCCACAGCTCTAAGCCCCTATATGGTCTCCATACTACAATGATCAAATCTTGAGCTTTCATCTCCAATAATTTGTCTTGCCTAGATGGGGTTGAGTAACATATCCAGAATATCTATATACAATCGGCTAGTGTGGATCTCTGGCATCATCAACAATCAGTCTACAAATTGGGATATGCT
This sequence comes from Cryptomeria japonica, assembly GCF_030272615.1. NCBI lineage: Eukaryota > Viridiplantae > Streptophyta > Pinopsida > Cupressales > Cupressaceae > Cryptomeria > Cryptomeria japonica. The sequence goes on from NC_081406.1 coordinate 351,481,305, forward strand.
CCCATGCCCATATCTGAAGAACCAAGACTCCTTCTGCCATGCTCTTCCCATTCCTATATACAATCTCGTGCATCTCATGATACATATGGGCTAACAAGCAAGATCCCCACCCTAATCTATCAAGCTCAGTCAGTAGTCTCTCGAGCATCCTAGCCCAGCCACATAGAAAGCCCTGTTATCCCTTGTCTGGCAAAATGAAACAACCAATGAACCCTACTAATACACATGCTAGCGAAAACTGCTCATTGTACCTAGCCATCATATCATCCCAAGTGATAGCTCGCTCAAGAATGTCCTCATTGTGAAATATGCGTCTCAAAACTAAGATACCAGATCACTGAGCAGAATCATAGTCAGCCTTATCCCCAACAAACAGAATCCTCAAAATCCTGTACACGTCCTCTGGTGTAATTGTCATCTCTCCAACTATTAGATGGAAGGTGTTATGATCTGAATGGAAATGCTCAACTAGTGTAGTAAGTATCCTGTGATTCACACAGATATCAGGCATCTCTAAAAGGTGAGTAAAGCCACACAAATCATCATGTACTCTATCTATATCTGATAGCTCATGGACTAGCCTCATTGTCAGAGGATAGACACACCGAAATAGGATATGTGGCAATCGAACCTACAAAAATCAAACAACGGAGCATCAACAAGTCATCCAAATTGTGCTATGAAACATGTTAAACATCACACAAATCCAAATACACCAAATGCCAAATCAAAATTTCATGTTTTAAACTTTAAAAATGCTCACTATTTTCCAAACAACATTTCATAGAGTAAGCAAAAACTCGTACGAGTCAGGAATATATGTCGAACGATAAAATATTCTCATACGACAAATGGCATAAACTTGCACTATAATATGGGCTATGAAGCAAACTCTCGTACGAGACATAGGATGACTCCAAATGAAAAAAACATATAATCTAATATGATAAACCACATGAGGAGATTTTGTTGTACAAAAGACAGTGTTTTCTTGCACGACAAAATGACATTAACTGATTTTAGATGACATCAAAAAGCAAAAAATTCAACAAAAAATCAAAATTGATGAAATGCAAAGGCATAAAATTGATCACTTACTGTTGGCTTGTAGTTCAGCGGTCGGTTATGTCATCTTTGGTACTTTAATTAATGCTCCTGGATCAGAATGGCCATTTTTCTTTGCAGAAGGATTTTAAAATTTCAAACTTGGAGAGGTTAAAATGAATTGAAAATGACACTTGGACCCCTTATATAGCCAAAACCCTAATTTTTCAACTTGCTCCGATGGACATGAAAATTGTACCCTAAGCTAATTTGCCCGTCCTGATTCCATTTTTGGGATCAAAATCAAAATCTGAGATCATTCTCCTAGTCAATTTCATACAACTTGAACCACTTAGCGCTTTCATCAAATGCTCATTCTTTCTTTAATTTGCACTCAATTTCTCATCAATCAACACTAAATCTTCAAATATTCCTTTGAATCATTCTTCGTGCTCAAATAATTATCATTGCCAACAATTGCCTATAATCATTGTACCCTCATTATCTTTCGATTTCACTCCCGAGGGGGAATACTCATGACCTCACATCTTCAATGTCGAGAAAATTTTCAAATCTTCATCAAAAGTCGAGAAAAAATCTTTTCAACTAAAGAAAATCAAACAAATCAATCGCTAGGGGCATCTCAGCTTCATCGCTTCATATCAAGTTGAGATTTCTCGATCATCTGAACTGAATCAATCTCTAGGGGCATATCAATTTCATTGCTTCAATTCAAGCTGATATTGTCTTCATCTGAATAATTCTCTTAACATTAATCTGTTTCATTGCTTTTCATTAAGCTGATTATTCATTTAAACTCAATCAAAAGTTTAAAGAGTATCTTTGATCACATGCTCAATCTAAGCAAGTGTTTAGTTTCATTGCATCAAATCAAGCTGGATAGTTTATCTTCGCTCATCATGTCTTGATCCATCAAGTTCAAGATCGATTTTATCTTCACTCATTGTGTCTAGTTCAATCAAGTCCTAGATCAGTAAGATCTGCTTCTTGATCAATCAAGTTCAAGTTTGGTATCTTTTCTCTTCATCAGTCCTAGTTCAATCAAGTTTGAGATCGGTATCGCTTTAATCAACTCTGTTCAGTTTCATCACTTCAAAATAAGTTAAACACCTCGCTCTTCATCTGGTTCATGATCAATCAAGTTCAGAACTGGTATCTCCTAGACATCAACTATTCTTTGAACCAACGTGTTTCTCACACATTAATTCAAAGAGGGGAAAATGTAATACCCTAAAAATTATTACCTAAACCATGGGCCCCTAATCTTGACAACATCACCAAGGTCCTAACCAAAGGCAATTAAATCAACTTTCAGCACACAAATGATTAATTTTCTAATCATCAAATGTCACATGGCAAGTGAATTATTCAATATTAATTCAATATTTATTTAATTAATTAAATCATTCCAAGTAAATAATTTTGATCAATTATCCTATTTAATTTATTAAATATCCTAGCATATTTAATTAATTAATAAATTTGCCTTTTAATCATAAAAAGGGAATTAATTTATTACAAAAGAGGAATTAATTACAAAGCAAGAGTTAAATTGAAAATAAAATAAAAGAATTGAATTGAGAGAGAAATCAAACTGGAGATATTATTTCTTCTTCTAAATTGAGATAATTTGAAATCAGAAAAGTAATTAAATTGAATTATTAATCTTCCCTAAAATTGGAACTTAAATCTTATGAGAAAAGAAGTTTAGTTGCATTGAAAAGACTTTTTTTCTTGAATAAATCAAAGAAATCACATGGAATCGCCTATTTTTATCTCAAGTGCATGGAATTAATTGAATTTTATCTGCAATGCAAACTCAAACTTATAATCTAAATGCATTTCAATCAAGCTATAATTGGAATCCATCTCAAGGTTAACTGAATCTGATTTCTCAATTATTTCAATTATCCTAAATTGTGCTTTTTCTTGAATAATCTCAACCACTCGTTGCTAATTGATCTTGACCATTGGTCTCTCTTTGGATTCTCTATAAATTCAACTTTCATTTCTCATTCAAAACACCTTGGAGATTTATTGTTATTATATAGTTTTTGCTCTGGAGTCATTGAAGATATTGTGCTTTTTGAAATTATTGCATCTTAGTAGGAGGTGTATGAACTGAATATGAGTCAGAGTTTATTGTGTATGCACTAATTGAGGTGTCATATGCACTAGAACACTTCATGAAAGTGATAAAACAACCAATGAATGTGCTAATATGTATATCCTTATATATGAATCAGTTTTTGAGCTTTCTGAGTTTTTTATCTTTGGATTTTGAGTTTCTAGAGGTTGTATCTTGATTCCTGAGTTATCCCAGGACTGGTTATTGACTGATGTGGATTTTATGTGAGTAATTTAACCGAGCTCATGTTGGATAAATCCTTATATGGTGGATTTATTTTCATATTTCTTAAGAGGTTGTCATGTTGCAATTGTTGTATTGATTTTATTTGGAACCTTGGTTTTCCAGGTCTGGATATGTTGAAATCCCTTGGTCATGCTATGATATTTTATGTTATATGTGATTTATGGGTAACCCTAAGATCTAAGTGTATGTTAGGGGGAGTGGGCTTCCAAGTGAGTGATTGGGGTTGTGAGGAGTAGACAACAAGTTACTCGGAGTCTAGATAATCGAAATCTCATTGGGAGTTATACTTTGTGATCAAGTGATAATTTAAATAATATTTCTTGAGGGCTAGGTAGAATAGTTCATCTTAAGAAGATAAGAAAAGGTTATGGTGGCCCCTCTACCTTGCCCAGTGGTATAAATGCAACATAGGATTGGGAGGGCCTTGGTAACCCAGGTAAGCTAATCTCCCTTACTCCTTCAAGGTTGATATGGATCCGCATGTGCATCTTGGATGTCGGGGCTGGTTCCCAGGTTCTCATTATGTTGCATGTGATGACACTCTTTTCCCTACATGTAGGTCCTAGCACCTTAAGTCATGATTTGGTGCGTTGCCTCTGGAGATTTTATGTTGGTGGTCTTATGCTTTTTGTATCCTTGTGTTAGTATTGTGTTGTATCCTTTGGTTGTTAGGTGTCAGCCTAGATCTAGAGTGTATGTGGGATCTTGTGTAATCTCCTAGCACAGGGGAAGGTTCCCTATGGTTCCACATGGTCAGGTGGTTTGATGCCTTCTTCCATTGGGATTTTCTTTGTTGGATTCTCTTGTGCATGTATGTGGATTCCTATCTCTTTAGTTTATGGATGGATACTTGTAGCAGATTGATGTATATGATTCATATGGCATAGCATGTGTGGAATTCATGATGTAATTGTATTTGTAGTTGAGAGCTATGCTCCTTGATGTAAATGGTTGATGTTGTATTAGGCCATGATCATAATACTTGTAAGAGAATGTAATGTTGTATCATGTGATATCTTAGGTAATGCTCATTAATGGAATTGATTCTATGGATGTGCATTTAGTGTTATGTGAGTGTCTATGATGATTAAAAGAAATGGACTAGTAATGTGGTAATTAGCATTGGAAATAGAATAATGATGCTAGGATGTTGAATAAGTAATTGGGCTTAGGAACATTTGGATTGATGCTCTTAAAATGAATCTTAGGGGGGTTTAATGGGATTTGGATTATTAATGGATGTATTCATGATAGATAGACTAGTGAGGTATATTATGTATGCATGAAAAGAGATAGTGTTAGTTGAGTTAGAGTGCATGGTAGTAATTATGATGTTATACTTATGTTGATATGTTCTTGAGTATGTGGTAAGTAATGACGTTGAGATATCCCAAGGATAGAGGAGGTGGAGTTGTGTTTATTTATGCTTACATAACAAGTTCTTATGATTATGCTTTTATTTTTATGTTGAAAACATGTATATCTTGTTAATGGATGATAAATGCATATGAGTAGTTAGTTGTCTATGTTGCATTAGTAGATGTTTTAAAAAAATATCTCTATTTTCATATTAGATGGTTAGTTTCTCTAGGGTATTTTGGTGGGCATTACAAGGTTTGAAAGTCATTTTTGTATCTTTCCCCAAGAGCAGTTAGCCTTGGTCAGAAAGTCCAGAGCAGTGAGCTCTTTCATTGTAATTTGATATACATAGTGGATATATTTTGTGAGCTGGTTCTCACTGTGGTTTTTCCTAGTTTCGGTTTTCCACGTACAAAGTTTTTGTGTTGATGTGTTGATTATGTTTTTCTATTGTGTTATTGCATTAATTTTAATTTTAATTGATTCATACCCATCTCAGTCATGCCTTGGGTTCAATAGTGTTCCTAAGGGTTCACGTGATTGGGTTGTGTTGAACCACCATTGTGGCTTGATGGATTTGAAGTATGTTCATGTGAAGTATGTTAATTCTTCTGGTCATTGCAATAAGAATTTATTGTTGCAAATAGAATCAAAGAAATATATAATAAAATGTGTGGATAAAAAATGAGTATTGTGAATAATCAAGTAGGTCAACCAAAAAAAATCACAATTATATACAATCTACCAATGAAGCATGTAAAATGAATGCATAAACACATTGAAGCATGTAAAACAAATGCATAAACATAATGAATTAAAACAAGGAAATATACCTGTTAGATTTTGCCAAGATCAAGAGCTCAATGAAATGTACAAAATAGAGACATAATATGGGACAAGAATAAACTGTATTCTCATCAATAGAAAATGATCAATAATCAAATTACATAGCTACATACAATGTAGATGAGCTTGCTTATATAGGCAAGGCTAGGGATATGTGAGCACACAAACATGACATGTGGCTCAATAAGAAACAAGGGTAGGTAGGAAATAGGTGTGGGTAGGTAGGAGAAATAATATAATAGTCCACATGAGGTGGATCACCCACTGAATGTGGAGTGTAACAACAAGAGTGGAGTGTAACAACAAGATCAACACCATAAAAGGTGGAATTTCTCCTACACACACTATCCCAATGTGGCACAAACACCCAAGTGTCTCATACCCAAACTACTATGAAATGCATTATCCTCAGTAAACTTAAGTAAGTGTAATAATATTCATGATGAATAATTATTTACACCAACACCCCCCCTTAAGTGCAACTTAGGGGAATGCACTTAAGTCTACAATGCAACTAAGCAATGCAAGATGGGTCCCAGCTACGAGGCCATGTTAGGTACCCATGTACAAATGCAAAGGCATGCAAACCAATGCAATGAAATCTCTCACAAAGTGGGGAAAGAGAGAAAAACCCAATGGGAAAAAACCCTCCCCCAAAAGAGAGATGAAAAACATACTAGAGAACTCTCATAGAAGAATATGAGGAACAAAACCCCATGTGAGGAAAAATTCCCCCCCATATGAGAGAAGAAGAGAAGTCAAACTGTGACCCCCCCTCAATGGAGAATCTGCACCAATGATAGAAGCTTGATGTATGAAGAAACTGCTCCACGAACGTCGAACAACATTCCTCCCCTTAGGAAGAAACAAAACCAAAGGTGTATCCATGAAGTCTCCCCAATCATGAAGGGAAGATGTATGAAGAAAACTCATGATGAAAGGAATCTCTGAAAACTGCTCAAGTGTCCCCATGTCGATGCTGAAAGATACCGCCTCCAAAGGTGGTAAACTATGCCACACTGCTGAAAAAGGCACTCCAAGATCTAGTGGAGATGGATGTAGAACATGTCCCAAAGACTCACATGTCTCCTCAAAACATAAAGAGACCTCCTCCAACTGCTGTACATAAGTATCCACAATCATGTCAACCTCGAAAGAATGATCATGTAGAGAATGAACAAGAGGGTCAGACTGTGCCCTCGCAACAATCAAAGAAGGATCATCTTCATCAAAGAGAAGATGAATGTCATCAACGATGTCTCCCAAATCTGCAATGTAGGATTCCATAAATAAACCTGCAATATCTATCATGTAATCATCCCATGAATCGGAAGCTAGAAGACAATGAATATCCTGTTGCACTGAATCATATGAAGGCAAAACTGTCACACTATCTGCATCATCAGGTGCAATAGGTGATGTGATATCAATATGAGGAGATGAAATACAAGACTCAAGAATGGGTTCACATGTGAGAATCCCCATGTTCAAGTGTCCAAAGTTCTCCTCAAAGTCTGAACCATCACAATAAGTGTGATCATCATGTGTAGAATCATCAAATGTGAAATCATCATCATCAACAAAATCTGAAAAGGAGTATAACCGAGATGCATGATCAACCACCCCAGTCGCAATGATAGCTCTAGTCTCCAAGTCTCTAATGAAAACTGAGTCAAGTGTGAACTCCACAACTCTCTTAGTTGCGCCATGTGTGATTTGATAGATAGAAAGGAGATTGTTTGTCAAGTGGGGTACACACAACACATCATTGAAGGAGTTATCCCCAATCTCAATAGATCCTTTCCCAATCATATCCATGTGTGTATGATTTCCCATCAAAATCTGTGGCATGGTGCAAGGCTCAAATGTAGAGAACATAGACTGTGAAGATGCCATATGATGAGAAGCCCCTGAATCTAGAAGCCATCTCTCTAAATCATGACTGATAGTAGCACATAGAGCTTTTCCTTTTCTTGTTCCAAAAGAGTGAGTCTTCCCACTTGTAGAAGCCATGAATGCTTGCCCTTTTCCTTTTGAATGTGAGGAAGTGGAAGTTGATGAATCATCCTTCTTGTAGACTTTAGGCAAATCAATGTTATGCTTTTTGATGATATGTGTGAGCTCATCAATCTTCTTAGAATGGCAATGATGCTCCTCATGACCAATCTTTTTACAATAAGCACAAGTAGATCTCTTTGGTGAATTATCTCTCTTGGAAGAGGATGAATCTCCTTGTTTTGGAGAAGATGGTGCTTTGTCTTTAGGCTTTGATTGCCATTTCTTCTTGTTTGAGTTGTCCTTTCCTTGATTTCCTTTATTCCCTTGATTTGCCACTAATGCTTGAGACTTAGAAGCCTTAAGAATGCCCATGCTTATCAACTTAGTTTGTTCCATCATCAACATTTCATTGAAAGCATCAAATGTAGGCATTGTGTAGCTTGAACCCATTGTCATCCTATGGGTTTGGAAACTAGAAACAAATGCTGCATATTCTTGTGGAAGCTTGCCTATCAAGTTGAATATCAATTGAGTATCCTTTTTATCAATGCCACAATCTTTGAGTTGTGCCCTCAACTCATTTGCCTTAGTGACATAATCTTGTATAGTATCAAAGTTCTTGGGATCTAACATGGTGAGATCACTATCAATTTGATATCCCCTAATCTCATCAACTTGACCATACAAGTCTTGAAACTTTTGCCAAGCATCCTTGATTAGAGTACATTTCTCAATATGAAAAATGAGATCCTTTGATACATACTTTCTTAAGGTACCAATTGCCATGATAATTTTAGTGAGCCAATCTAAGTGACCAACTGGATCAACCTTAGGATCAGCAGGAGCAACAATAGTTCCATCAATGTAATGAGTTAGTCCTTTTTCCATAAGTTTACTCCATGCATCAATTTTCCAAGTAGCATAATTATGAGGAGTTAAGAGAGGAAACTTAGAAGAACCCATAGCAGCAAAAAGGAAGGAACACAAGAGCACAAAAGCACAAGATACACCCCCCCAAATTCACTCAATCAATGTACCCCCCCTAAAGTGATGATTTTGGCACTTTATACTTAGTGCGATTACAATGAGCCACTTGCAAAACAAGGCAAAGTGGACATATGATGCAAATTTTACAACTTCTCAAATGAGATACAAGAGACTTATATCAATAGTGCAATGAATCTAACTGAGATTCAAGCAAATATACAAGTACCAAGAGAGCCAAAAATGGCCAAAATCTGAAAGTACAATTTATACTTACAATGGCATCAATCTGATAGCATCATGTGAAAGTAGACAAAAAAATACGCACTTTCAAAAAAAATGGCACTTGAAAAGGAGGTCGTATGACCCCAAACGAAGCCTCAGAAGTTGTAAAAACTGGGATTACTCAGGTATAGTCACCAAAAACTGCATTTTATAAAAAATCAGTGCATCAAAATCAAAAAAATTCTTCACCACTGCGGAGAGCATGAAATTCTAGCCCATTTCAAACAAAATTGCACCCAAAAAGGAGCAAAAATGAGCAAGTTATGGCCATTTGAAGTTGAACTACAAAATCAAAAATGCAAATGAGAGGGGCCTGCCAAATTTTTAAAAAATGCTGACGTGGTGCTGATGTCAGCAAGTCACTGGGTTAAATTTGACGGCCATATGACCATCGCAAAAACTTTGCCCTCTGCTGACTAGGCATCCGTACTGTACGGACTGCTGACTGGTCAGATGACTGGGTAGTACGGATACTAACGTGGCAGGCTGATTTGGCTGCTGATGTGGTGGTCGTACGGATGTCTGCGTGGCACGATGATTGTGTGCATGGAATTTGATGTGGAAGGTTTTGTACCCGTGGGCCAGTGGCCGCCTGCCACGTGGCGGACGCGAGATTCGCCGGTCTGGGTGACTGGTCGGCAGTCCGCGTGGCGGGGTCTTTGGCCGGAGAGAGGGTAGTCACCGGTGGAAGCTACAGAGTCCGGCGGCATCGGCGAGGATGAAACGGCAGTGGCTGTGGGCTTCAGCGGGCGCGGGTGCGGACATGGCGCGGGCGGAACGAGGCGCGAGCGGCCCGGCAGCGTACTGTGCGGCCGGCGGTGTACTGTGTTGCAGACCTGCAAACTGCGGTGACAGGTACGGTGACACCTGCAGGGTACAAGGTCACGGGGGGGGTCTGCGGACCCCCCAAAAACTTGTTTTTTTTTTTTGATTTTTTTTTGTTTTTTTTTTTTTATTTTTCTGAATTTTTTCGAAATTTTTTTGATTTTTGATTTTTTTTTCGAAAAATAACTTTCAGAATTTTTATTTTTTTTTCGAACAATATGCAAAATTTCGAAAATCTGTACGATTATGGCAAAATTGGGGAAAAAAAATTTCTCACCAAAATAGGCCGACTTTTTAACCAAAATTCATGGAAACGGCCTTCTGGATGCAATGGCGGGGTCAGATCTGGTCTAGGACGCCTCCAAAAGATGGTGCTCCTCAGATCTGCCTCTTGATGTCGCAATAATGCCTCTTCAAGACGAATCAATGAAGTCCCAATGGCTCTGATACCATGTTAGATTTTGCCAAGATCAAGAGCTCAATGAAATGTACAAAATAGAGACATAATATGGGACAAGAATAAACTGTATTCTCATCAATAGAAAATGATCAATAATCAAATTACATAGCTACATACAATGTAGATGAGCTTGCTTATATAGGCAAGGCTAGGGATATGTGAGCACACAAACATGACATGTGGCTCAATAAGAAACAAGGGTAGGTAGGAAATAGGTGTGGGTAGGTAGGAGAAATAATATAATAGTCCACATGAGGTGGATCACCCACTGAATGTGGAGTGTAACAACAAAAGTGGAGTGTAACAACAAGATCAACACCATAAAAGGTGGAATTTCTCCTACACACACTATCCCAATGTGGCACAAACACCCAAGTGTCTCATACCCAAACTACTATGAAATGCATTATCCTAAGTAAACTTAAGTAAGTGTAATAATATCCATGATGAATAATTATTTACACCAACAATACCTTTTACACAAAATCTTTTATTATGTTCATTATTGCTTCTAGATCTCTTTGACAAATGATAATTTTGTTTATCATAGATTTTACACAAGCATTTTAACATTATGATGGCATGAGAGTTTAAAGATTGTGGTTATTGAATGATATGGTTGAAGGTTGAATTTCATTTATTTTTCTTGATGTTGATTAATGGTGGAGATCAATTGAGACTGAAAGGAAGATCAATTATTGAGAATGGTGAGAGGAATTGATTGAGAGGATCGAGATAACTAGTTGTGTGATTCATTGAGCTAACTACATGAATGGAAGTGGATTTGATTGATCGGAGAAGTGAGAGTGATTGTGAGTGGACTAATTAGATTAGATATAAGAGTGAAAGTGAATATTCGTTAAATAGTAAGGTGAAAATTTTAGAGGATAATTAATAAAATATTTAAATAAATGTATTATTGTAATTCATGGGCACATGGAAAAATAAATAATATAATGATTTTATTTATTTATAAAGGAAATATATTTAGAAAAGGAATAATTATCTAATTAAATAATTAAAAATAATTATCTAATTCTTGTGAACTACAAGAAATTGATAAAAAATTAATTAAATACTTAAAAAATATTTAGTTAGTGTGGATGAGTGGAAATAAATTAATTACCTAGAACATCCATTCAATACCTGAAACTAGAACTGAGACAATGCACAAACATTACAAGCATTTTCTCCAAGTTGTAGTACCTAAATCATTAATGTAGACAAATGTGGAGAATTTTTTGGACCAATCAAATCCACTTCTGATAGACAACCAAACTATTGGAAAACAACAATCACTAGCCACATCAAGTGAAACAACAAGAACTTGAAAAGATTGAAATGTAACATCCCCAAAGCATAGGCATTGTGTTTAAATCTACAAGACCAAATTCTCAAATATGGAGGAATGTGAAGCATTATTCCAACCAGACTTTAAATACTCTTTCTTGCATATCACTTCTCCTCATACTGAGAAACATCAAAAAAATCATTAACTTGAACAAGAGTGTTAGTACCAAGAAATTCACATCTTCACCACCATCATCATGCCACAAATTCATAACATATAACATATTATTATCAACACCTCATTTAGATTGTAGACATCAAACACCAAGAAGGTGGACATCCACAACCCAAAGCAACTATAACCATAAACCATGTGTACTATACAACATATTCCTCAATCATGACAACAACAACCTCAACAAACCATAGAAAAATAGTGTCCACAACATTAATGACCACATCAACATAAATACTCATCAAGGAGCACATATTATCAGACATCAAGTTGACATCAATGAAAACATATATTCCCAACAATCTCCCCCTTTGTCATTGATGGCAATACTATATATAAAATTACTTATGCTCCCCCTATCATTAGTAACTCTTCTCCTTAGTAAGTCTCTCTCTCCCCCTTTGACATCAAGGACAAAGGGCGCATAAATATATCTCATCATTAATCTAGCATAGATATCTCTTCACTTTTTAATTTTGCATAATTTTACCTTCACAACAACAAAAAATTAACCACTTGCTCCCCCTAAGAGTAGCACTCAACATCAATCTAGGACTAAGGATGTATCTAGAAATTCTACCCTTGGACAGATGCACCACTATATGTATATTAGTTGGAAGAAGGAGGGGCAACAACCCCTAGTTTATGTCAAAGATACTCAAAGGTATCCTTTGGGAGTTCCTTAGTAAATATGTCTTCAATCTAATCCTTTATGGGAACATACTCTAATTTGACTTTCTTTTCTGCAACTTTCTCCTTTAATAAGTGATGTCGGATATAAATATGTTTGGTTCTTGAATGCATCACAAGATTCTTTGAAATATTTATTGCACTAGTATTGTCACACATAATAGGAATGGGCTCATCATAAATTACCTTGATATCTTTAAAGATCTACTTAATCTAGTACAATACTTGATTGCAACAATATATTTTGCTTCTATAGTGGATAGGGAAACTGATTCTTTCTTTCTATTAAACTAGGAGACTAATCTACCTCTTAAGAAAAATGCACTACCATTGGTACTTCTTCTATCATCAATACAACCAACCCAATAAACATCTATAAAAGCCATGAGAGAGAAATCACTATCCTTTTTGTACCATAGACCATAATCTAAAGTCCCTTTCCAATACTTGAATATTCTTGACTACCACATCATTAGATTTCTTTATATTATCTTGATATATAGCAACCATAATTAATGCATATGTAATATTTGTAGACACGTAAAAATGTCGCATTAATAACACGCTAATTATTCCTCTTTATTAATTAATAATTATTTAATTTATCTAATGTTTATTCTTCTAAACTAATTTAATCACCATGTTTCATCATTTCTAATTATTCAATCATTTAGTCATTTAATTTCCCCTTCTAAAATTATTTAAATAATTTTATTATTTAATTAATGATTATTATTTTTATATTAAAAGCAACAAAACAAGGGTGTTGTCTTATAATACAACAACCCAAAGGGAATAAAGTCAACCATAAAACTAGTAGCAACACATTAATTGCAAGCTACAAAGAACAAGGGTGTTGACCCTTAACAACAGCTCATAGGCAATAGAGGATAACAAACCATGATAACAACCCAAACCCAACTAAAGGAGGGGAGGAGGCACCCAAGACTTGGCATGGAGGGGTTTGGGGGAGGGGGGAGGACTTCCCCTTCCACTTGCAGAAAACCATTGTCCAAGCTTTACTGTCATTAGGACCATCAAGAGAGTGATCAATCAGGAGGGACCTGTAGGGTTACAATTTGTATAGTTAGCAGAGTGATACTACATAGCAATAGGAGGCTGTTGCATAACAAATATAGAGTGTAGTAGAGGAAAAGCATTTGGAGCATAATTTGTAGGAGTAGAGCGGGGTTGAATAGGGGCAAGAGGTGCATCCCCAAGGATAGAGGAAGTCACAACAATGGCAGCATGAACAACTTTAGCAGTAGAAAGAGGCACCTCATCCTCATGAGGGGATTCAACTAAATTTAAATCAGAAGCATAGATAGTCAAATGATCAGATGTAGCATCTTTCCACCAAGTAGCAGCACCTTTGTGCCACGAAATAGAGAAATACAAAGCTAATTGACCCATAGAAAAGCATTTCCAGCAGCAGAAGGGGAGGCCCTAAAAATCCAATGGTTGTGTCCAAGGCCTATCCCAACGATGAGAACCACATCCCCTAGGAGAGACAAAGAGATGTCAATATCTACTAAGATGTGGGCCAAGGTAGAGTGGCCCATAGAAGACGTAGGATCATCCACCTTTAGGAAACAACCAATAGAGTTGTCAATGGCCCGATAGCAAGAATGCTCCAAAAAATGGAGTGAAAGATTCAAAAGGAGAACCCAAACCAAATGCACATTAAGAAGATCAGAAAGAGGGCTAAATGAAGTTGTCCAAGGTTTAATAGAAAGGGAGTGAACTCCCCAAGACCACAACTTTCCCAAAACCAAAACCCTATTAGTGGAAGAATTAAAAGAAGCATTGAAAAAGACTTTAGCACAAGGAAAGAGCTCAATATTATGTGCAACCAAAGGCTTCCAAGAGTCACTCATCCAAGTGATAGAGATCTAGTAATGAAGGCCAAAGCCCAGAGAATATACACACCAGTGCATAGTGTTGGTAGAACCCAATGTTATCCACAACATCTTGTCTACAAATCACCATAGGGGAGGATTTGGCACAAGGAAGAGGACAAACCCCCTTGGGGGGATGGGCAATAGATTTGGCCACACTATCAAAGTTTCCCTTACCAGCAATGGAAGCTTTGGGTAAGACCTTAGCATTCACATTAGGACTGCCCTTAGAAATAGCATTACCAGAATCCACAATAGCTAATCCCCCTGGAAGGGCATCAGGGTCAAGAGCAACATCACCCCTCTGAGAATCTACAGAAGGATTTCCAACATGTTGAGAACCCATGGAGGGGGCACCTGAACCAACCACAACCACATAGGAGGTGATCAAACCAACAACATCACTAGTACCACCACCTATAGCAGCATAGGGAAGGGGAAGTTGGGTGGGAGGAGCAGATAATGCAAGCCAATAGGGAGGAGCGAGAGAGTTCAAACCACATCGAGCGAGAGAGTTGTTAGTGAAGTCCATCTCATTCAAAACATCGTAATTAATTATTGAAGATGATATGATTTGTTTACTTTAATTAAATAATCTTTGTTACCTAATTAAATTCAATTGCTATTTTCCTCTAATTAAATAATTTCTTTAAATTATTTAATTAGCTAACTATGTCTTCCAAATTAAATAAATTTCTCAAATTTATTTAATCTAATCTTTCTCTCAATTCAAAATCAAAATTCCCAAATTCTAATTTCCAACTAATTTTATCTCATGTGCATGATTTTGGATATTTTTGAAAAATTTCAAATCCAAATATTAATTAAATGCAATTCCATGCTAAATCCTACAACACATGCTAATTTCTGACTAACACTCACCCCTAAGTTCAATTGTCAAACACCTTTTCTCACTAATTAATTAAATCAATTCACTTCCTCAATCTCCTTTCTAACTATCAAACAACTTTTTTAACAAGTTTGTCCATTCAACTCATCTCAGTTTAACTCATCAAACAATTTTCTCAATCAATCTCAACCATTGATTGAATTAGTCTTCATATCAATATTGACCACTCAATTTTCCTTTGAATTTCTATAAATTCAATAGTATTCTCCTATTTTGATTAACCACTATCTTTGAGTTCTTATGCTATCATTCTACAGGTTTTCAAGCATGAGTCTGAGAGCCATCTTCTACGAGAATTGAGAAGAGCAAAGGAAGCTATATATCGATTCAATAAGGGAGTTTTCAATTGATTTTTTTTTATGCTTTATTGATTGAGATAAACTTTCATTATGTTTACGGATTGTTTAATTAGATTGGATTTTTGTGGTTAATCTGGTAATCTAATCAATTATGTTGAATTTCCCCATAAAACATTTGGTGAACCAAACATGAAATTATATGCCTACTGATTTGGATTGCTATTTGGCGTGTTCTACAAAATCACCATACGAATTTTCACATTTGTTTATGCAAAAGTTCGCATTCATCCAGCCATTACTTTGCATGCATCTAGGTGGTATTTCGCATTAGTTGTTTTCCTATTTCGCATTGGTTGTTTTCCTTTTTCACATTTGTTGTGTTAGGTTTTCACATCCAGATACTTTTAGTTAATCATTTATATTTATGTTTTTGTTTTTGGGTTTTTCTATATGCTATTAACCTTCTGTCTATAGCATGTGGCAATTAACAAAAGTAGTTTCGATCAGTTGAAGACATAAAAATTAAAACTACTAATCATTTTCTTGCAGGGGTGATTTTTTTAGGATAGCTCACATTTTATTTTGGTGCATTAAAATTAACAATTTTTTGTTGTGTTTTGAGCACTAGGCTCTTTTATGTTTAACCCTTTTAGCGATCCTGTCTCCCAAGAAGCCCTTAAGACTAGGTGTGAGGGAACGACCCAAGTGCTAACAAGCTAAAGCCAAGCTTCTTCTTAGCCACTATAAATAAATGTGTTTGTGAGGAAATGTATAAGCAACAAGAGCATATGTGTCATATTGATGTATGCCTCCCTCAGTATCCATGTGATGTGAAATCCACACAGTGATGTGTAAAAACCCGCAAGGGCTGGAGACCTCTTAATTGAGAAAAATGTCACATTTATGGCCACCTAAACGGATTACCTTACTATGAACCAATTGTTTTAGTAGCCAAAAACCTTCTATTTGCTGGTGCAAGAGGTTGGACTTCTAAGCTATCTTCTTTGAATAAGTGCAGCTCGAATTTATCCGCAGTGGGAACCCAACAGATATTGTCCTAGCCAACCTAGAATTCATGCTTGTTTGTGCATGTTTTTTCAGCCATACTGTCTTCTGAGAATCTGCAATTTTACATTTCACTGAAACATAGGAAAATTAAGATCATAACAGAAAACTAGGATTTTCAAAAAAACAAAAAAATCAAAATAGTGCATTAGGTCATTTAGGGTTTCGCATTAGTATATGAACCATTTCACATTCGTCTTTCTAGTGTTTCGTAGTGGTCCTGTCAAAAATTTGCATTTGTCAGTCTATCATTTTATATTCATCCTGCATAATCTTAGGTGCTCAATCAAAAAAATCATCAAGTTAAGTATGAAATTTCATACCATCCCTTTTCCTTTCTGTGATCAAAATTCTATTCAAAGTATGTAGGGTCCCATAGGTTGCATATCCCTAATAGTCTCCATTCTATGTCTGCATAATTTTAGATTTAGGTTCAAATATTCATCCAAGGATTCATTGAGAATTAAGAGACCTAGTATCCTCAATCAATCATCAACCAATCATTGTGCCCTTGGTAATAAGTCTAGTATAGGGTACCTTCAATCCTAATCTCAATCAGGTCAAAACAATCCCCAATACTCTTTGTGCGGCATCAACAACTTGGTCTTTGGATTTTCCTTCATTATCATCTACATATTCATCCTAGAAGTCTTACCTAATTCATTTAGAAGAGTCTTATAGTAAATGGTGTTACTTGGTGAGAATATCTTCCCAGTTTTGCAATGTGATTTAGGACCTAATGGCGATTAGGCAGATATCATCTTCATTTTCAATAACCTTACTTGGAGGTTGAAAAAGAGAACACCCCAATATGTAGGAATCACTTTTGTTATGGACGATTAAATAAGAAAATAGCATCGCATTAAGGTCAAAGATGAGAGAGAAATCCTTCAATAGAGACTTGAGAGACTCAAACTTCAACAACAACCTCCTTGTCCTAATCATCTGTAGAGTTTCTAGTCAATTTTCATACTTAGTCCATCATCAACATTAGGTTATTGCATTCAAGTCCTTAGAGTATCATAACCCATCGCAGATTTTACATCATATCCTTAAGTTATTATAGATGTCCTTATGCACGTCACTCAATTGCTGATAGCTAGGAATCAAATGGCTCCAAATAGTGACCCTATGTTTGATCCTATGATCACAATGAACTTATCTACTTATTCACAAGGACAACCCCAAAGAGGGGAAACTTTAACCCCTTTACCAACAAACATGGATGTTTTACCTTCATTGATCACAAACATATGCCAATATCACTTCCCAAACAATTGTCAATATCTCAAACACATCAGTTTAGACTCTGACTAGCACCTCTCAAATTTTAGCTCCAACATATACTTCACAACCAATAGTTTCAATCTTTATGGGATCAACCTATACCACTCACAACTTGAATCAAGGGTCTACTAATTTGTTCACTCCGACCCAACCCAATGTTAGCACACACTTTGCA
Source organism: Cryptomeria japonica (assembly GCF_030272615.1). Classification (NCBI taxonomy): domain Eukaryota; kingdom Viridiplantae; phylum Streptophyta; class Pinopsida; order Cupressales; family Cupressaceae; genus Cryptomeria; species Cryptomeria japonica. Next base: position 351,499,350 of record NC_081406.1, read on the forward strand.
TACTTTTTAGCACCAAGTGGAACCAATAGTGTGCAACTTCATAACTATTCAATATTTCAACAACCTCTGGCACATACTAAAACTTTCATTGGAAACACCTATACGTCAAATGTGTTAGTGACTCAAATCAATATCCTCGCTCAGCAAGTCCAAAATTTGTAAAAATAAATGACTAATATTTAGACTAGAAATGAGAAAAAGAGTGATACTATAAAAGATCTTCACTCATATCCATTTGATCAGACATTATACATGCCACCGTTATCTCCACACTTTGAAACACCAAAAATTGATAAATATAGGGGGAAAGGTAACCCAAGAGATCACATCAGAGAGTTCTGTATAGCCTATATAGAAGTGGATTTGCAACATTGGTGCTCTCTTGCTCGAAGATGTCTTTCTCACATTCTAGAAAAACAGAAAGTAAACATATTTACAGAGAACCTCATCTCTAAAATCAAGTGTCCATTACAAATGCAGCGTCTAAGTTTCTTCCATGAAGTTACTGAGAAGGGCTTGAAATGTGAAAAGGTCTCATTGAGAAAAGAATTTTGAAGATTAAGGAAGAGGGTAATACCAATAATTACAGATCTAAGTAGTAGTAAAAGAACAAGAATGACACAAGAGATGGAGTTGTTGATGCAGGGGTGGTGAATAGAGCTCAACTAGTGGTTTCCTTATAAGGACTTGCTAATCCTTTCATCCTAAATAGGAATCTACCTCAGGACAACAATGCAGTTTCCACAAATGCAGTACCATCTACCAATCCTCAACCTCAAAGAAACAATGTAGTTATGAATGTTTTCTTAATTTGTTTTGTTTTATCTATATGTTCTATCAACTTTTCTTAAAATAATTGTTTGTGGATATTTGAATCCCTACTAGTACTCCATTAATTTTTGATCTCATATGTGGCTTAAAGACTAATTAAGGATAGGAACCTTTGTATGCTTTAGATTATTTTATTGATGTCTTGTGCAGTCATAGGTAGGGGAGAGAAACACATTTCAATCCTTGTGTATCACCTTTCATTTCCCTTTCAGCATTCCTTCTCCCTTTTCCTCTGCAAGTAATTAGAATACATTTTACAAGTGTTAAGTTGGTTCAACACTATGACCTAATTGAAAAGAAAGCTATCCTTTTCTGGATATTCAACCTCACATGTGTAAGGTCCCATACTTGGAGGTTGTTACCATGTTTCACAAGGTTGTTAAACATTCATGCTCAACAAGGGTGCAAACTTTTGTGACAACATTCTTTTACAAAACAATATATTTCAATAGATAGACAGTCACATAATGACCCATTACATCTAGAGGTCTTTGTTCAAAACAAGAAAATCAAGAGAGTGTTAATAGATGGTGGAGCTGGTCTAAACATATGCACCTTGAACTTGGTCAAAGGCTTTGGATATTTAGAACACCAAATTTTTCCTACCAAAAATGTAAACATTAAAGCATACGATGATGAGGAGTGCACATCTAAAGGTGTGGTCACTTTTTGAGTACAAGTGGGACCTATTAATACAGAGACTACATTTCAATTTTTGGATAGAGAATTGGGATACAAAATTCTATTGGGACATCCATAGATACATGCAATTCAAGTAGTGTCATCTATATTTCATCACTGTGTCAAACTCATATATAACGATATTGAAATTACCAAACTAGATCCTAACCCATTTCAACATTGCAATAATATTAAGACCAATCTAGAAAATCAGGTCCTGATAAACCAAGCAGCTCCATTTGTATCACAACTTAAATTTTTGACAATAGCAGACACATCAGAACCTTCTACATCTAATGCACAACTACAAATTTAGGATAAAGGATGTGGAGAGTATTCCTATTTAGAGGGACATGGCATTGGCCAATCACCTCCATCACCAAAATCCTTCGGAAGACCACCACTAAATCCTATTGAACAATGTAAAGGAAAACAAGTGGTTCAGTACTCACCTTCTTATTCCTTCGTTAGATGGGGATAATTGGATGAGGAATATCTAGAAGAAGATGTATGTAAATGGCTACAGAAGGATGAAGAAGAAGAAAAACCATCAACTCAACTCCCTTTGGACCAGTATGGGAAAGGTTACTATATGTTATAAAGGCATGGATATGATAGTACCATGGGTTTGGGAGAACAACATCAAGGAGTCATAGAACCAATATTACCATCGAAGAATCCAAAAAACCAGTGTTTGGGATACAATGGAGTAGAGAAGAGGCCCTTGAGTCAAAATAATGAAGCAGTGGCATCCAATTCTCCTTCGATCACACAATCTCCTCCTACACAAGTTACTGAGAATTCAAAACAAGGGAAAGGCCCTAACAAATTTATACATATTCAAACACCATGTAGTGAATGGAGCAATAAGAGCACTGCAAGAGACTAGGAAACAATGCACTAGGAAGAAGTGGCATTGGTTGTCTATGTGATCCCCACCAAGTTAATTGAATCAGATGGCTTAAATCTAGACATGGAAAAATAATTTCATGTAGGGAATTGAAACTTTATCATTACTCAAATAGAACCAGGATCAATCAGTCACTACCTTATGAATCTAGTTGAAGTAACAAGGAGACCTCTATCACCACCTATTGAGGAACCAAGTGAAGAAGAAGCATTTGATGTTGAGACATACATAGATCAGAATATCCATTGCAAGGAAAAATACATTGACCCAAATTCATGGACCAACAATAGTGACACTCACATATGCACCATAACAACAATTTCCTATGCTGATGAAAGTAGACATCTCTCTCTTATGTCTCTGCATCTTAAAGTTTGGGGACAACAAGAGAAACCACGTCTAGATTGGTTTGAGAATGATGAAGCAATAGCAAAATTCCTCGATTCTCATGAGGGATTACCATATGGAGATAACAAGGTAGGATTTGCAATTGATTTAGATAGAATGGCATACTTTGGGGAGGCAAGTTCATCCTGTAGTCAGAAAAACTCAAAGGATAGTGAATGTAAGCACAAAAAGAGATTAGATGAATTTTCAATTGATCAAGAAATATCATCATTGCTTGTTGAAAAATTGAAATAAGTCAACATAGTTGAGGGTGAATTTGTGTACAAAATCCACTTAGAAGATTCCTTGAAAATAGAAGAGAAAAAAATTCATCCAATCTTTTCAAGCAAAGGTTAATTAAATTCGCTTGGTCATATGTTGACATGCCAAGATTAGACCTCAATCTTGTTTTACATCAGTTGCCATTACTTCTAGGAGCAAAACCCTATAAGAAAAAGCTCAAAAAAATGCATCCCCAAATAGTTGTATTAGTCAAGGTTGAATTATAGAAACTCTTAGATGTGGGTTTCATCAAATCAATAAATTATGTAGAGTGGATCTCCAATCTAGTACTAGTTACAAAGCCTACTGGAGGAATCAAAATTTGCATAGATTTTAGGGTTTTGAATAATGCTTGCCCAAAAGATGATTTCCCACTCTCAAATATCAACATGATAGTAGATCTCATAGTCAAACATGAAATGTTGTCCTTAATGGATGTCTTCTCTAGGTATAATCATATCATAATTGCACCAAAAGATCAACATAAGACTATGTTTACTTGCCCGTGGGGGACATATTATTGGAATGTGATGTCTCTTGGGTTGAAGAATATAGGAGCGACATATCAAAGAGCCATGACTACACTTTTCCATGACATCATTCATGATATCATGGAATATTATGTGGATGACTTGTTAGCTATGTCTAAAACTAGAGAGGACCACCTTGAAGTCCTTGCTAAGATATTTGATATCCTAGAACAATACAAGGTCGAGTTGAATCCCAAAAAGTATGTGTTTGAAGTCATAACTAGAAAGATTTTAGGGTTTATAGTGTCAAACAGAGGTATTGAGGTCAATCAAGATAAAGTGAAAACTATTATGGAAATGCCTCCACCATCCAATTTGAAAGAGTTATAGAGTCTACAAGGAAAGCTACAATCCATCAGGAGATTCATAGCACAACTAACAGACAAATGCCAACCATTTCAACATCTTCTAAGAAAAGGAGTTGCCTTTAAATGGACCGAATAGTGTTAGGAAGATTTTCAAGCTCTAAAAGATTATCTAATATCACCACTAGTCTTAGTGTCTCCAGCACTGGGAAAGCCCTTATTACTATATATCTTTGCAACTAATTCATCCCTAGGATCACTTTTGGCACAACACGATGACCAAGGGAGAGAATGGACAATCTATCACATCAATAGGACACCGGTGGGATATGAGTTGAATTAAATTCCTATTGAAAGAGCATGTTTAGTAGTAGTCTTCACATCCCAGAAGATTAGAAACTATATTCTTAGTCACATGGTACAACTTATCGCTAACATTGACCCACTCAAGTACCTTTTAAGCAAAGCGGCATTGACAGGCAGATTAGCTAAGTGGGTCATGATTCATAGTGAATTTAACATTGATTACATGGACCAAAAAGCCATTAAGGGTCAAATCATAGCAAATCAGTTGATAGAAGCTCCAATTCAAGATGATCATCCCTTGTTGATTGATTTTCCTAATGAATTTGTGTTTTCACTAACAGCCTCTACAAAATGAATTTTATACTTTGATGGATCATGTATAATCATGGAGCTGGAGTAGTTATGCTTTTTGTTAGGCCTCAAGGTGATTCTATCCTAAAATCATATAGAATCAGTTTTCCCTACATAAATAATATGGATAAATATGAGCTCTTCTTAGTGGAGTTCGCATGGCAATACAATGGAAAATCACAAACTTGCATGTATATGGAGATTCACAACTTATAATTAACCAAGTTAACGATGATTATATCACTAAAGATGAAAAGTTGATTCCATACAAGAAAATGGACAATGATTTCAAGAAGTATTTCAACAATGTTGTTTTTCAACAAATTTCCTTGAGTCCACAATAAAGTAGGAGATTTTGTTGAGCATCAGATTTAAAAATGTAAAAAATACATGGTTTTATAGGGAGTTAAGATTGTAGACGTATAAAAATGACCATATTCCTAAATGAATATTTAATGTTCATTTTATTCTCATTCCTCTATTTAATTAAGTAAATTATTCAATTTATTTAGTTAAATTCACTTAAGCCCTTTTTGCATCATTTAATTGAATAAATCATTTTATTTAATTAAAACCCTTCTCTCTACTTTTAATTAAACTCACATTTAATTAAATAGTTTACCCCAATTAAATAAATCTAATTTATTTAAATCTCCAACTTGCAACCAAATTGAAATAAAGCAATTTATTTTAATTAATTCTATTTTCTCTCACCCACTTGCATTTTCCTACATCTCCCACTTGCATCCTAAACCCTATTCCTAATTTCTTCTAGAATCCATCTAATCCTAATAAATTAACCCCAAACCCATCCATTATCCCCTTTCCCTAAATTTGAGGAGGTCACTTCTCAAATTTGGAGTAAAGTCTTCAATAGGCATTAAAGCCTTTATCCATTCAACAAGCTAACTTGTTGAATGCCCCCAAATTTGGAAGGACTCTTACAAATTTGTCCCCAAAGTCTTCAAACCATTAATGGTTAACTAACCCTTAGTGGCATGGTTAGAGACTTTTTGACTAACTTAACCTCCACCCAACCCAAGGGTCTCATCAAGCATTTATTGCTTTGACCATGGTTCTTCCTTTAACCTTTGCACAAGAGTTTACCCTTTGGCTAAAAGCTTTATCCAATAGATAACCCTAACCTAACCTTAACCCTTACCTCCTAGGGTAACCATGAGGTCTTATCAAGCATTTAATGCTTCTTACATCTCCTCTCAACCAGCCTTATGTTGACAATTGTCACCATTTCATTGGTGAAAATTGAAAACATGGATTGACAACTTTCAAACTTGACCCTTGATTAACTCTTTCAATCATGACCATCCATTGCCCTATTTTCAATATAAATAGAGCTCTCATTCCTCCATTTTAAAGGATCCATGCAAGCTTTAGTATCTCATTTATGCTCAATTTTATTAACACATCTAGCTTCTCTTTGTTATAGGAATTAATCTAATAAGCATTTTAGACTATTTCCTTTATCAGTAGCTTAACTCATAAACTAGTATATCATGTTAGGATATTATTGCTACTAATCTTGTCATCTTATAATCTAGTTTATTGCATTTGTAGAATCATGCATAGATAGGATGCATTTTCATAACTAAATCAATCATAAGCATCCCTTGTTCTTGCATTTGTCATCCCTAAGCCACTTTACTCAGTGATCTGAGAGCAAAGGCATTGGCTTGAGGGACCTTGTGAGATAGAGAACCATGGAACCAACCTTGGGAAGTTGAGTCATTCTTCATGACTCCATAACTTGCACCAAGAATTCCTGTGGGTGTGTGGACAAACCTCTTTGAGCTTTAATTTTCACATTTTTAGTTTCATTGCCCCGCTTTTCCCGCATATATTTTTGGCACCCACCGTGGGGTACTACCCCATTAATCAAATTGGTTTTCAATAATAACTACTTTTGCAAGTACACGGGAAACAGGAATTAGTGCGTAGGGAACATCCCTTAGCGCATTTGGTGGATCTTTTAGTGCATCTAGCACACTGTTTAGCGCATGGGGTCTATTATCTAGCATGTAAAGATCATACTTTAGCACATCATCCTCACTAACTTTTTCCTATAGGTCTCAGCGCAGAAGAATAATAACTTAGTGCATCTGAAACATAGTTCAGTACGTTGGGCCTTTTCGATAGTGCATCTGGATTACCTTGTAGTGCATACAGTTTGTTTTATAGCACATCACAGACAAAGGCAAAACAACTGTAACCAAATGTAAAAAATTAGACTTGTTGAAGTCCATAGGTTTTCTAACAATCTTACTTGGTATTTTGCAGGGTTCTAACAAATTTCTTGCAGATAGGAGCTTAATTTTAGAATCATTAAATAGTTTTAGTTTTTACTAACTTAGTTAAGTTAGTTAAGATATAAACTTCATTTTTTATTCTTGTTAAAATTGAACTCAATTTTGTTTAGGCTTTAAAAAGAACCACAAAACAAAATTTCCCTTGCTTTTCTAGGAGAGAAAATTTTCAAATTGGATTTTAAAAGGAACAAATCAATTTTTTTTCAAGTTTTGCAAACAAATGGATTAAAAAGAACTTCACCATCCTTTGGTGTATAAAAGGATCCATTGTAGGTTTTAGCAAGGAAAAGAATCACAAAGTCCCAAAAGTCTTTTGTTTTGCAATTAAAGAGGGAAGATCTTCCCCTTTCGCTTGATTTCTTTTGTTGATGAAACATCGTGTTCATTTTGTTGACCAAGTTCTTCTTTTGACATTAGAAAATCATTGCCTTGAAAATTTAAAAACAACACCATGTTTTCGTGGAGCAACATCTCCATATAGGACTAGAAAATCATTGCTTTGAAGGGCTAAAAGGAACTTGTGTGCTTTGTCTTGAAAGTGGAAGGTATATGCTCTCCCCTTAATTGGGTGATCAAAAAGCCAAACCACTCTTAAAGCTTTCTTTAATTCAAGCAATAAAACCTTTAGGAGACCTGCCTTCCCGAGGGGTTGAAAAACTCTTAAAGCCATTTTTGGCTGGTGTGAAGGGAACAACCTAAGTGGGAAACAGCTTTGAAGCCAAGTGTTCCAACCCACTCTAATCAAAAGTGGAAAGTGACGAAAGTCCTTTTCAACGGTTGCGCACAGCGATTAGCCTTCCCCCAATATCCTTGAGATACGTAAATCCATTGTTCTAAAGGTTAGGAAGCCCCCTAAGAGAGTTTATCACTAATGGCCAAATAGGAAGCTTGATTACAAACCTTAGCATAGAAACTTTGAGCCGAGTCAGTAACCAGACATTTGCAATATCATAGTGCAAGGGTGGGGAAGAATCCACCCCCAAGATCGCTCACCATATATCTCCCAAGATAACTACTCAATTGTGAAGCAATTCACTTTGGGTTAATTTCTGGAAAAAGGCAAAAAAATGGGCGTCCCCTAGGGGATGACACGGCTGTTTGAGCTGATGGAGTATCAAGACTAGTGGGATATGATATTACTTATGACCCTTCAATAAAGAGTCCGATTGAAATGCACGTTGCATCTAAACCTGTTGAAACATTGGGGATTTGAACACATCCTCGCAGAACATACACTTATTGTTTAGATTAAGAAAAATGGTTGTCTCTTTGGTGTCGTGCTTTCATTCGTTATTTCAAAAAATCATCTATTAGCACTAAAAACTCAAGGCAAAATTCAAAAATTGCAAAAAAACAACCAAGTCAATATATTTCAAGGCAGTTTAGCGTGTAAGAGCAACTTCTTAGCGCATAGGAACCATCTTTTAGCACATTAAACCTTCTCTTTAGCACGTCAAGTCTTAACAGTAGCGCTTCACCCGGATCTAAAAACAAGCAGTGACAGTTAGCGCATCTTGAAAATAGTTTAGCGCATTGAAGCATCAGCTTAGCGCATGGAAATCAAACTTTAGCGCGTAGGGTTTAAATGTTAGCGCATAGGAGGCCCATATTAGTGCATGGCCTTTTAAACCAAAGCTGAACCAAAGCTGAGCAAAATTAACCAGTTAGTGCGTATCATGGGGCAGCGTAGTGCATAGAGTCTTTTCTCTAGCGCATAGAGAAGTTTTCATAGCGTATTGTGTCTCTGTTTCAGCACCTAGTCAAAACTAGAAAAACAGGGGGCAAAATAGAGGTCGATTTGGAAAATTTTGAGAACAATTTCGAAAGCTTCCCTTCATCAGCCTGAACTTCATCAATCAGAAAACCAAAAATAGTGTATCAAAAGCTATTTCTAAAAGCAAGTTTTCATCAAGCAAAGTTGCCTAAAATCTGAAACTAGTTGCAAGATAAACATATCTATCCTATCAAAATCGGGAAACATCATCGCAAGTAGAAAATATGTCCTTTAAAAGCAAACGGATTTTTATCCCAAAACACACTTGTTTAAAAACTCTATGTTGTCAAATCGAGTTTCCATATTGGGAAAGCTCATATTCCATATCATTTGATGCACTTTGTCGTGAGGGGGCATCTAAACCTTCACTTTGATAAAGTAAAACTTGAGTTTCCAAAAACAAGCTAAACTAAATCCAAAACAAATCAAAGGAAACCATTGATCACTTCTGCATGACTAATCCTCATATTGTGAGAAGAAGGAATATTTATCATAACACTAAGTTGAAGAAACAGCAACCAAGTTCTTTGAAACTTGCCAAAAGAAATAAATTTTTATACATCAATCGTCAACTCTTCAAATCTCATCGTACATTCCTTCGTTGTATACGATTGTATCTTCAAAACAAAACAAACAAATTTAACAAGGAACCCTTGAGGAGTAGGGCATTCTGTCAAAAATTAGCATTCAGTCAACGCATAAATCAAGGAGGGAAGATCTATCCGGCCTTCATTCCCAAAGAGTGCATCACTTATAACATACCCCAATTTGAACCACCAACCCCTGAGCAAAACATTGAAGAAGAGTTCATTCCATTTGTCACAGAGAGCTTCTACTAGATGTCTGTCGTTACTCGCTCTCAACGAAACAAACAAAGTGAAATGCAATCAGAAACTAGCATGAATCAGAGATTATCAAATCCTTTCGAGCATCCAAATCTAGAGGACATCGATATTTCTGAAGAACTTCTTCAAGAGTGTCAAGAGAGAACTTCATTTCAAAAACTTGTGGAAAGACTCATGGAAAATGACAAGGAAAAATACCTACTCATGCTCACAAGCAAAGGGGTTAAAATTCCTGAAGAATTTGACACAGACATTTTTAAAACAAGATCTCAACATTACGAATATCAAGAACAACAATGAGAGGAAGAGGCATGTGACCCTGAGCAGGATATTACTGAACAAAATCTACAAGAACAAAATATACCTGAGAAAAACATACCGTTCCATACCCCATTTCAGCCTAGAATTAATGCAAGAGAAGAATTCTTCCCTCGGCAAAATAATGCACCTTTGATTGCTCTTACTCAACAAATGCAAATGTTGCAAAGACAAATGCAAGACATGCAACAAGGTACAATAGTACTGTACTCCTTAACTAAAATTTGTCCTTATCTGTTTGACAGAAGATTGAACATGGTACCTTTTCCTCCAAACTCAAATGTTCCCAAATTTGACAAATATGATGGGAAGAGTGATCCCCGTGATCATGTTCGATAATTTTGCACAATGAGTCTTGAATTCGCTCATGATGATACCTATTTGATGAGGTTATTCCCAAGAAGCTTGGGAGGACAAACAATGGAATGGTTATCCAAAATCACACCGCCCATCAAATCATTCGATGAACTAGTCAACAAATTCATAGCTCAATATTCCTATAACATTCAACATGCTATCACCATGTTAGACGTCTGTAATACCAAACAAAAAAACAATGAAACATTCATGGTCTTCCTTCAATGATGGCGGCGTATGGTTTCGAGATATCCTCGTGATGTACCTGAAAAAGAAAAGATGGAAATTTTCATCAACAACTTGAATAGTGAGATGAGTTACAGAACCAAACTCCAATGCATACCATCTTTTGCTAAATTGATTGAGAATGGCATCCAAGTAGAAGAGGCATGTGTCAAAAAGGGAACGTTGAAATTTTTCAAAGAAGGAACAACTTCATCCAATTACAACAACCAAAACAACAACAACTTGGACAAATCTAGATTCTAGACCAGAAACAAAAACAATGGAAATGAAGGAGGAACTGAATCAAATGATCCAAAATCAAAGCAACCCATGCTTGCATTATCAAGTAATCCTCAAGCTACAAAGAATCCCAAAGGTGCTAACCCAGGAACTAACGCTTATGCACCAAATACCAATCAAGATCAACTCAACACAAACAACACCAACAATACCCTAAACAATAACACCAATAGAGGACCTAATCCAAACTCACGGGGTAACACAACCAACTTTCCAAAACGCATTTATACACCACTAGGGCAATCACTGGAGTCAGCATTCAGAGAACTTCTAGCAAACAAAATTATCTCTTTACCCACAATCAGCAACTTTGAACCTCAAATCAAACCACCTTGGTGGAATGACTCACACTTTTGTGATTTTCATCGCAACAAATGTCATCAAATGAATGATTGCATGAGGCTGAAAAACATTGTTCAAGTTCAAGACATGATCGATAGAGGTGATTTAACGGTTGATGGTCTCAAAACAAATGGTGACCATGGAGCTTTCAAAAATCCTATTCCAAACTACAACAAGGATGGAGCTTCAACCTCAAACGATACACGTGGAGCTCGTATCAATCACATATACAATAACACCATCAATCACATATCAGTTGAAGACAATCAAGTCAATATTATCATAATCAAAGACAGACGTGAACATGAATCCATCAATGTAACAACCAGAGCTCAAAAATATGTCTTGAAGGGACAGATGTCAACAACAAACACCATACCCAAAATTCAATATGATTTAGTCAGTCAACTATGCAAAACTCCTGCTCAAATATCTATACTTGAGTTTCTGAAACTTTTGCCAAAACACAAATGCATATTGGAACAAGCCTTATTGGAAACAAATGTACCGCAAGATCTAGATGCTGACAAATTTCAAGCCATGGTGGCTCATATGACAGGACCTCATAATCTCACTTTTTCTAAGCATGATAATATCTCATTGAGCCATCCACATAATACTCCACTCCATATTGAAGTCATGGTCTATAAACACCGAGATAAATGAGTATTAATAGATGGAGGAACTGGACTTAATATTTGTACCTTAAAACTTATGCATGCATTAGGCTTCTCAGAGGAGTCTATTGATCCATGCAAAAAGATCACTATAAAGGCATATGGTGATGAAGAAAGATCATCTAAAGGAACAGTGGTGTTGCCAATTCAGGTCAGACCAATATGAAAGGATACTATGTGCTAGGCCTTAGACATAGACCTCACATACAATATCCTATTGGGTCGACCCTGGATACATGAAATGCAAGCAGTACCCTCCACATATCACCAATGTGTTAAATTCTCCTACAATGGGCAGGAGGTTTCTATATCAGCTGATCATAATCCATTTCAGCATTGTAATGCTATGGGGGTAGCCCAAGATAGCTTGGTTCCACATAATAGAGAGAAACAAAATTCATCAGCACAAGATCTTCAACAAGAAAAGTCTAAATCATTACCTAGAGATTTCAAGCAGAAAATGAAGATCAAAGAACAAGGCATGGGAGAATACTCTTTGGAACCCATGTGTTTGGCCAACTTACCAACATCACCTAGATCTCATGGATTACCTATAGCATCAACACATCAAGTAACTCAGCCCATCACCAAGTTTGATGGCACATTCATTCAAATCGGCACTCTAGCACATGAATCTGAGGAAAAGGATATCCTTAGTTGGCTATACAAAGATGAGGAAGAAGATAGAGAAGCTACTGTGGAAGCAGCTATACCCACACACTTGTATGGGAAAGGTTACTTAATCATGCAACAAATGGGATACAATGGCAAAGTACCTATTGGTAAACGTCAGGAAGGCGTCACAGAACCATTGGATCCTCCTTCACAATTCAGTAAAGACAAAAAAGGATCGGGCTTTGAACTCACTCTATTACCAAAGAAGGCACCACGCAAATATCAAAAACCCCAGTGGAAAGCAAGGAAGAAATACAAAGAAGACTCTTGGCAAGAGGCAGTGCTTGAGTCAGCTGAGACAATACGTAAAGAACGTGAACATCAAGAACAAGAGAAATGTCAAAAGCGGCCTATCAATCAAAAGAAGGAAGCATCTACTGCAGAAGCACATCATATTCAAGAACCAATATCCAACAAAGAAGAATCACCTCTGGATTACATCATTCCTCCCCAAGGAGAGACAGTATATGAACAAATGCAAAGAGCAGAAGAAGGATCTGACATAGAATCAGAGAAAACTATCAAACTTGTCTCAATTATCAAAGACCTGTTCTCACCCTACAACACACCAGTTCACAGCACTACTAGAATATGGGATAATACCTCTGAGACTGATTCCAATGAATATGAATGGGGTAGCTGTTCTAATATTATTGAAGATATTTGTGCAAATAAAAGTAATACACCCATCTCTCAAGAAGAACGCGGCACAGAATCTAGACCACTTGAATTTGGTCCATAAAATATCTATGACGCCAAGGAAAACAAGCAGCAACATTATGTGCAAGTCTATACGGAAGATGATACCATCAAAGACCTCGATGAAATCCTTAACTTCTTTAACACCCCAGCCAATCATGATGATACTTCTGTCCTGACACTTACAGTAGTCAAACTTGATCCACCTAACGACTCCTTACCACTTGTCTTTCATAACCTCATAGACTGGGACGAACCTGAAACTCATGATATACCAATTTTCCCAAATGATGAATCCATTATCCATTACTTATGTACCATTAACCCAGAGATAGACTCTACCAGCGAACAAAGTAACGATGTCTACAATCAGGGGAGTGCCAAGTCTCTCAGTCGCAAAAATGAGAAAACTAAAAGATCTACTGCTGAAAACCAGTTAATGGCAGCAATAGATCACACAAAAGTAAAAATAAAGGACGCATCTGAGGGTGAAAACCTTTTTAAGGCACCTAAGGATGGGAGACTTGACACTCTTCCTAAGCACTATCACGAGCGATCACCCATATTGATTGAGTCCACTCAATCAATCAACATTGGTACTACAAAAGCAGCCAAAACTATGCACCTTGCAGAATCTCTGACGGAAACAGAAAGATCAGAATTTATCAAATTATTTAAAGAAAAGCAAATCAACTTTGCTTGGTCATATGCAGATATGCCTAGGATTGATCCACAATTAATCATGCATCATTTTTCCATTGCTCCAGGAGCTAAGCCAGTCAAGCAAAAATTGTGAATGATGAATCCACATGTGGCACTCATGGTTAAAGCTGAATTGAAGAAACTGTTAGATGTTAGATTTATTCGACCTCTTGACTATGCTGAATGGATTTCCAACATTGTACCAGTATCAAAACTAGATGGCAGTATCAGAATTTGCACTGATTTCAGAGATCTCAACAAAGCCTGTCCAAAGGACGACTTTCCTTTGCCCAATATCAACATAATTGTAAACCTCACAGCAGGCCATGCAATGCTATCACTAATGGATGGTTTTTTAGGCTATAATAAAATAAAGATAGCCCCAGAGGATCAAGATAGAACAACGTTTGCCTGTCCATGGGGAACGTACTGTTGGAATGTCATGCCTTTTGGCTTAAAGAATGCAGGAGCAACTTATCAACGAGCAATGACAACAATCTTTTATGACATGATGCATACCTTCATGGAAGACTATGTCGATGATTTACTAGCTAAATCCTTCACCAAAGTAGAACATCTAAGCATCTTAGAAAAGATTTTTGATAGATTGGAAAAATTCCAAGTCAAGCTCAACCCTAAGAAGTGTGTCTTCGAGGTTACATCAGGCAAATTACTAGGCTACATAGTTTTAGCTAAAGGTATTGAAGTGGATCTAGCAAAGGTACAAGCCATTATGGAGATGCCACCACCAAAGAACATCAGTCAGCTTAGATCTCTACAAGGATGACTCCAATCAATCAAGCGATTCATCGCTCAACTAGCAGATAAAAGTCTCCCATTCAATCATTTGCTACATAAAAATGTACCATTTAGATGGGAAGCCAAATGTGCAGAATCCTTCTATCAAATCAAGCAATATCTAATGAACCCACCAGTTCTAGTACCACCAATAGCAGGGAAGCCACTCATTCTCTACATTTCAACAACAGACATCTCACTGGGGGCATTGTTAGCACAAGAAGATCAACATGGCAAAGAGCGAGCTATCTATTATATCAGTAGGACATTAAACGGATATGAACTCAACTATACATTCATTGAGAAAGCTTGTCTAACAGTGGTATTTGCCTCTCAAAAATTCTGACACTACATGCTAGCTCACACAATTAAGCTGGTTACAAAAATTGATCCTCTCAAATATTTACTCAGTAAAGCAGCTCTTACAGGCAAATTGGCTAAGTGGGTCATGATCCTCAGTGAATTTGATGTCCACTACATAGAACGATGAGCTATCAAAGGACAAGCAATTGCAAATCAACTAGTAGAAGCACCACTACCTGGAAAACAAAATTTGGAGATAGAATTTCTAGACAGAGACATTCTTTCTATCTCCACCAAACAATGGACCTTATATTTTGATGGATCCTACACACAACATGGCTTAGGTGTTTGCATTCTGTTCATCACTCCTGAAGGACACACTATACCAAGATCGTATAGGCTTATGTTTCCATGCACCAATAACATTGCTGAATATGAGGCATTGGTTATAGGCATAAAAATGGTCGTAGAATGGAGGATCACAAAATTAAAAGTCTACAGAGATTCACAATTACTCATCAATCAAATCAACAATGACTATTAGACAAATGACGACAACCGACTACCCTACAAGCGAATGGTTGATGATTTTAAATAATATTTTGTACATATCACCTTCGAGAAAATACTAAGGTTGGATAACAGAGCAGCTCATGCCATGGCTACTATCGCTTCACTACTGCAAATTCCAGAGCAACAGAATCATTATGAGTTTCTGGTAGACCAACTATTCTCCCCAGCCTATGACCATTTGAAATCCCATGTTATCTATACCTTGACTGGTTCTGACTCTCCATTATATGGACCCATTACGACTATCTTAAGAACAATATCATACCCATTGACCTGTCCCAAAACCAAAAATGCAACTTTATTTGGCAAGCCGCCCATTATACTCTTATTGCTGATACTTTGTACCGTCGAGGTCTAGATGGTACTCTTCTTCGTTGTCTTGATCATAATGAATCTAACTCCGCTTTACACGAGCTTCACGAAGGTATCTGTGGCACACATTCAAGTGGTACTACTCTTGCTAAAAAGCTTCTATGAATTGGATATTACTGGCCAACAATGTAAAAGGACTCTTATCACTTTGCGAAGAAGTGTCCTAAATGCCAAATCCACGGCAATCTTATACATGCACTAGCACAGGAACTGCAGCCATTCACAACATCCTGGCCCTTTTGTCAATGGGGACTAGACTTGGTCGGCAAAATTCATCCTTCATCTTCAAATGGACACAAGTTCATTATAACTACACAGGAATACTTTACCAAATGGATAGAAGCAGTCCCCATGACTACAGTGATTGGGAAACAAATTGCTTCTTTTATCCTTAATTATCTGATCTGCAGATATGGCATTCCAAGCTCCATCATCATAGATAATGGATGACCTTTCAAAAACCAAGATGTGCGAGAACTATGTGAAAAATTCAAAATCCAACATCATTTTTCTACACCTTACTACCCACAGGGGAATGGTTAGGTAGAAGCATCCAACAAAACAATATTGAAAATCCTAAAGAAAACAGTGAATGATGCAGGCAAAGATTGGCATATACAACTCAATCCAGCACTTTGGGCCTACAGAACTAGCATCTACACACCTACAGGAGCTACACCATATTCATTGGTATATGGATCAGAAGCAATTTTACCCTTGGAGGTAGAAATTCCATCTCTCATAGTCTCTTTGAAAGGCTTAATCCCAGATAAAGAGTATCAAGTTAACCAACTGCAAGAGCTCGAGCTTCTAGATGAAAGACGTCAACATGCCTACACTCATCTCAAAGCATATCAGCAATGTATGTGTAGGAGCTACAACCACAAGGTTATTCCTAGAATTTTTAAAATTGGTGACCTAGTACTCAAGGAAAATCCTAGGAATCAGCAGGATCGGGAAAAGAAAGGGAAATTTGAACCTAATTAGTTAGGTCCCTATGTCATCATATCAGCCTATGGATCAGGCGCCTATCAGCTAACAACTTCATAAGGAGATGTTCTCGATGAACCAACTAACAGAATTCATCTGAAGAAATAATACACTTGAGTAATCTAATGCACGGAAAAGTAGAAAAAATCAAAAAAATCAAAAAATCAAGAAAAAGGTAAATAAAAAGGTACAATAAAAGCAACTGGTGAAAACCTGGCAACAGGCGCTATTGTGAGAGGACAGCTCCTCTATCTATATCCATACCATTATATCTGCAGTAAAAGAACTATCGGCCATCGCCCGACATTTTTATCACAATATCCATCCAGGCCATACTTAGCGTAGTCACTATCCTGGTTTATCCGCATATCCTTTCACTGCATCTCACCATGGTTTGGTAATCACTGTACATATCCATATTGAGAAGTACATTTAACTAGGGGCAGTAATCAAAGCTTACAACATGTTTGAAATGTCAAAACTTGTCGCAAACTCAGAACTTCATGTCCAACAAACAACACTCGCACAATCGCAAAGCAAAACCTTGATCGCTTAACAGGATTCACAAAATATGATGGATGATTTTCTGAAATATCAAATGTTGCATCTTGCATAAAGTTTTGACTATTTTTGCACTTGAACTTTTTGAATTGTTGGATCCTCTAAATTTTCTCAACAATGCTTCAAAGCTAGAGAACGTCATGGGGGACTCCAATATTTTCTTAGTTTTTTTGTCTGTGAGGCGATCATCTGTACTATGTCGATACTTGTCTCGAGACGTGATTCATAGCATATCACTGAAGACATGATTCCACATCACGCATACAAATGATTTAATCTTGTCTGTTTATATGCAATCCACACTCAGGTCATCTAGGTTCAATTATACCTTGATGCTTGTGCTATCTTGCAAAATCAAAAATCATGTAAATTTTTCTCAGGTCATTATGGTTCAATTATACCATTATGCTTGTATAATTTTTCAACATATCCCAAAAACAAGTCAATGCTCAATGATGATACATAAAAAGAAAGCAAACAACATGTGGCTATACAGGGATGACGAATGCAGAATGAGGATGCTCAAAATCAAGTAGTTGCATATCATTTTACAATTAGTTGCATATCATCATCATACATCTCATTTTCAAGATACATCTCACAACATATCATATCATACATCTCATTTTCAAGATACATCTCAAAGCATATCATTATCATACATCTCATTTTCAAGATACATCTCACATCATATCATATCATACATCTCATTTTCAAGATA
The DNA here is from genome assembly GCF_030272615.1 of Cryptomeria japonica. Taxonomy (NCBI): domain Eukaryota; kingdom Viridiplantae; phylum Streptophyta; class Pinopsida; order Cupressales; family Cupressaceae; genus Cryptomeria; species Cryptomeria japonica. Next base: position 351,517,489 of record NC_081406.1, read on the forward strand.
CATCTCACAACATATCATTATTATACATCTCATTTTCAAGATACATCTCACAGCATATCATCATCATACATCTCATTTTCAAGATACATCTCACAACATATCATTATCATACATCTCATTTTCAAGATACATCTCACAACATCCTGCATTATCATATCATATTCATCACATATCACATCACATACATCTATCTAAGCATTGCATCATCATAGAATAATCAAAAGCATATAGAAAGCATAATCCATAACACATCACATGAGGATCAAAGAAAATGGTGTCATATATATCTCAAAGAATGATCAATATACAAAATATGTCATGTCTGTGCCAATACAACAAAATGATCAAAATACAATGGAGACAACATCTCTCGGGTATAACTATCTCCTAAAGGTGATGGTCTCATTGCAGATGTCCTAGCACCTAGATCTCTAGGTGGATCCTATCTAGGAGGCCTTGTCACGCCTCTGCTCTCCATCCTTGACCCAGTCTCTCGAGATCGAATAGATCTCGACTATGTAAAACTCTACACTTGGCGCTCCCTGGGCACCGCATCCTCATAATGTCTCCTATAGTACTCTGCCTCCTTGGCTCTCAAAGCCAACTCTCTCAAGGTGTCTCTCATCAGACCACCTACTGCAGCTCTCTGCAAACTCACTGCAAGCTCCTCTGCTCGACCCCGCCACTCTATCTCAATATCACGCTCTATGGTCAGCTGAGTAATCTGACGCTGATGCGCCAACAACTGTGTCTGCAAGTGTTGCACTGACAACTGCAACAATCTAATCTGTGCATCCTCCACATGCATCAAAATCCGCATCTGCAAGGGTACCTATGAAGGGGTACCCCGTGTCCCTCTACCTGTCCTTAGTGCAGGTGGAGGTAAAACATCTAACCTCCTCCTCTAGGCCATTCGTCGCACGTCATCATACCCTCCCACTGCTACTATCACCTCCCCAACCCTCTCCTCACCCCCATCTCTAATAGCTAAACCTCCTCTCCCTCTTTCCATCATAGCTCGCCACGCAACTCTCTCCACCCGTATCCCCCTATCACCACCACCTCCTCCCCTGTCTCCTCTCCTCCCCCAATCCAATCTCCCTCTATCTCCTCGCCGACCTTGGCCACCTCCTCTACCATCTCCACCATCATCTCCTCCTCCATCACCACCCCCTCATCTACCTCCTCATCATCATCAAAAGCTGGAATCATCTCAGCTGGATCTGATATCCTGGCCACCACACATGCTGCAAAGAGTGTTGCAAACTTGTTAGTCATCCCTGCATCCACTATCTCAGGGGCATAATCCCAAATCTGACTGGTTACATGAAAGAACTCCTCCACTGTCACCACGCTATCAATCGTCGGTCCCCAATCGGGAATATCCTATCTCTGTCAAGCATAAAAACAAGCTCCCTGTGGAATCCCCTGCTATCAACCATACTACCACAACAACTGGCTATGCAAAAACCTCTCAATAACAAAGGACGTCCGCCCTATCAAATATCTGGTCATATAAACATAGGGCATCTCCATCCCATCCTCGGCCCATACCTCGCAACCTGTATATGGTCACCAGATGACCATATCAATATCATCTAGCATTCTCCTCCAGTGCTCTAGTTTGCACAGCTTATGCTGGACAACTATCCCTCTGTATTCATATGCATATGCACACCCAACAAGCCTATCTCTATCTGCCAATGGCCTAGCTGCGGGAATATGCTCCCATGCCCATACCTGTAGCAGTGTCACTCCAGCTGATAAACTGCCATAACCTAGGTATACCACCTCATGTAAATCCCTGTATAAGTGGGCCAGCATAGCTGACACCCATACAAATCGGTGACCCTGCATCACCATATCCTCCAGAACCAATCCCCGCCCCACTGCTAGTCCCTTCGACCTACGGTCGGGACATAAGAAACCACCTATGAAGCCTGCCAGAATTGATGGTAGAGGCGCATAATCCAAATCCAAAAACTCCTGCCAGGGGATCTCATACCCGCAAACAGTATCATCTTGAAAGATCCAGCGAAGTGCCTTAGTCCCACCCTCCTCGGTCTGCTCATAGGGTAGCAATGCACCTACCATAGGAATCCATAAAATCTGGTAACAATCCTCAAGCGTCACTGTAATCTCACCTATCACCAAATGGAAGGTGTTTGTGTCACTGTGCCACCTCTCCACCAATGCAGTCAATAAACCGAGGCATATCTAACAATGAGGTCAGGCCACAACTCTCAATACTGTCTCTATCTACCTGTGTCAATCGTGGTATCAAGGACCACAGTCTCAGAAATCGCTCACATGACTGAACCACTCCAAGATGCTCCTATCAAAAAGCGAAACAAATCCAATATCAGTTTCCTCCTCACAACATAGATACCAAAATCAAATTCATATCAAAACTTGAAACTTCAAAAATCTAATCAAGTTACACATCATATCAATCCATTTTTCATATCTAATCATATTAGCTTGTAATACAACTCAAGTTTCACATCCATATCAGCTTGTAAAACAACTCAAGCTCCACAAACAAATCAACTTGTAACACAATTCAAGTTTCACATCCATATCAACTTGTAAAACAACTCAAGTTCCACAATCAATACAACTTGTAAAACAACTCAAGCTCCACATTCATATCAAAAACCACATCATATCAAATTTGCATCAAAACTATATCAACTTGAAAAATTGCAAATCAAATCAAGTTTTATCAGAACTCATATTGGACAAACTTATCAAAACAATGACAGTAGACACGTCGACTGACAATTTACACCTATCCCGGCAAAACTAGCAAAAACTTACCTATCTTTCTTCATCCAAAATCCTACTTTACCCAAAATTTTCTGCTTATGTGCTAAACTATTTTATCTACGCGCTAAACTGCTTATCATGCACTACCCTATCCTTGCCAAGGGCTACCCAATCTACCCTATGCGCTACCCTTTTCTTCCAAAGCACCACCTAACCTACCCCAAGCACTAAAACTACCCTATGTGCTATTCTATCCTACTCTTGCGCTGCATGTTTATCCATGTGCGCTAGGTCATACCTACGCACTATCTAGCCCTACCCATGCGACCCCCTAGAAACCCTACGCACTAGGTATCTCCTATGCACTACCCATTTTACCCTATCCACTACCATGTGACCCTGGTACGCTAAACTAATCCTACGCGCTATCCTAACCTAGCGATGTGCTACCCTACACCTTTCAGATGCTACCCTAATTCATTAAAACCTACGCGCTATGAAATTTATCGTATGCGCTACGCTTTGACCCCGACAGGCTAAAACGTAAAATCCATGTGACAAAATAAAAAACGTGATAAAAAATCCAAAAGGGGTCAAAAAGGTTGACTTACTGGTTCTCCATACATGACAGGCCTTTGATACCTCCGAACACGCTCGAATAGATGAGAAGAATACGGAACCGGCATGTTGACTTCTCTCCAAAAATCACTTTCTCCGAAGTCAACAAGCACAAATGAGACAAAAGAAATCACTTTTTCTTTTTATATAGGGTAAATCAAAATTAGGGTTACATGGAGGGATGCGTAAAATTCCTCACGGTATCTCCTACAACCCTACCAAATGGAAATATCAGGAGATGAATCAAATTACCACATTCAACATAGACGAAATTGTACAATGTAATGAAATTTATCAAATTTATCTAAATCAAATCAAAATTTCAAAATTTTTGATTCATCTCCCGAGGGGCCATTATCAACATCATTATCAACATCGTTTATCAAATCTGGGGCATGACATGAACATCTCGACAAGACATCACACTGATCACAACCAAATCATGATGACACATCATTTTCTTTGAATCAACATGTCCACACACGTCACTTCAAAGAGAGGCAAAATGTAGACGTATAAAAATGACCATATTCCTAAATGAATAATTAATGTTCATTTTATTCTCATTCCTCTATTTAATTAAGTAAATTATTCAATTTATTTAGTTAAATTCACTTAAGCTCTTTTTGCATCATTTAATTGAATAAATCATTTTATTTAATTAAAACCCTTATCTCTACTTTTAATTAAATTCACATTTAATTAAATAGTTTACCCCAATTAAATAAATCTAATTTATTTAAATCTCCAACTTGCAACCAAATTGAAATAAAGAAATTTATTTTAATTATTTATATTTTCACTCACCCACTTGCATTTTCCTACATCTCCCACTTGCATCCTAAACCCTATTCCTAATTTCTTCTAGAATCAATCTAATCCTAATCAATTAACCCCAAACCCATCCATTATCCCCTTTCCCTAAATTTGAGGAGGTCACTTCTCAAATTTGGAGTAAAGTCTTCAAAAGGCATTAAAGCCTTTATCCATTCAACAAGCTAACTTGTTGAATGCCCCCAAATTTGGAAGGACTCTTACAAATTTGTCCCCAAAGTTTTCAAACCATTAATGGTTAACTAACCCTTAGTGGCATGGTTAGAGACTTTTTGACTAACTTAACCTCCATCTAACCCAAGGGTCTCATCAAGCATTTATTGCTTTGACCACGATTCTTCCTTTAACGTTTGCACAAGAGTTTACCCCTTGGATAAAAGCTTTATCCAATGGATAACCCTAACCTAACCTTAACCCTAACCTCCTAGGATAACCATGAGGTCTTCTCAATTATTTAATGCTTCTTACATCTCCTCTCAGCCAGCCTTATGTTGACAATTGTCACCATTTCATTGGTGAAAATTGAAAACATGGATTGACAACTTTCAAACTTGACCCTTGATTAACTCTTTCAATCCTAACCATTCATTGCCTTATTTTCACTATAAATAGAGCTCTCATTCCTCCATTTTAAAGGATCCATGCAAGCTTTAGTGTCTCATTTATGCTCAATTTTATTAACACATCTAGCTTCTCTTTGTTATAGGAATTAATCTAATAAGCATTTTAGACTATTTCCTTTATCATTAGCTTAACTCATAAACTAGTATATCATGTTAGGATAGTATTGCTACTAATCTTGTCATCTTATAATCTAGTTTATTGCATTTGTAGAATCATACATAGATAGGATGCATTTTCCTAACTAAATCAATCATAAGCATCCCTTGTTCTTGCATTTGTCATCCCTAAGCCACTTTGCTCAGTGATTTGAGAGTAAAGGCATTGGCTTGAGGGACCTTGTGAGATAGAGAACCATGGAACCAACCTTGGGAAGTTGTGTCATTCTTCATGACTCCATAACTTATACCAAGAAGTCATGTGGGTGTGTGGACAAGCCTCTTTGAGCTTTAATTTTCACATTTTGAGTTTCATCGCCCCGCTTTTCCCGCATACAAAGATGGTTTTGAAAAGAGTAATAAAAGGCTAATTATGCCCTTAATAATTTTGATAGAAACCAGAAAAATCCCATCGATACCAAAAACCCCTAAGACATCGCCTAAACTAAAGTTGTCGGTAATAGGTGTCCATCCTTCACCGAAATGCCTAGTCTGAGAGAAATGATTCTCTCAAAGAAGCCTACCAATATCCTATCAATAAAGTGACTTATCGAACAAACCTTGGCCGTGATTGATCTCAAAAGGGATTCACCAAAAACATTAGTTCCATCGACATAAAGTACATCAAGGAAATCGGAAGTGGTCGCACCGATAAAATAAAGAGTATCAATGAAACTACAGTATCGATGAGACATGTGAATAGCTCATCAAGGGAGGAAGTTTGGACGAAAGAGTAATATCAAAGGAACCAATGGATACTTTATCAACAAAGCTATTTCGAGGAAAAGAGGGTATTGAAGAGGCACAAAAGATGTTGACCAAAAATAGATTTCTCATCGAAGGATAAAGGATCGATGAAACACAATAAATTTCCATAGATGACTTGTTATCAGCTGAACATAATGAGTCGAAGGAGAGTATTTTTCTTTTAACAAAAGGGGAAATTTCATCAACACTAGTACAAAGGTCGGATAATGAAGAACTGTATCGATGGAATTCGAACATCGATAAGACAATGGAGGGACTAAGCGATAAAAGGATTTTCATCAAAAAGCAAGATTTCGATGAACTGATAAAACATTACACCGATACAAACACTTAAAGCAAGGCTTCAATGAAATGAGGATATCGATGAGACCAAGAGATGTACCAGTGATGATGTCAATTTCCCCAAAGTAAAGAATGATGTCGATGGAATATGGTGTTTCAGTAAACATAAGGTAAAGCCATCGAGACATATGATTTCATCGAATTGCAACACAAGTGTAATGTTAAATAAGTGTCGATGGAAACTTCAAAACACTGCTAGACAAATGATTACCTGTTGTCGCAAAAATCAAAACAAATCTTAGTAAAGTCACATCACCATAAATTCAAAACAAATACCTATGTGACCGTTGCTTAATTGGAATTATTAACTATTAAATTCACCATAAATTCTCAATGAATTGATGAAGAAGGAGACATTGTTGACAATGCCTAAGAGAATTCACAGAGAGTGATTCAGAGCCAGATAATTGGGAATTAGGTTCACAAGAGAAGCCTTTGGAATTAAAGTAATTTCTTCTCCCTCAGAGACCTGTAATTAAAATGAATTCGTCATCTTCGAAGGCCAGTAAGGTTAGGAAAGCAAAATAAACTCAATCTATAGATGATAAACCTAAGAGACAAAAGAGGGAAGGGTGTTCACTGGCCCAAGATTTGATTGATCAATGTCCCTCGTCAAGCGTCAGGTCTAAAAAGGTTAAGACTAATGAGGAGGGTTTAGAAGACATATTTGAGCATTTTGGAGATATATGGACGGAGATAAGAGTCCATGAGTTGTTTATTTTTGGGTATATTAGAAGGAACGCACCTGAACCCCTAAGCAATTTATGGGGACTTAATTTGGGAAAACTAGTAGTAGCGAATGTCTTTGTTAATGTTGAACTTGTGAAATCCCTAGACAAAAATTATGACCCCAAGGCCAAAATTATATATGACTACATGGGGGAACCAATACTATCGATTACTAGGGAGATTGTTGATACTATGTTTAATCTGGATTGGAGGTTTGAAGAGCAAACTGATACTAAGAAATTGGCACAAGATTAATTCAACCTGGAGGACATCTATAAGATGTGGAGACTCCCCATCCATAGACCTAGGGTTGCAGGGTGTAAGGCCTTCCCCAAACCAAGATTGATCAACTTAGTTGACCATGTTTGACCCTATTAATAAATGCTATATAATACAATAGAATGGACTGTGTTAGACCGATAGATTTGTGAGAAAAGAAATTGAATCAAGTTATAGAGTTATTTCACCCGACGGTGTATATTTTGATGTATTATGAATTGAAAACCTAAAAGATCCACTGATTGGATAATCTTGATCTAACGTATGTCAGCTATATCTGGATTTAGAACTTATTGGATTTCATGATTTGGATAACATTGATGTAGGATTGATGCTTCATTTATATGCTTTATGATATAGGACTCTACATGATTCTAGAATAGGATGAATTTGAGATAGTGTATGTCATTATTGGAATTACAGGACTTTACTATGATGATAGAAATAGAATGCATGTTTTATGTATGGAGTAAAATTATGAGAATTGTGATAATTGCTTATGTGGATTTATTTGGATATAAGATGTATTGGTTTGTGTAAGTGTATATTGTATGCAGAGTGTTTGATGTGTATTTTTATTCATGTGCCTTATATTATATGAGGTTATTCGAAATTACTAATGTGTGATTGAGTTGTGTAGGAAAAGATATCCATGTGACCATGGAAATATTATGGAGAACCAAGCCTAGACCTATGTGCGTTTGTAAAACCAGGGTTTGTCTATTTGGAGAGACAACACCCCATTTGTATTGTATTTTATTTGTAAAAGTGATTGTTGCATGAATGTTAAATTGAATTTTGTTTATTTGTGTAAATCCAACAAGAGACAAGATTTCCTGTATAGTTTCGTAAAAGTATTTTTATTGTGTCGCTTGACACATGTGATCGATTTAGGTTTTGGATTTTAAATTTGTCTCTTGGAGGGAGTTGTTTAACCATAGCTTTTTCAATTAATTTAATGTAAATCCATAATTGCCTTGGGAAAAGAATCTTTGGGATGGTCAACTTAAGTTTGACCCGAAAATTAACTTCAGATGGGTTTAAAAAGGGTTAAATGGACACCTAGGGGTAGTTTAATAGGTTTTCCTAAAGCCCATAAGGTATACCTAAGGGTTAGGAGTAATTTTAGGCATGTTTCAACTCCCATGTGACCATTTAGACACCCTAAAAAGTAGGTTTCCTAAGTTGAGCGAAAATTGGAAAATTAGAAGGATCATCTAAGTTGTTAACCTTCCTCTTTGAATGTGAGATCCCTTTCCCATTTTACCTTACTTTCCTTTTCAGTTTTAGAAACTTGAGAGAACTCACACTAGTGTCTTCTTAAGCAAGAAAGAGAGATTTTGGGGGTAATCACCCACTCTCCATTTTTTGAGACAAAAATATTTTGTAAAGAAAAAGATAGATTTTTGGATTGAGAATTTTGGCTAAGGGTAGAAAGAGAAGAACTGTGGAATTGGGTTGCCCATCCTCAACAAAACTAGCATACCTTTGGGCAGTTTAAGGTTGGTTTTTATCTTTCTTATAATATTTTCTTGTTGCATGTTGTTTTGAAAGAAATGCTTGTGTAAAAGACTTGTTTTTCATGCATGTATTTCTTGGAAATTTATTTGGTGTTTTATACTTATGCAATGTGTGTGTTTTGGGAGTAATCAAGACCTCCTACTCTTGGGAGAGAGGAGGGTCTTGTGGGTGGTAGAAGTGACAGCCCTCGAGTGAGAGGCTCTCGTTATGAGAGTGATCACAAGGGATTTTATGTGACCCTTGTTGCATGGCTTGTTTATGCATTAGGAATCATAAGGAGGGAAATAAGGCATGAATGCCTTGGGGGGCATAAGGCATATGGGGTTGTGATACTTGATGTATTTGGTTTGCCATGAGGTGGCTATATGTTTTTCCATACTTGCAGCCTCCTCAGGGTACTTGGTCCACTACCACCCTTGAAAGGACATCACCAATGTGTGGTGCAGTGTAGCCCGGGTTGGGATTGCATTTGAGTTTGTGTATTCCCTTGTCTTTTGTGTTTGCATGTGTGTTACCTGTCTAGGGCTTGGTTCTCAGAGCTTGGGGGTGGCTACCAGTTAGCCTAGGCTAGGAGGTGAAAACTCCATGGTCATAGTTTTCAATTTAATGCAGGTTGTTGAAAGGAGAGAAAAAG